>NC_088212.1:24542774-24875690 GCF_036934945.1 Oncorhynchus masou masou | reverse complement strand
CAATGTGTTTACTGTTAAACATTCCTACTGAGGAAGACTCCCCCTAGAGGGGTTAGAGCAGGAGAGAGGTGTTGGGACGTACTGGGGGCGGTGGGAGGTTTGTTCTGCAGTGATCGTGTTGGGGTCATTGTACCTGCACTAAGTAACCGGCCGGCTAGAGTTGTCTGTTTCCAGGCAGCAGGACCATATGTTAACTGTCTTAGAGCTTCACAGCACTTCCTCATTTGTTGAGCTGTGTGTCTGACTGGCTGTTATTCAGGGCGGATATGAATGATTGTTTTGCAGTAAGGAAGTGGATTAATCCAATTTAAAGTGACTATGCCTTCACAGTAACATAATAGGCCCAGCATGTGTTTCATCTCAACCCAAAGTAGGCATATTGTATTAAAATAAGAAAGGGGATTTAAGGTGAACATTTTCATAAATGTGATGATGTCATAACACCAGGATGTGTTTCAGAGCCGTGATGTCTGGCAGGTCTAACTTTCCAAGGCTTTGGCTCCTCTACTTCCTCAAACATGTGTTAGATTCTCAATCACCCTTTCTCTCCTCCCTCCTTCTATTCATCCGCTCATTGTTCTGTCATTTCCATTGACACCCCCTTCCTGTCCACAGAGGGGGGTATCTTAGCAGAGGAGGCTGGCCAAGGCTAATGTTATGAAGGAAACATCTACTTCACTACGGCTCTGATTCACAATAAGGTGCCATGCAGGCCTGCTCTTTCCCCGTGTCCAGAGTGCGTTGTTGTTGATAGCAGAGCCGACGCCCTCACATGGTCAATACTACAGGGCTTTAAGCAGCACTACAAGTCGGACGATGTTATTTCTTAACCCTCTCTGTCTTGCTGCTGTTGTTTGGTTGGCAGGTAACCGGGTAGCCTCAGGAGCAGCAAACACCAAGCGAGGGTGTGTTTGGGTGTGCTGAAGTTCAACCACGTACACGGTGGATATGGTACAAGTTCAATGAATTTAGATTACAGGAGGTTTGCTTATTGAATCCTACATGCGTAGTCCTGTGAATTAGTTGTACTAAATCTTAGGCTGAAATTCATGATATAGAGGGTTTTAGTGGGTGTGAGAGGTCTATTTCTCTGACTGCCTTTTGACCTCTCAGGAATCATTCCTGGCAGAAATGAGGGTTTAGAAGGCAACACTTTATTGTTCATCTCTTACTGCACCTCGTTGGTCTCTTCGCTGTGTTGTTATTGTTACTCCTATGCTTCTCAGTAAACCCCTCACTTTCTCTTCACTGTGTTGTTATTGTTACTCCTATGCTTCTCAGTAAACCCCTCACTTTCTCTTCACTGTGTTGTTATTGTTACTCCTATGCTTCTCAGTAAACCCCTCACTTTCTCTTCACTGTGTTGTTATTGTTACTCATATGCTTCTCAGTAAACCCCTCACTTTCTCTTCACTGTGTTGTTATTGTTACTCCTATGCTTCTCAGTAAACCCCTCACTTTCTCTTCACTGTGTTGTTATTGTTACTCCTATGCTTCTCAGTAAACCCCTCACTTTCTCTTCACTGTGTTGTTATTGTTACTCCTATGCTTCTCAGTAAACCCCTCACTTTCTCTTCACTGTGTTGTTATTGTTACTCCTATGCTTCTCAGTAAACCCCTCACTTTCTCTTCACTGTGTTGTTATTGTTACTCCTATGCTTCTCAGTAAACCCCTGTTGTTATTGTTACACTTTCTCCTCACTGTGTTGTTATTGTTACTCCTATGCTTCTCAGTAAACCCCTCACTTTCTCTTCACTGTGTTGTTATTGTTACTCCTATGCTTCTCAGTAAACCCCTCACTTTCTCTTCACTGTGTTGTTATTGTTACTCCTATGCTTCTCAGTAAACCCCTCACTTTCTCTTCACTGTGTTGTTATTGTTACTCCTATAAACCCTTCTCCTCACTGTGTTGTTATAAACCCCTCACTTTCTCCTCACTGTGTTGTTATTGTTACTCCTATGCTTCTCAGTAAACCCCTCACTTTCTCCTCACTGTGTTGTTATTGTTACTCCTATGCTTCTCAGTAAACCCCTCACTTTCTCCTCACTGTGTTGTTATTGTTACTCCTATGCTTCTCAGTAAACCCCTCACTTTCTCCTCACTGTGTTGTTATTGTTACTCCTATGCTTCTCAGTAAACCCCTCACTTTCTCCTCACTGTGTTGTTATTGTTACTCCTATGCTTCTCAGTAAACCCCTCACTTTCTCCTCACTGTGTTGTTATTGTTACTCCTATGCTTCTCAGTAAACCCCTCACTTTCTCCTCACTGTGTTGTTATTGTTACTCCTATGCTTCTCAGTAAACCCCTCACTTTCTCCTCACTGTGTTGTTATTGTTACTCCTATGCTTCTCAGTAAACCCCTCACTTTCTCCTCACTGTGTTGTTATTGTTACTCCTATGCTTCTCAGTAAACCCCTCACTTTCTCCTCACTGTGTTGTTATTGTTACTCCTATGCTTCTCACTGTGTTGTTATTGTTACTCCTATGCTTCTCAGTAAACCCCTCACTTTCTCCTCACTGTGTTGTTATTGTTACTCCTATGCTTCTCAGTAAACCCCTCACTTTCTCCTCACTGTGTTGTTATTGTTACTCCTATGCTTCTCAGTAAACCCCTCACTTTCTCTTCACTGTGTTGTTATTGTTACTCCTATGCTTCTCAGTAAACCCCTCACTTTCTCCTCACTGTGTTGTTATTGTTACTCCTATGCTTCTCAGTAAACCCCTCACGTTGAGAAACATAGCTGTACCATAACACAGACCCAATCTAATCTGTTTGAAAGGCCTATGCATGTAGATCGATTAGCATTCCTGTTTAATTGACCCGGAGCCCAGCCCACCTGTTAACCTGAGGCATTAGTCATGTGACCAACAGCATGTTCAAACCAATGCTTGTTTAACTGCTGAAGCCAGATTTGGCAGAAAAATCAGTGTGGATTTGAAAACAAGCCTAGGTTACTGTGCTGTAAATAGACTTTTCTAGGGCTGTAAAGCCTGATGAGGAGCTAATGTACTTTTGGTGCAAGTGCTTCCTCAGATGGAGGGAGTTTCTTACTGTTCTCCCTGGTCTTTCTTCCTGTCAGGAAAGGCATTGATGATGAATGACATCCTGTACTGTTGTTCTCCCTTTCCCTCCTTCTCCCTCTGGCCCTGCTCTCTCTCTCACACACACACACACACACACACACACACACGCACACGCACGCACACACACAAACCAAACACCCATTACATTTCCCTCTATCATTCTCTTTAGACATGGTGTTGTGGTGCATCTGTATAGCACTGTCAAGGAAGCCAGTAGAGATCATGGAAGTTCAGCAGTATTTCTCTATTTCTATACAGTATGTGTGCGCACTTACACAGGCTTGAATGCATGCACAGGAGCAGTGAGTGTGTGGTTTTAGGACAGTGTGCCCCCTGTAGAAGCCTCATTAAAAGAGCCATGGTTCAGTAGATGGCAAACAGTGTCTCACCAGTCTCTGGCCCTGTGAGTTCATCCCATTACCTCTCATTATCCTTCTCACCCACTGCTGGCCTGGCCATAGCCACACAATACAGGGCTATCAGGACCAGCGTCACTCTCTCTTTCTCTCTCAACTGGCCAACTTTGTTACTGTAGGCTGGGCGGGGTTTCGCTCCACAGGCGTGGTGATGGATTGAACCGACAGCCAATAAGATGCTTTGATAGTTTGATTCAGGCTGGTGGAGATGAATCCAATCATATTAGAATGTGTTCCCCCCGATCTCCGAGGGGTACTCCAATGGCACATACAGTGCATTCGGAAAGAATCCAGACCCCTTTACTTATTCCACATTTTGTTATGTTACAATCTTATTCTAAAGTTGAGGAAATAGTTTTTTCCCCTCATCAATCTACACGCACTACCCCATAATGACCAAGCAAAAACTGTTTGCGTAAGTATTCAGTACTTTGTTGAAGCACCTTTTGGCAGCGACTACAGCCTCAAGTCTTCTTGGGTATGACGTTACAAGCTTGGGACACCTGTATTTGGGGAGTTTGTCCCATTCTTCTCTGCAGATCCTCTCAAGCTCTCTCAGGTTGGATGGGGAGCGTCACTGCACAGCTATTTTCAGGTCTCTCCAGAGATGTTCGATCGGGTTCAAGTCCGGGCTCTGGCTGGGCCACTCAAGGACATTTAGAGACTTGTCTCGAAGCCACTCCTGCGTTGTCTTGGCTGTTTGCTTAGGGTCGTTGTCCTGTTGGAAGGTGAACCTTCACCCCAGTCTGAGGTCCTGAGCACTCTGGAGCAGGTTTTCATCAAGGATCTCTCTGTACTTTGCTCCGTTCATCTTTCCCTCAATTCTGACTAGTCTCTCAGTCCCTGCCGCTGAAAAACATCCCCACAGCATAATGCTGCCGCCACCATGCTTCACCTTCCCTCCAGAAATTATGCCTGGCATTCAGGCCAAAGAGTTCAATCTTGATTTCATCAGACCAGAGAATCTTGTTTCTCATGGTCTGTGAGTCCTTTAGGTGCCCTTTGGCAAACTCCAAGCGGGCTGTCATGTGCCACTCTACCATAAAGGCCTGATTAGTGGAGTGCTGTAGAGATGGTTGTCTTTCTGGAAGGTTCTCCCAACTCCACAGAGAAACTCTGGTGCTCTTTCAGAGTGACTTTCAGGTTCTTGGTCACCTCCCTGACCAAGACCCTTCTCTCCCGATTGCTCAGTTTGGCCGGGGGGCCAGCTCCAGGAAGAGTCTTGGGGGTTCCAAACTTCTTCCATTTAAGAATGATGGAGGGCACTGTGCTCTTGTGTACCTTCAATGCTGCAGATTGTTTTTGGTATCCTTCCCCAGATCTGTGCCTCAACACAATCCTGTCTCAAAGCTCTACGGATAAGTCCTTTGACCTCATGGCTTGGTTTTTGTTCTGACATGCACTGAACTGTGGGACCTTTTATAGACAGGTGTGTGCCTTTCCAAACCTTTCAAATTTTTCAATTGAATTTACCACAGGTGGACTCCAATCAAGTTGCAGAAACATCTCAAGGATGATCATTGGAAACAGAATGCACTTGAGCTCTATTTTGAGTCCCATAGCAAAGGGTCTGAATACTTATGCAAATAGAAATTACTTTTTAAAATATAATTTGCAAACATTTCTGAACTTATTTTCATTATGAAGTATTTTGTGTAGATTAATGAGGGATTTTTCTTCTTCTCCCCTTTAGAATAAGGCTGTAACATAACAAAAAGGGGAAGGGGTCTGACTTGTCATTTTCTGCCTGTCCATCTCGCTCTCTCTCAGGAGCAGTTGAAGCAGAATGTGGACGGTGAGGAGGGGAGGGACATGGACACACTGGTCCATGAGACGGACAGTCAGTACGGGACCTGGGAGACAGGACTGCACACTGATGATAGGTGAATATATATACACACACACAACCCATCACAGGTGTGGCTCCTGTGGGCTGGACCTATGAAACAGGATGTGCTCGTGTTTTTGGTTACTAAATATGCTGATCCTCATTCCTCTATGATTTACTAATTTTCCATGAGGCTTTACCCTTATATCAAGACATCTCGACATCCCTAGTACCGAATGCCTCCCAGTCACTTCTCCATCCAAATATACAATCCTCAACCATTTGATCTGCAATTGAACACCCCCTGGATTGATAAGTAGTATTGAATGGATGCAGCTAAAGGGAGAGGTGTGCTCTATCGTCTCTTCTCCTGGAGCAGCATTGACCTTAAGACAAAGTCACGGAGCCGCATTGGGTCAGCGAGATGTGGCAGAGTGGAGAATTAGCCGCAGGCAGTGGATTCTCTGCTGTCCCACCATTATGGCTAATAATCATCTCAACCTTTTTCCTTACAACATACAACACCCACAAGCATCTCCTCCAAGGCAGAGACAGTTACTGATGTTGAAATAAATCAACATACTGTGGTATCTATAGGTACTTCCTGTACAGATACAGTAGAATCTCAGCACTCCTGACACATTGTGGTCAAGGAGCAGCAGCTCACTGAAACCTGGTTTACGCCAGCACTCAAAATGGCCTCTCTCAGCAGGCCGGTCTATCACTGACCTCCTGTGGCTAGGAGATGGTATCACAGCAACACAAATCTGGATAATGTTTAGTAGAAATGACTGGATGCTGTAGTAGTTTCAGATAAAGATACGATATAAGGGACTGTCAACAGATAGTGGGTCATTTTAATGTAATTCAAATGAATCACCTCCGGGATGATTTGGAGCGAGTATGATTGTGTGCAGTAGGGGACTCACCACTGTTTACGCCCCTCATTGTGAAATAAAGTGGAGCATGAGTCTGCCTGTCATCCTTTGTCGTCATGCACATGCATCCTCTATGAAATGTGATGCTCCTACAGTAAACCCAGACAGGAGAATATTACTCTATCACAGTGCTAGTAGACACAGTACCTGACACGTTGTTCTCTCATTGCCAATGCATGCATTTAACAGACTAGTGTAGTTTTAGGAAGGTAGCCTAAAGTACTCTTCTGTTTGTCCTTGTCTGTCCTTCCTGCAGCCTGACTCCTGCCACGCCCACCTCAGACAGCCACCCCAGTCAGTCCCCTAGGAAACCCACTCCACTTTACACGCCAGGGGAACATGTCCACACCCCGCCCAGTGACCTCGACACTCCAGACGGCTTCTCTGCCCAGCCCGAGATACAACCACTCCCCTTCCCTGAGGTAAGACTGACTTCACCTTTTTAAAAAGACGTAGAAGTCAGAGTTTCTTTGTTTCCACAGATTTGCATTGTGTTTCTCTCCAGGCCTCCACCAGCCTACTGGACTCCAGTGCTCTACGCTCCAGGGTGCAGTTGAGTAAGATGCGGGGGCCACGTTCACGCCCCTCCAGGGTCTCTCGTCAGACTGCTGCTCTGTCTGTACACCCAGAGGGACAGGCCACACCTACTGAGGACTGGCGCTCTCGAGACTCTACAGGTCAGCCTTGGACTCTGCTCTCATGTAGACCCCCTCGGCCATATGTCCATCCACTACCTTGTTCTGCTGCATACCTTCTACTATGGATTGAGAGGACATGATTCCACCAGTGAGACTGGAGATGTGACTTAGAGGGTCAAAGATCTGTTAGACTTCTGAATAACCTATTTGTTTTGATTGTGAAATGATGTGCTCAGAGGTGTGTTGTCCTCTACAGAGGACAAAGTGGAGTCTTCCAAGAAGGACTCAGACTCTGAGGAGCAGGCGAGAGGAGCAGACGCCCACTCTGCTGCTGCCTCCTCCCAGCCCCAGAGAGTCGCCCTCTTCCCTGGGATGGACGCGTCTGCCCTCATGGTGAGGCTCCCCAAGAGAAACAGACAGAGTTGACCAGGAGTGTAATGTTGTCACTCATACTGTTCTGAGAAATGCTTTTGATCTGTTTTCCTGCTGGTTTCTCCCTCTGTTTGGCAGGCCCAGCTCAAGAAGAGAAGCGACTCTGACAATCAGACAGAGGGACCCTCCACTTCTCCCTCCCAGTTATCCCGTTCTCCTAAATCCCCCTTCCTTCCCCGGGCGTCCCGTGTGCTGCCCCCCTCCGGAGGGAAAGAAAATGGGTAAGATAGTGACCCTGTCTCTTCCCTCTGTTCAGCCTGGATCTAATAACCCAAAACAGGGATTGTTGATAGTTGGAACAGAAATATTTACCAGTTGTAATGTCTGTCTCTCTTAGTGAAGAGGCCTCACCACAGTGGCTGAGAGAGCTGAAGTCCAAGAAGCGCTTGAGTCAGTATGAAAATGACAGCTAAGTGTGAATGATCAAGTGAGCTCTCTTCTCACAAATGTTCCTTATTATGAATCATTCTTTATCATAGGATGTTGTATGCAATAAACCTGCCATTTTACCACATTTTCTTAATTAGACAATATTCTAGTGTCTGTTTTGCTAATACGTAACCCTAAAATGCTGATGGTTTGTATCGTCCCTCTGTAGGTTGCCTTAACTGAATAATCTGGTGGAGAATCGGACAGTAGCCTTAAACTTGGACCCTGAGAAAATGGGAATTCTGCTGCTGACATTGTAATTTGTTATCTGTTTGTTTATTTTCTCTGTTCTCTTCCTGCCTGGCTCAAATCCATGTGCATGGTGCCTTCTTACAGACAACCTTGGTCTTATGGATGAAACGAGCAAGGGGCTTCTCTGCTCAGAGCGTCCAGTTCACTGCTAGCTCCTCCACCTCCTGTGTCAGGGGGGTCTTTGCATAAAGCCACTTTACCATCTCACATGACAGGGGAGACTACAGAAGGGGGGAGATCCCATTCTCTCCTGTCAGGTTGTTGTATTTCATTAATGGTTAACTTGTGGGACCACATGCTTCTTAACCTGGAAGTGCTTCAATAAGCTGGAGGACAGTATAGCACCTCCACAAGACATATTTTTATTTTGTTTTCTCTTTTTAAATATAATTTTCAGGTTAGTCTATGCGTTAACTGTATCTGTCAGTGGAGGAGCGTTGGAAAATATTTCTGATTTTATTTTTTGTCATGGATCATAGAGAACAAAACACTGCTGAACTAATGGGCAGCCAGGGTGTATTATGTGTTACTAATAAATATGGTATCTGTAATCATGAAATGTTATATTTGTATTATTGCTAATTTGAAAGCTGAATCATAACATGTCAGAGTGCTGGGTTTGTATGGAGAGCATTTAAAGCATCACTACAGCAGAGGCCCCCAACCCCATTCCTCTGAGCCACTCAGTGACTGATGTCATGAACTAACTGAGAATCTGTTGTGTTGACATCATGTAGTCCCTTTAAACTTATGGCTAAAGAGGAATGCTTTGTGTTCGCTGTTTTTTCAATCATGTCTGAATCTGTTTCTACTGGTGGAAAAGGGGAGGGGAAGGGTTAATCACAATGGAAATCTACCTCCATCTCAATTACACGCACACGCACGCACGCACACACACACACACACACACACACACACACACACACACACACACACACACACACACACACACACACACACACACACACACACACACACACACACGCACACACACACACACACACACACACACACACACACACACACACACACACACACACACACGCACGCACACACACACACACACACACACACACACACACACACACACACACACACACACACACACACACACACACGCACACACACACACGCATGAACACTAATCAGCCTGTTCTTCTTCCCTTCACCTCCACTTACCTCTTCAGTGAAAGATCAAATGATTGTGTGTGTGATACTGATGGATGAGTGAGTAAGGATTGCAAGGGAAATGTACATGTTACCAATGAGCCATACATTCAATGTGCACTTCCTGGTTTCTGTTTTACCAGCATGTCTGCAACACATCTCCCATTTAGCGACCTCACGTGCATTGTCCCATCATTGTTTGGAAAAGCATGTGCATGCACAGTCTCTGGTCCTTTTCATCATGCTTTACTCAGACACTGAACTGAATGGCCACACCAAGTAGCAGTGGTACAATCACAGTCTGGATATCATGGCTTCATCCACAACTGTAATGGTCCCATTGTGCACATGGTCGGTGCAGCGGTGTGGATGTATAGTGGAATGGTAGGAGTACGGCTTCCACTACTCCAGTGGGGAATGCAAGTGAAGTATATTGTTTTGAGATGAGGGTGGTAATTTACCCTTTTCTTCTGCACGTAACTTGGACTATTTGCACCAGTTGTTTTAGGGCTTGTTTGAGCTGACTTAGGCCATTCCCCTGACCATGTTAGCCATGCTCCACTGTCCCACTACTTCCACTACAGCACTGACCGCATTCCACATTTTCGTAGACAGACGTTGGAACGCTAATGCAAAGTGAATGTTTTGAGGGAATTTTTAGTTTTCCCTTTGGTGTCTGTCCATGGCGTTTGACTTTGTCATTATTTTTTCTCTTTCTCGTTTTATTTGAAAGTAAAATGTATATTGCACTGTTGTAAGGCCGTTGTTCAAAAGTGTAAATTCTCAATAAAATGTACTGCGTTAAGCTTCTGATTTTGTCATTATTGGGCTAAATATTACTTCTGCATTACACTCATTTCAGTTCAGACCCCCCCCCAGTTTGCGGTGTTATGATATTAAACTGGTGTCTTTTGTGTAACAGAGCGGTCTAGTGTTTGTACTAGAGAAGTATGTATAGGCAAGGTAGTATTTGGTGTAGGGTGGTATTGGAGCGGTAGTGTTTTAGTGTAGGGAGGTTTAAGAGAGGTAGAGTTGTGTAGGGAGGTAGAGTTGTGTAGGGAGGTTTGAGAGGTAGTTGTGTAGGGAGGTTTGAGAGGTAGTTGTGTAGGGAGGTTTGAGAGTTGTGTAGGGAGGTTTAAGAGCGGTAGTTGTGTAGGGAGGTTTAAGAGTAGTTGTAGGGAGGTTTAAGAGCAGTAGAGTTGTGTAGGGAGATTTAAGAGCGGTAGTTGTGTAGGGAAGTTTAAGAGAGAGAGTTGTGTAGGGAGGTTTGAGAGGTAGTTGTGTAGGGAGGTTTGAGAGTTGTGTAGGGAGGTTTAAGAGCGGTAGTTGTGTAGGGAGGTTTAAGAGTAGTTGTAGGGAGGTTTAAGAGCAGTAGAGTTGTGTAGGGAGATTTAAGAGCGGTAGTTGTGTAGGGAAGTTTAAGAGCGGTAGTTGTGTAGGGAGGTTTAAGAGAGAGAGTTGTGTAGGGAGGTTTAAGAGAGAGTTGTGTAGGGAGGTTTAAGAGTTGTGTAGGGAGGTTTAAGAGCGGTAGTTGTGTAGGGAGGTTTATGAGTTGTGTATGGAGGTTTAAGAGCGGTAGAGTTGTGTAGGGAGGTTTAAGAGAGAGAGTTGTGTAGGGAGGTTTAAGAGAGAGAGTTGTATAGGGAGGTTTAAGAGAGAGAGTTGTCTAGGGAGGTTTAAGAGAGAGAGTTGTGTAGGGAGGTTTTAGAGTGGTAGAGTTGAGTATGGAGGTTTAAGAGTGGTAGAGTTGAGTATGGAGGTTTAAGAGAGATAGAATTGTGTATGGAGGTTTAAGAGAGGTAGAGTTATGTAGGGAGGTTTAAAGGAGGTAGCGTGTTTGATGTAGGGAGGTTTAAGAGAGATTGAGGGTCAGGGTTTGATCAATGAAGGTAAATGATGTTAACAGGATATAGTAAAATGTGGTCAATGTTATGTTTGTTTTTATGAATGGTTTGGCTCCTTATTGTGTGTTAGTGATGTTATTGGTCAGAGTGGTGTGAGGAGGTGAGGTGATGTTTAGACTGCTAGGTGTAGTTAGTGTGTGTGTGTGTGTGAGCGTGTCTACCAGTTTGTGCTGAGTGGGGATGTTTGCTGAATCCTCTTGGCTCCCTCTCCATATACCCCGCACATACCACTCACTGGCAGCCAGGCGGACGGGCAGGGTAGCGTGTGCCAACACAGCTGCATATTGAGAGGTAGCGTTATGGACACAATGTCAGCGACAGACTTGCTGTATCAACAGCTCCCCCTTTTCTGCTGTTGTGGCCAGAAATAAACCATAAATACCCCCCTGCCACTGCCCTCCAACGGCTCAACCCCAAACACCAAGTGGCACAGAGAGAGAGAGGCTACCAATACACAGCAGGCATATCCAGGTAAAACCAGCTTGGTTCTGCACAGCAGGATTAACAAGGTTTTAATTGAACTTTGAAACTGATTTTACATGAAAAGTAAAGGAAACCCCACAGTCATGATAGTTGACGGATGGAGAAGGAGAGGTTGGATGGGGTGGGGGGATAGGAATGTTAGTGTAGTATTTTTAGAGTTGGTAAAGATATCATTTGGTATGCTTAAATGTTTGCAGTAAAATATATGATTGAGCAAGTGAGGAGTTTGCAGAATAGAGTATTATGGAATGTGTGTTGTTTGTAGTGATAAGTTTGATTGAGTCAAGGGGGTGCAGAACTGGTTATGATACAGACTGAGGTTTGCAGGGTTGGACATGATAGACAGCGAAATGTGGAATCACTGATTTGAAAGGTTGCACATTAGAGTACGAGAATAACATGTTCATAGGGGGATGACTCTGGGCCCTGGTTATAGCCTACGGCCAGGAAAAACTCCTGGCCCCAGGGGTTTTTCCTGGAGATAGAAAAGTGTAGAATACAGCCCCTCAGGTCCTTATTCTCAGCTCAGGTTACGTCTGCACCAATGGGCTCTTCTGCTCTCTGAAGTGGATACAAATCTTGGCTGATTAAAAGGAGTAAAAGGATCCATTGCTACTGAGAGGACTGATGGTCATCATTGTGAAATGAATGTCATCATGGTGTCTGTGTTTCTCTTTTCTCTGTCTCTCTCCTGATTGTGCTCCTGAGAGAGGAGTAACCAGTGGACCAGGAGGATGTCGGAGCAGCAGAGCGCCCCTGAGCAAATGGCTGCAGGGAAGAGCCAGGGTGGAGCAGGAGCCACTTACAAGGTATTGTATCCTCCCTCTCCCCGTCTATTATCTGTCTATTTCTCTCTTGTGATGTTTCTCTTCATTTATTGTTCTCTCCTTCGCCCACTTCTCTCATTTCCCACTTCTCTATAAACCCTCTTCCTTAGTCCCCCATATATTTCCTCTCTTTATACTGTAAGCTTGACTTTCTCAATATTAGTATCTTTCCTCCTCTTTCCCCTTTCTGTCTCTCCTCCTCTCTCTGATCCAGGTGGTGCTGTTTGAGTTTGAGAATTTCCAGGGCCGCAAGGCTGAGTTTTCTACTGAGTGTAAAGATGTTTCAGAGAAGGGCCTGGAGAAGGTGGGCTCTATGCTGGTTGAGTCTGGCCCGTGAGTTCTGGTGCATTGGTGTCATTCACAGACTGTCATATTCTTACACAAACAGAATATATATCTTCAGGTTCAGGTTTAGTGTTAACTTTTTTATTTTTTATACTGTATATCTGTTACCACATATGGCCAAATACAACGTCATACATGCTGAGGGGAGATATTCTAACTCAGCCTCGTTCTTGTCCTGTCTCCTGTCAGATGGGTGGGGTATGACCGCCAGGGGTTTGCAGGTGAGCAGTTTGTTCTGGAGAAAGGCGAGTATCCACGCTGGGACACCTGGACCAACAGCCAGTACAGCTACTCCTTCTGGTCCATGCGGCCTCTCAAAGTGGTGGGTAGCACTCAAACAATGTCTAAACATACCCCGTGTAGCACAGTTGGTAGAGCATGGTGCTTGCAATGCCAAGGTTGTGGGTTCGATTCCCACAGGGGTACCGATATGAAAATATATGCACTCTGGATAAGAGCGTCGGCTAAATGACAGAAATGTAAACATGCTCAACATACTCACTGATCAGCTCTTAGTAAACATCTTAACACTAAGTGAGTCTGTTTGTGTGTGTGCATATTTCCATTTCTCCTCTTTAGGATAGTGCCGAACACAAGCTCCATCTGTTTGAGAGCCCAGGCTTCACTGGTAGAAAGATGGAGATTGTTGATGATGATGTTCCCAGTTTGTGGGGACATGGTTTCCAAGATCGCGTAGCGAGTGTCAAGGCCCTCAACGGAACGTAAGAGCTCCCTTTCACCCTCTCTCATTTTCTTCCTTTTTCACTTGCTCACTCTCTCTCCGTCCTTGTTCTGTTTCTCTCATGTCTCACTTCATCTCTCGTCTTTCTCCTGAAATCCTTTAAAAGATGGTCAATTATGCTAACTGTCATATTCTGACGTCTATTTTGGTTCTGTCTCATGGACTCCTTCTCTGTTCCTTTGTTGCAGATGGGTCGGCTACATGTACCCCGGCTACAGGGGGTGCCAGTACGTGTTTGAGTGTGGAGACTTCAAGCACTGGAATGACTGGGATGCCCCTGCACCTCAGATCCAGTCTGTCCGACGTGTGCGAGACATGCAGTGGCACAAGAGGGGGTGTTTCACCGTCCCTGCTCCTTCCCCTGATCCAGCTCCTGCCCCCGCTCCTGCCCCAGCACCCGCACCCCCTGCACCCCCTGCCGCCTCCGGGGCCAGCTGAAGAGGATTCTAAACAACCCCCCCCCAGAGCCTCTTCCATGAGCCTCTTTCTACCATCAGTGCTTGCCCTCTGCCTCACCCTAACCATGGCAAATGCTGCTCCTGCTTAGTGAGGAGAAGCTCTATATATGTTTCAGTGGCAAATAAAGTTTGTTTGACCAGAAATATATTGTGTTTGTTTATTGGTGCTGATACTGTTGTTGAAATCCTTGGGTTTGTCAAGTGTAGGGTTGTAACATTCTGGTAACTTTATAAAAATGCCCAGTTTTTCAAGAAATGCTGGTTGGAGGATTCTGGATTTCCTGTATGTTTCCTCCTCATTCTGAGAATCCTGGGAATTTGGGGGAAATTACTGGAATTTCGCTAACCTAGTCAGCTGTGGAGTTGGTTGAGTCAACAATAACAATGTTACTGTAGATTATTGTTGCCAAATTACACAGAACATATATAAATTCAAATTCAACAGTAGGCTTTAGTTACAAATCTGACTCATAGATTAGTTTCGACATAGATGCCTCTTCAAGTCTTATTTCTACATTAGTTTTCCACAGCTTTGGTTGAAGTCATAGAGGGATATACTGTTAAGTCTTAATGAGAGTTGACAGGGGAATTCTGGCATGAACAACACAGGGTATGTTAGAAGAACGCTTTGGTCAACGTCTCTCTGGACATGCTGATGTCACATCATCTCATGACATCTTATCTCCACATTTCCTCAGCTGGCCATCACTGTCTTGAAATAGTGTTGTGAAATGCTCTTGATAAAAAAAGATAAATAGCCTATGTAAAAAAAAACGAGAATACATTTAATTGAATCACACCAAGAATAATGTCTCAAGTTCCAATCTTTATTCAACGCACCTCAAAGATGGAAACAGGAGGGGTAAATACGTGGAGGCTGGGATTGTACCAAAGTAATCGACAAAAGTTAATCTACTTCATATACTATTATCATCCTAATATCATATTTTAATGGTTAAGAACCACAAATCCACTATCAATCAGACATTTTTTTTAAATTACACTTTATTTAACTAGGCAAGTCAGTTAAGAACAAAATCTTATTTACAATGACAGCCTACTGGGGAAAAGTGGGTTAACTGTCTTGCTCAGAGGCAGAACAACAGATTTTTACCTTGTCAACTCAGGGATTTGATCCAGCAACCTTTTGGTTACTGGCTCACCGCTCCAACCACCAGGCTACTTGCCACCCCAAGGGTCCTAACAAGGGTCCTATCATGGTCAAACACTTATCAGGGAGTGTTACACTTATATGCTGATAGAGGGGAGACCAGCCCCTCAGTGCCTTAGTTGGGTCAGTCTTCTCATTCTCTGAAGCTTGGTCAGGTGAAGCCTGCATAGATGTGCTCTTCTGCTCTCTGAGATTTGACTGATGCGGTGGAGAAAAAAATAAACATTTATTGTGAGAGTATTGATGGCCATCATGGTGAAATGTTTAGGTTCAATAAAATCTCAATATAGTTATGTCTGTATGAAATGTGTTATGATAGAGTAGGGCCAGGATTAGTTCAGATGATTCCGCGGTAAACGACAATCGCATATATTTTCATTGCTTTTGTGTGTTGGATGTGTAACTGCATTAGAGCTGCCAAATTGGTGGGTGGATGCTCTTGTTGTCATTCACGAAACTACACCCTTCCCAGAACGAGAAAGTGTTGGCTTTATAGAAATATTATCCTGTATGCTCCTCAGCATTTTTACTAATGCGATTTCTGTGCTTTCAATGGCAATGTCTTCATAGGTATAACGCCAGGAGCCGCTTGTGGAATTGACAGCTCCAACGCAGTTATACCTCTGTCACCACCTAAACCAAAGCAATGATAAACTATGCTATTTTTGGTTACCACTGGTGAACACTGATCTGTTTTAATCCTGGGCCTAGATCAGGCCTACACCCAACAACAATAATATTGTGGGACTGTGCTAACTGTATACAGTATACAGTGCATCCGATAGTCACTCTGACAGAGCTCCAGAGTTTCTCTGTGGAAATGAAGGACAACCATCTCTGCAGCACTCCACCAATCAGGCCTTTATGGTAGAGTGGCCAGATGGAAGCCAGTCCTCAGTAAAAGGCACATGACAGCCTGCTTGGAGTTTTCCAAAAGGCACCTAAAGGACTCTCAGACCATGAGAAACAAGATTCTCTGGTCTGATGAAACCAAGATTGAACTCTTTGGCCTGAATGCCAAGCGTTACGTCTGGAAAAAACCTGGCACCATCCCTACGGTGAAGCATGGTGGTGGCAGAATCATGCTGTGGGGATGTTTTCATCGGCAGGGACTGGGAGATTAGTCAGGATCGAGGGAAATATGAACAGAGCAAAGCACACAGAGATCCTTGATGAAAACCTGCTCCAGAGCGCTCAGGACCTCAGACTGGGGCAATGGTTCACCTTCCAACAGAAGAAAGACCTTAAGCACACAGCCTTGCATGTCCTTGAGTGGCCCAGCCAGGACTTGAACCCGATCAAACATCTCTGCAGAGACCTAAAAATAATTGTGCAGCGACGCTCCCCATCCAACCTGACAGTGCTTGTGAGAATCTGCAGAGAAGAATGGGAGAAACTCCCCAAATACAGGTGTGCCAAGCTTGAAAAGTCATGCCCAAGAAGACTCAAGGCTGTAATCGCTGTGAAGCTGTTTTTGCTTTGTCATTATGAGGTATTGTTTGTAGATTGATGAGGGAAAAAAACTATTTAATTCATTTTAGAATAAAGCTGTAAAGTAACAAAATTTTAAAAATCAAGGGATCTGAATACTTTCCGAATGCATTGTACTTTGGTAACCGATACATGTAACCAATACACTGTAATACCTCCACTGTATTCACATCCTACCATACCCTTGTCTGTACATTATGCCTTGAATCTATTCTTCCACGCCCAGAAATCTGCTCCTTTTACTCTCTGTTCCAAACACACTAGACGACCAGTTCTTTTACCCTTTAACTGTACCCTTGTCCTACTCCTCCTCTGTTCCTCTGGTGATGTGGAGGTTAACCCAGGCCCTGAAGCCCCTAGCTCCACTCCCATTCCCCAGGCGCTCTCATTTGTTGACTTCTGTAACCGTAAAAGCCTTGGTTTCATGAATGTTAACATTAGAAGCCTCCTCCCTAAGTTTGTTTTATTCGCTGCTTCAGCACACTCCACCAACCCGAATTTCCTAGCCGTGTCTGAATCCTGGCTTAGGAGGGCCACCAAAAATCCTGAAATTTCCATCTCTAACTATAACATTTTCCGACAAGATAGAACTGCCAAAGGGGGCAGAGTTGTAATCTACTGCAGAGATATCCTTTAGAGTTCTGTCATACTATCCAGGTCTGGGTCCAAACAAGTCGAGCTTCTACTTTTAAAAATCCACCTTTCCAGAAACAAGTCTCACATCGTTGCCAATTTTAATAGACCCCCTTCAGCCCCCAGCTGCGCCCTGGACACCATATGTGAATTGATTGCCCCCCATCTAAACTGGGACATGCTTAACACACCGGCCGTCCTACAATCTAAGCTGCCCTCAATCTCACACCAATTATCAAGGATCCTATCAGGTACAACCCTAAATCCGTAACCATGGGCACTCTCTTAGATATCATCCTGACCAACTTGCCCTCTAAATACACCTCTGCTGTCTTCAACCAGGATCTCAGCGATCAGTGCCTCATTGCCTGCGTGCGTAATGGGTCCGCGGTCAAACGAACATCCTTCATATCTGTCAAACGCTCCCTAAAACACTTCAGCGAGCAGGCCTTTCTAATTGACCTGGCCCGGTTATCCTGTAAGGATATTGACCTCATCCCATCAGTAGAGGATGCCTGGTTGCTCGTTAAAAGTGTTTTCCTCACCATCTTAAATAAGCATGCCCCATTCAAAAAATGTAGAACTAAGAACAGATATAGCCCTTGGTTCACCCCAGACTGTCCTTGACCAGCACAAAAACATCCTGTGAACACTTTGCATTAGAATAGAATAGCCCCCACGATATGCAACTTTTCAGGGAAGTCAGGAACCAATATACTCAGTCAGTTAGGAAAGCTTAGGCTAGCTTTTTCAAACAGAAATTTGCATCCTGTAGCACTAATTCCAAAAGGTTTTGGGACACTGTAAAGTCCATGGAGAACAAGAGCACCTCCTCCCAGCTGCCCACTGCACTGGGGCTAGGAAACAATGTAACTGCTGATAAATCTACAATAATCAATCATTTCAATAAGCATTTTTCTACAGCTGGCCACGCTTTCCACCTGGCTACCCCTAACCTGGCCAACATCTCAGCACCCTCTGCAGCAACTTGCCCAAGCCCCCCCACCCCGCTTCTCCTTCACCCAAATCCAGATAGCTGATGTTCTGAAAGAGCTGCAAAATCTGGAACCCTACAAATCAGCTGGGCTGGACAATCGGGACCCTCTCTTTCTAAAATTATCTGACGAAATTGTTGTGTAACGGATGTGAAATGGCTAGCTTAGTTAGCGGTGGTGCGCGCTAAATAGCGTTTCAATCGGTGACGTCACTTGCTCTGAGACCTTGAAGTAGTAGTTCCCCTTGCTCTGCTCTTTTTCGTATCATCTGAGATCCCAAACTATTGGAAAGATGCCGCGGTCATCACCCTTCTTCAAACGGGGAGAAACTCTAGACCCAAACTGTTATAGACCTATATGCATCCTGCCCTACCTTTCGAAAATCTTTGAAAGACAAGTTAACAAACAGATCACCGACCATTTCGAATCCCACCGTACCTTCTCCGCTATGCAATCCGGTTTCCAAGGTCCTAAACAATATCATAACCGCCATCGACAAAAGACAGTACTGTGGAGCCGTCTTCATCGACCTGGCCAAGGATTTCGACTCTGTCAATTACCGCATTCTTTTCGGGAGACTCAATAGCCTTGGCTTCTCAAATGACTGCCTCGCCTGGTTCACCAACTACTTCTCAGATAGAGTTCAGTGTGTCAAATCGGAGGGCCTGTTGTCCAGACCTATTACAGTCTCTATGGGGGTGCCACAAGGTTCAATTCTCGGGCCAACTCTTTTCTCTGTATATATCAATGATGTGGCTCTTGCTGCTGGTGATTCTCTGATCCACCTCTACGCAGATGACACCATTCTGTATACATCTGGCCCTTCTTTGGACACTGTGCTAACAAACCTCTAAACGAGCTTCAATGCCGTACAACACTCCTTCCGAGGCCTCCAACTGCTTTAAATGCAAGTAAAACCAAGTGCATACTCTTCAACCGATTGCTGCCCGCACCCTCCTGCCCGACTAGCATCACTACTCTGGATGGTTCTGACTTAGAATATGTGGACAACTACAAATACCTAGGTGTCTGGTTAGACTGTAAACTCTCCTTCCAGACTCACATTAAGCATCTCCAATCCAAAATTAAATCTAGAATCGGCTTCCTTTTTCACAAAAAGGCATCCTTCACTCATGCTGCCAAACATACCCTCATAAAACTGACTATCCTACCAATCCTTGACTTCGGCGATGTCATTTACAAAATAGGCTCCAACACTCTACTCAGCAAATTGGATGCAGTCTATCACAGAGCCATCCGTTTCATCATCAAAGCCCCATATACTACCCACCACTGCGACCTGTATGCTCTTGTTGGCTGGACCTCGCTTCATATTCGCCTCCAAACCAACTGGTTCCATGTCATCTATGTCATCTATGTCATCTGCTGCCAATTACTGGAACGAATTTCAAAAATCACTGAAGCTAGAGTCTTATTTCTCCCTCTCTAATTTTAAGCATCAGCTGTCAGAGCAGCTTACCGATCACTGTACCTGTACACAGCCAATCTGTAAATAGCACACCCAACTACCTCATCCCCATATTGTTACTTATCCTCTTGCTCTTTTGCACCCTCTACTTGAACATCATCATCTGCACATCTATCACTCCAGTGTTAATGATAAATTGTAATTATTTCACCTCTATGGCCTATTTATTGCCTTACCGCCCTACTCTTCTACATTTGCACACACTGTACATAAATTTAAATGTTGTGTTATTGACTGTACATTTTTTATGTGTAACTCTGTGTTCTTGTTTTTGTCGCACTGCTTTGCTTTATCTTGGCCAGGTCGCAGTTGTAAATGAGAACTTGTTCTCAACTGGCCTACCTGGTTAAATAAAGGTGAAATAATACAAATATCTATAAAAAAAACATGCACATTTCGAAACCCATAGGCCAACATCGCAAGACTTCCAGGAATGCTTGCAAAGCAGATCAAGCACACCAGTGTCCTCATTTATAAACAGTGCATAATTCCTAACATTTAATCCTAGTAAAAATTCCCTGTTTTAGGTCAGTTAGGATCACCACTTCACTGTAAGAATGTGCAATGTCAGAATAATAGTAGAGAGAATGATTTATTTCAGCTTTTATTTCTTTCATCACATTCCCAGTGGGTCAGAAGTTTACATACACTCAATTAGTATTTGGTAGCATTGCCTTTAAATTGTTTAACTTGGGTCAAACATTTTGAGGTGCCTTCCACAAGCTTCCCACAATAAGTTGGGTGCATTTTGGCCCATTCCTCCTGACAGAGCTGGTGTAATTGAGTCAGGTTTGTAGGCCTCCTTGCTCACACACTCTTTTTCAGTTCTGCCCACAAATTTTCTATAAGATTGAGGTCAGGGCTTTGTGATGGTCACTCAAATACCTCGACTGTGTTGTCCTTAAGCCATTTTGCCACAACTTTGGAAGTATGCTTGAGGTCATTGTCCATTTGGAAGACCTATTTGTGACCAAACTTTAACTTCCTGACTGATGTCTTGAGATGTTGCTAAAATATATCCACATACTTTTCCAGCCTCATGGTGCCATCTATTTTGTGAAGTGCACCAGTCCCTCCTGCAGCAAAGTACCCCCACATTATGATGCTGCCACCCCTGTGCTTCACAGTTGGGATAGTGTTCTTCGGCTTGCAAGCATCCCCCTTTTTCCTCCAAACATAACGATGGTCATTATGGCCGAACAGTTCTATTTTTGTTTTATCAGACCAGAGGACATTTCTACAAAAAGTATTATCTTTGTGCAGTTGCAAACTTTAATCTGGCTTTTTTATGTCGGTTTTGGAGCAGTGGCTGCTTACTTGCTGAGCGGCCTTTCAGGTTATGTCGATGTAGGACTCGTTTTACTGTGGATATAGATACTTTTGTACCTGTTTACTCCAGCATCTTCACAAGGTCCTTTACTGTTGTTCTGGGATTGATTTGCACCTTTCGCACCAAAGTACGTTAATCTCTAGGAGACAGAACGCGTCTCCTTCCTGAGCAGATGGACCAGACTTGTGGAGGTCTACATTTTGTTTTCTCAGGTCTTGGCTGATTTCTTTTGATTTTCCCATGATGTCAAGCAAAGAGGCACTGAGTTTGAAGGGAGGCCTTGAACTACATCTACAGGTACACCTCCAATTGACTCAAATGATGTCAATTATCCTATCAGAAGCTTCTAAAGCCATGACATCATTTTCTGAAAATTTCCAAGCTGTTTAAAGGCACAGTCAACTTAGTGTATGTAAACTTCTGACCCACTGGAATTGTGATACTGCGAATTATACGTGAAATAATATGTCTGTCAACAATTTTTGGAAAAATGACTTGTGTCCTGCACAAAATAGATTTCTTAACCGACTTTCCAAAACTATAGTTTGTTAACAAGAAATTTGTGGAGTGGTTGAAAAACGAGTTTTAATGACTCCAACCTAAGTGTATGTAAACTTCCGACTTCAACTGTACATACAAACTACACCCCAACGAGTGTGGGTGACAGTTGACATGCAAAAGTTTGCATTTAAAAAAATGCAACTTGATATGAGAATGTGCTCATCTCCCAGATAACTTAAGACCATGAGTACACACATCTGCTAGTGTATTGTAAGCTGGAAAGTACACTGAACAAAAATATAAACACAACATGTAAAGTGTTGGTCCCATGTTTCGTGAGTTTAATTAAAAAATCACAGATATGATCCTTATGCACCAAAAGCTTATTTCTCAAACTTTTTTTGGAGAAATGTGTTTATATCCCTGTTAGTGATCATTTCTTGTTTACCAAGATAATGCATCCACCAAGCTGATTAAACAGCATGATCGTTACATGGGGGGAACTCATTCTGTAATAAAGCCTTTTTGTGGGGAAGAACTCATTCTGATTGGCTGGGCCTGGCTCCCCAGTGGATGGGCCTTGCTGCCAAGTGGGTGGGCCTATGCCCTCCCAGGCCCATCCATGGCTTCACCCCTGCCCAGTTAGGTGAAATCCATAGATTAGGGCCTAATGAATTTATTTCAATTGACTGATTTCCTTATATGAACTGTAACTTAGTAAAATCTTTGAAATTGTTGCATGTTGTGTTTATATTTTTGTCCAGTATAGATATTTTGTGCCAATTGGGGTATTATGAAAAACTATATACCAAAGGAGGACATGCAAACCCAATAATCTAAAAATAAACAAAATACTGAACAACAATTTGCTTTTCCACGCACGCAGAGTTGTATGACATGTATGTCCTATGCCAAGTTTATAAATCTCAATATTTTTGTACATGTGCAAACTTTTCAGAAATGGTGCATGCAGAAATTTTGTATGAGATTATAACTCCACCTGAAAAACGCCCATCATTCACCTTTTATGGTGACAATGACGCCCTTATTTTCTGTTTTCTTTTAAAGTATTGAAATTAGGCCAATTCAGTAGACCTATCTAAAGGACAAAGCAATGGCGTACTTGACCAAATGTTTTCAGAGATGTTGGCAGAGTTTTTCATGGAAGATTCTTTGTCCATAAAATGAAGTGGGCAGAAAACAAACCCCTCTTCACATTATTTAAGATATAATTGAAATATTATTTTGAAATTATGTAAAAACAAAAATCAATATGCACCATAAAACGTTTTGACAAATTGTCAATATGTAATACCCCTTGTCTGTTAGGTTTAGGTACTTTTCTTTGTATCTTTTTGTTTTTGTATTTGTTTTTTTTGTTTATAATAATACATTTTAAAAAGTATAAATCCTTTTGGCAGAATGTTTCCTTTTGCACTGACATTTGTTGTAGCATATCTGAAGTTTCTGAAAGACAAAAACAATTGCAAATTGTTGTGAACCTGTAAGCAGATCATTTGAATTCAATAAAGTTTTGCATTTACCTAAATATAGGCTACTGCACTGCCTGAGAATTATGAAACAATGTCTACTCAGGGAAAAAAATAAGAAAACTAGGCTACAGTAGGCCAATTTACAGTGATAGCCTACACACTTCATTGCACTTCATCCATCTGTTAACCTGTTCAATTCTACTGTATGTTATAAACAGTGTTTTGGAAATAGATGCCAATTTTTATTTTATTTTAGAGTGTAAAGATAAAACAAATAAAATGTTTTGCTCTTCTCGCTAATGACAAAGTATTACATCTTGTTATTATATTTAGCTACCTGTTTTGTTATGAATAAGAGTGTCATCATATTTTCCTGCATAAGGTTAGTCTACTTTTGCCTTCTTGCCATGCAAATGTTATTCTAGGTTGAAGATTGAAATGGGGCAATGATTTAAGTAGGTGGTCAATGTCATGGGATCTCCATCTTGGATTCAGCCCATACAGGCCAAGGGTTGTGTAAATAGCTTTGAGTGCCAATGTACTTTTCCAATTTAATAAACTACATTTCAACCACATATCTCATTGTGCTCTATTAATTTCACCATTCCAATACAACCACGAAAATCTAAACCCTAAGCCACCTTTATCCAGTGCAATGCAATGCATTTGATTCTATTCACAGCACATGTTCTTCTATCTGTGCACTAGGCCTATCTCTAATTCCTCCAACCACGGGCCTACCCCTGCTCCATCTAACTACTGTGCCACGTTCATCACCTCTAACTCCAACCAACTATAATTACTCCATCCAACTATATTTACTTCTACCAATTTACAGAATGATCTACATTCAACAAGTGAAATGTACTCCAGTTACTGCATCCGATGAGTGAAACACTAAGCTCTCTTGTTGACAGCTCACATTGGTGTGCATCTTTGCTCTTCTTCTGCCAGCAGCAGGAAGTTAGCTTGGCATGTCAACATCTTTGTCAGCTTAGTAGAGATGACCTCTGGATGTGTAAGCTTCCATATGTGGCAATGATAGGAAAACTGTTATATTATACCTTGCATGCGCTTACAATTAATGCTCTCCAATAGAAAGCATTGCCAATAACGACCCAATTGAATACTATGTTTACCATTATTCCTATGTAAGAGTAAACAGAAATTTACTAGATTTTGTGAGTTAAATCAGTGCCTTTCTATCAATTTGGCACTCTCCCTCCTCTCTATCATCCTATCTCTCTCCCACTCTGGTGGTCCAGGCATACAGGCAGCTCTCATTGTAAGTGTGGGACTCTTGGCACAGGTTGTGCTGAATCATGTGGATATCGAACAATGACCGGCTGGATGAAATTGACAAGTAATGAAATAACTTTGAGGGGGAGTGAGAAGGGGGGCCAGGCAGAGCAGTGACCCCACAGTTCGGTCTGCTCAGCCTATTGCATGCTGATCTGGATGGTGGCTTGGACACAGAGGAGTGTTGGCAGAGTTTCCACCCCTGAGCGCGCCGTATATATTGAGCCCAGCATGCCATCCCAAACACACTGGCACAGACAGGTACTGGTAAGAGATTCACAACCGTCGCTCTCCACATTATTTTATTTTATTACTATATTTATCCAACTTTGTCTACTTCTTTCAAATCAAACATCACTTTAAAGTTAATTTGTTTAACATGTTGGGGTAATATACTTATTTGTCATTCACCATACATTAATCTATTTAACTTACAACAAGTAGATTAACATGAGGACCGCTGTCAATTTCACATTTTGCTCAAATATTTTTTAAGGAGGGAAAGGGTTGGGGACTTTTATTTACATACATGAGAGAACCAGTTTTGTGCAGAATTTAACAGCAGATTTTCTGGCACTATTGTTTCATTACTTTTTCCAATATCCTATCAAACTGTAAATTACCCATTGGAATATAAACATTTTCAAAGAGTCTACTGGACCCTAAAAAATATATGTTATGCGCTCCATAATTTCTCCTTTATCTCTGTACAGTTTCATCATCCTGTTCACTATGGCCACAGACCACCAGAACCCTGCATCCAAGCAGCAGCAGCCAGGCACCAGTGCTTTCAAGGTGAGGGTGAGAGGGGGAGAGGGGGAGAGGGGGAGGGGTAGGGAGGGGGGGGTTAGAAGGGGAGGGGGCAAGAGGATGGCAGGGCAGAGGAAGGGCATGGTAGAGGAGGGCAGGGTAGAGCAGGGCAGGCTAGAGGAGGGCAGGGCAGAGAAGGGCAGGGCAGATGAGGGCATAGTAGGGCAGGGCAGAGGAGGGCAGGGCAGAGGAGGGCAGGGCAGAAAAGGGCAGGGCAGATGAGGGCATAGTAAGGCAGGGCAGAGGAGGGCAGGGCAGAGGAGGGCAGGGCAGAGGAAGGGCAGGGTAGAGGAGGGCAGGGTAGAGGATGGCAGGCTAGAGGAAGGGCAGGGCAGAGGAGGGCAGGGCAGAGGAAGGGCAGGGTAGAGGAGGGCAGGGTACAGAAGGGCAGGCAAGAGGAGGGCAGGCTAGAGGAGGGCAGGGCAGAGAAGGGCAGGGCAGATGAGGGCATAGTAGGGCAGGGCAGAGGAGGGCAGGGCAGAGGAGGGCAGGGCAGAGGAGGGCAGGGCAGAGGAAGGGCAGGGTAGAGGAGGGCAGGGTAGAGGATGGCAGGCTAGAGGAGGGCAGGGCAGAGGAGGGCAGGGCAGAGGAGGGCAGGGCAGAGGAAGGGCAGGGTAGAGGAGGACAGGGTAGAGGAGGGCAGGCTAGAGGAAGGGCAGGGCAGAGGAAGGGCAGGGCAGAGGAAGGGCATGGTAGAGGAGGGCAGGGCAGAGAAGGGCAGGGCAGATGAGGGCATAGTAGGGCAGGGCAGAGGAGGGCAGGGCAGAGGAGGGCAGGGTAGAGGAGGGCAGGCTAGAGGAGGGCAGGGCAGAGGAGGGCAGGGCAGATGAGGGCAGGGCAGAGGAGGGCAGGGCAGAGGAAGGGCAGGGCAGAGGAAGGGCAGGGTAGAGGAGGGTAGGCTAGAGGAGGGCAGGGCAGAGGAGGGCAGGGCAGGTGAGGGCAGGGCAGAATAGGGCAGGGCAGAGGAGGGCAGGGCAGAGGAGGGCAGGGTAGAGGAGGGCAGGGCAGATGAGGGCAGGGCAGAGGAGGGCAGGGCAGATGAGGGCAGGGCAGAGGAGGGCAGTGCAGATGAGGGCAGGGCAGATGAGGGCAGGGCAGGGCAGAGGAATGGCAGGGCAGAGCAGAGGAATGGCAGGGCAGAGCAGAGGAATGGCAGGGTAGAGGAAGGGCAGGGCAGAGGAGGGCATGGCAGAGGAGGGCAGGGCAGGGTAGAGGAATGGCAGGGCAGAGCAGAGGAATGGCAGGGCAGAGGAAGGGCAGAGGAAGGGCAGGGCAGGGCAGAGGAAGGGCAGGGCAGGGCAGAGGAAGGGCAGGGCAGAGGAAGGGCAGAGGAAGGGCAGGGCAGAGGGAGGGCAGGACAGAGGAGGACAGGGCAGGGTGGAGGAGGGAAAGCAAGAGGAATAGATAATGGTGGATCAAAGACAATGAGACACTGTGGGATTGTTCGAAGTAAAAGTTACACAGTATTCTACATAAGTTCCCTGTACAACTTAAGATGCCATCAGGCCGAGCATAGCAAGGAGACCTAAACATCCAATGTTGTCTCTCCTTGTCTTCCACAGTTGATCATCTATGAACAGGAGAACTTCCAGGGGCGTTGCCATGAGCTGACTGGTCCCTGTAACGACCTCCAGGAAGCAGGCGTGGAGAAAGTGGGCTCCATACTGGTGCTGTGTGGACCGTGAGTGTGGCTCAGAGATAGTAGGATAGAGAGAGGGAAAGAGAGGGAGTATGCGTGAGACAGAGGGTGAGAGTTAAACAAAAGAGAAAGATAGAGACAAAAACAATAGCAGTTAGATAGTGGTGTGTGTAACACAAATATAATCACTGCATTGTGCACAAGGCACATTATGTTCATACACTTTCCATCTGGTTTTTGTCATCCTTCACTTC
Organism: Oncorhynchus masou masou; assembly: GCF_036934945.1. Taxonomy (NCBI): domain Eukaryota; kingdom Metazoa; phylum Chordata; class Actinopteri; order Salmoniformes; family Salmonidae; genus Oncorhynchus; species Oncorhynchus masou. The sequence goes on along the minus strand of NC_088212.1, from coordinate 24,848,639 downwards.
CCCCCTCAACCACCTTGTGCCCTCCTTACCTTGACTCGTTTGTGCTTCCTCAGATGGGTGGGTTACGAGCAGGCTAACTGTAAAGGAGAACAGTATGTGTTTGAGAAGGGGGAGTATCCTCGCTGGGATTCCTGGACCAACAGCAGACGTAGCGACAACATCTTTGCATTCCGCCCCATTAAAGTGGTAACGCAGCACACCTTCTCTATTACAACACAAATGAGCCATTTTGTTCAGCCTTTTTGAAGATTCTCTGTGACTGTTTCTTATGGTGTGTTTTCTATTCTCCTCACAGGACAGCCAGGAGCACAAGATTGTCCTTTATGAAAACCCCAGTTTCGCGGGGAAGAAGATCGAGATCATAGATGATGATGTCCCCAGCTTCCACTCACATGGATACCAAGAGAAGGTCACCTCTGTCAGAGTTCAGAGTGGCACGTGAGTCTGTCCTCCAACAGAATAAATTCTGTTACAGCAATATCTGCCCCAACATTACCATATCATATTGCCATTTTCTCCTCATCACGTGTTGATCTTATCTCCATTGCTTTCTTCTCTAAATACTTTTCTCATTTGTTTCTCTCCCATTCCCTGACTCTCACACCTTTACTGGTTGTGTACCAAGTTGGGTGGGGTACCAGTATCCTGGCTACAGAGGCTATCAGTACCTGTTTGAGAAGGGGGAATACAAGGACTGTGCTGAGTTTGGTGCCCAGTTCCCTCAGATCCAGTCCGTCAGGCGCATCCGAGACATGCAGTGGCACCAGAGGGGAGCTTTTCACCCTGTCGCTGGTGCCAACTAAGCTTATATGAATCTTTCCTGCACCAAGCCCTGACCCCTACAATCCTGCTCCTTCCCATACCTCTCTCTCCATCACCTACTCAAAATTGCATTTTGATGCCTATTGCCATTGTTTCAGTAGCACAATCCTTTAAAGTCAAATAATAAATCCTTGTTGCTTATCTTTCAAGTGGTCATGTGACTCAACTGTGTTTTCACCAATACACATTTCCTCCTGTATTGTTTATATGAACAAACAGTTGCCCTTTCAATTATTGAGCGACAACAGCATCTAACGTGTTTCAGACCTAAATATGTAGATGGAAGAGTGATTGGATGATGAGTAATTTTAATGCTATTAAACACACTACCGGTCAAACGTTTTGGAACACCTACTCATTCAAGGGTTTTTCTTTATTTTTACTATTTTCTACAATGTAGAATAATAGTGAATACATAAACTATGAAATAACATATATGGAATCCTGTAGTAACCAAAAAAGTGTTAAATGACTCTTTAAATAGCCACCCTTTGCCTTGATTATAGCTTTGCACACTGTTTCTTGCTTTGCTATTAGGAACAGGGCATCATTGAAAGGAGTGATTTCTGGGGTAGTATGGAGATGGAGCTATTGAAGTTGAAAATTCCTGGTGTTTGTGATGAACCACCGTTTGGTGCGACGTAATCCTGGTGGTGAGTGTGGTGAAACAGAGGAGTCGCTGTCAGTTCTTTTGAGTTTTGAGTCAGAGTTTTTACCCGACAAAGTCATGTTACGATATAGCTTGTTACAGCTTTTGTGCCAAATCCACCGGGCTGTTTCAGGTGCAATGTTCATGGTCATGTCGCAGCAGTTTGTAGAATGGAGATTTCAAGATGTGGGAAGTCTGCAGGGCGGCATGGGATAGATTGTGTAGATTCGGTGGATAAAGTTGTGTGTCAACTGTAGGGGTTCGCATGTTGCTGGGGATCGGAAGTGTCCAGTGCGAGAGAGGCAGGCTGAGGTGGTTAGAGCCAGAGTAGTGCAGAGGCAGTGAAGAAAGTAGAAGAGAATGGGTTAAGGGTGCGGGATCCAGTAGTAAATCTGTGTCAACATGGAGGGATATGCCAACAAGTGATATATGCTCCAGTAAGGTTGTCTTCTTGGCGTCCATAGCAACGGTTATCAACAGTACAGCAGAAATGGAACGTAAATCCCAGAATAGACTGTTGGTAGCAGCAGAGAACTATTTGGGGATACGAGATTTGACTTCAGAAGCGTTACAGAGTGTATTGAGTGGTGGTGTCCCGTCCTCCCTGGCCGTTGGCATGGTGCAGGAATAGTGGGGTTTTAATGAGTGTTGGGTGTAGTGCACAGGAGGTTGGTGGCACCTTAATTGAGGATAGGACGGGCTCGTGGTAATGGCTGGAGCGGAATCAGTGGAATGGTATCAAATACATCAAACAGCCATTAGTATTAGCCGTCCTCCCCTCAACAGCCTCCAGAAGTATAGGGTTCGTTTTCACTTTGTATCACAAAGTATACAGGATTTATATTATATGACTATATAGATTACTGCACCTGTACATAGCCCACCTATAATTTAGCCCAAACAACTACCTCTTTCCCTACTGTATTTATTTTATTTATTTTGCTCCTTTGCACCCCATTATTTTTATTTCTACTTTGCACATTTTTCCACTGCAAATCTACCATTCCAGTGTTTTACTTGCTATATTATATTTACTTTGCCACCATGGCTTTTTTTTGTTGCCTTTATCCTCCCTTATCTCACCTCATTTGCTCACATCGTATATAGACTTGTTTATACTGTATTATTGACTGTATGTTTGTTTTACTCCATGTGTAACTCTGTGTTGTTGTATGTGTCGAACTGCTTTGCTTTATCTTGGCCAGGTCGCAATTGTAAATGAGAACTTGTTCTCAACTTGCCTACCTGGTTAAATAAAGGTGAAAAAAATAACAAATATTATAGTCCAGTTGGGGGCGGTAACGCAACATATTGGATGCCAGCCGCCGTTAAACTCCGAAGAAGAAGAAGACTACGAAGATCACGTTGCATTGGTAAGATATTATGCCGCTTTCCAAAAAAACTGGGAACGAGGTCAACTCATGACTTAAGTGACCGTTCAAATAGTTTTTTTCGTTCCAAGTTGTTTTGAACCCACAGAAGTCGAAGATTTCCGAGTTCCCAGTAGTTTTTAACGCGGCATTTAAAAAAACAAGTTTGGACATGGCATAAAAACACGAGCTCAAGGATCGAACAGGGCTGGAGGCGAGACTTTCAATTTGAGTTTTCAGCAGCGGTTAAGTAAGTGCAAGCTAGCATCTTTAGCTAACTAGCTGTCAAGCTAGCTAGATAACCTAAACTGACATTGTTGTTAGCTAGATGTTATTTGCATAGGTTGTCCAGTATTCTTCAGAACCTTCAGTCTATATGAAGAACCCTTAGCTGGCTAGTAGTAGTCTGTTTGACATCCTATACTTAACTCTTATAACACAGGTGAATATTTCAACCCTGTAAGAGGATAATCATTTATGCTACTGCCTTCATATAGCAAACTCTCCTGTCCTCCACAGTCAAGATGCCAGTCATTTGTTGCAGCTGTGCTGAGAAGAGTGCAGTGCTGAAACGTCCAAAGCCGGCCCATTCCTTGTGCAAAGAGTCCCTCTTCTGGGCCTTTGAGGAGGAGGTGCATCAGACAATAATATCAGTGTAGCTCTTCAAAGATGGAGAGGCTGTGGGCATTGGTGCCTCTGGCGGGAAGGATTTCACTGGGCTGGCCACCTCAGTAAACAATGGACCTGATCGGACAGCTCAGAGCTTCTGCTCTTTTCTGTCCATAAAAAAAACAAATGGGTTGGTGGAAGAGGCACACCTCATGAAGGTCCTAAATGAGCGCTATAACTATGGCCTGAAACTAATGCTGCTCTCAGTGGACGAGGGCATGACAGGTAACCGTGATGACTCCATGGAGACTGAAGAGAACCAGCAGTAGTATGAACTACCTCTGAAGATTGTGTCCTATGAGGAGCTGTATGGCTGGACCATGGATGCCATGGTGAAGCAGATCGGACTGAAGAACAATTGCTCTTTCTGTGGAGTGTTCCCGAAGACAGGCTCTGGACAGGGGAGCCATGATGCTGAAGGTGGATAAAGATATGTGCAGGTAATATATGAGACAAATGTATTCGTTGAGCAGGCTTATTTTATCTATCTTATTTCAGATGTGTAGCCTAGTTTAAACGGTCCTTAAACAGTCCTGTGGCTACATCTACAGCCAGGCGCTGTGTAAGTCCTGTGTTCTGCTGGAGGGCCTGAACCGTGACCTGCCTAGACTAGGAATCGGCAAGCACCACCGCCTCCACAGGAAGATCCTCTCACAGCAGCCTCTGACCCAGGCACAGGAGATGAACTCAAGGCTGTGGACTTCTGAGAGGCGTATAGGCAGAACGTCTCAGGATCACCTCCACTGTCTGTGAAGTTACACCTTGAAATGAGTAACCGAAGATGCCTCAAAACCAGATGTGGAGTTGTTTTTAAGTTTTAGCTTGGAATTGCCAGTCAGTTGCCTCTAACAGAAAAGTAGCCAGCATTTCCCCTTTTCAGCCACTGAACAATGGGGAAGTGGTAATGATTAAAAAGGTCCTCCTTGCAGTTGCTGGAATCTAAATTCAATTCACATTTGGCTATATGGTCAGTTAATTATGAAACCTCTGACAGCTGATGAGTGAAATACAAGTATTTTGTGCGGTATCTGTATAATAAAGCTATTCTACATTTGCATGGCCTCTTCTGATTTTAGTATGAACAATTCCTCAAGAGAATTCTTACAAGTACTTACACATTAGGATTACTGATAGGTGAGAATTGTCTGTTAATTGAATAATTAGAATATTCCGCCCTGAAACATATAATTGTATGGAATTGATTAGCATGTATAAAATCATAATCAAGAAATGTGTTGTCCTAGTCAGAATTAGGGTAAAACAATATGTCTTTATGGTATTTTAAACACAGACTGTCTGAGCTTGGTGCCGACCTGACTAGAGATTTGGGAGAGAACGGGTAGGACAAGGACAAGGTCACTATCTCTGTCGGCTGGGTAGTGAGACAGACAGTGTGTGCGTAGCAGGACATGCGTGTGCGTCTTTGTGTGTATGTGTGGGCTTGAGAAGTCAGTATAAAATGAATTTTGTTTTGTATTCTTGAACGTTCCCGTGAATAAACATTTTTTACTATTTAGCTGGGCCTCCGTCTGCTTGATTCGACCAGGATCTTACAAATTCTGGTTTGCAGACTGAGAGTAACATAATTAAATTGGGTGATGTACCTGGAGAACATAATTATCTTATCAATTACATTTTTCACAAATTGGTAAAATGCCCAAGCTGAAACATTTTTTTAGGTATAAAAATAATTTTCGTTATTGAGGTGGTATTGACCTACGCTGGCTTGTAACTAATAAAACAAATGGGTAGATGTAGCTGCTGTAAATTGTGTAAAAATGTTTCTTCATCAATCGCGGTTACACTGTTTTCATATAACAATGTGTATTTTAGGCAGCCTGTCCACTGAGGTTTAAGTACGAGCCTGTCTGATATACAGTAGTATGGTACTTTGTATAAATTTAGTTCACTCGCTAGAGGCCGCCCTTTATCAAAGTTATTTAAACAACCCGGGGTCTCTTCATGTCGGCGTATATAGATGCGCGTGCTCGTCGCTGTGTGGTCATGTATTGTACTTCCCAACCAACTTCAGCACAGTGAGTAAACTAATTGAGATTTTGAGAGGAAATCACGGACGTCGACATTTTTTAAACTGGTGAAGCCAATTCTGGAAGTATGGACGATTTAGGTAAGTTCACACCATGTCATTTTCTAATCTCAGCCTTTTTCTATTTAGTATAGCGGTAAGTATGGGTGGAGAGAAAACAATGTATTTCGAGGCGCCGGAGATTTCAAGGTCTTGGGATAATCGACGGCCTGGGATTTTTGTAAATATCTGAAGCCAACAGGGAGAGTTGGTTTAAAGTTTAAACTACGTACAAAAGTTTCGAATTAAACATTGTTTATCTTTCGGATTTCCCGCATTCGAACTGAATAATAACAAGTAATCTCGTCAGCTTTAAAAATAAAAAAAACAAGAATTTATGCAAACATTTTAGCAAAAGTTCGTCTGATGGTGTCAACATTGTTTGTATAAAAACGAGAATCCACCCATATTGATTGACTTTACCATCGTAGGCGTAAGAGTTATGGGCGTATTTTATTATTATTATTCTTTTTTTTACTACAACAACTCGGTCCTATTGCAGTTGGTACAGATGCTTGAAGTTGGCCAAAGTAACACGGAGCAAGTTTGTAACGTTATAGCCTTTTATGTTCAGTGTTATCCAAACGTTCCATATGGCGACCCAATCTCAATATAAGAAAAACATGTGAAATGTCTTAAATAGTGTATGTCTGCCGCTTGAATTTTAATCAAGCCCAATGTCACTTATTGTATGGCAAATATGGTTGTGCCTTTTCCACAGGCACCCTGCTCAAATTAGATTTACTAACTTTTAATGGCAACATTCATGGCATATGAGTGAAACTAAATATTTATTATTATATAGTGGTTGGATCCCTACTTGTATTTGGTTGTCTCTGACTTTATTTCTAGTGGTAGTTCTGTGCTGATAGCAGGCCCGAGTGTCTTCTGTTTTATATATGGGTCTCATGTCCAAGGCTGAAACTGTCCAAGGCTGAAACTGTCCAAGGCTGAAACTGCCCAAGGCTGAAACTGCCCAAGGCTGAAACTGCCCAAGGCTGAAACTGCCCAAGGCTGAAACTGCCCAAGGCTGAAACTGCCCAAGGCTGAAACTGCCCAAGGCTGAAACTGCCCAAGGCTGAAACTGCCCAAGGCTGGGTCTCATGTCCAGCCCCTGTCCAAGGCTACCCCCTACCATTCTAGGGAGATCATTTTTGTAAGATTCCTCTGTGTCCAATTTTCCGTTAATTAAATTAATTTTATTTATGTTAGCAAAAACCTTCTGAGCACCTCCTTCAGCATATTTTGGTGTTAAGTGAAAATTCCCTTAATGTCAAATAGAACTTCTCTAGAATGTGGTTACAATGTTCTCATTGTTAAATGTTAATTTGTGGAATTTCTTTCGCTCTGAATGCATTTGAGCCAATCAATGTGTTGTGACAAGATAGGGGTGGTATACAGAAGATAGCCCTACTTGGTAAAAGACCAGATCAATATTATGGCAATAACAGCTCAAATAGGGAAAGAGAAATGACAGTCCATCATTACTTTAAGACATGAAGGTCAGTCAAGAACTTTGAACGTTTCTCCAAGTGCAGTAGCAAGAAGAACAATATAAATGAACATGTACACTGTAATCATGTATGTCAAATATGTAAGTTGAAAGCACCGTTAAAAGCATTGTGCATGTGTCCCCCAAACTTTACCAACAAAAATAGAGCTGTGAATGGATCAGTGGTTCACCAATCAGATCCTTGATGGGCTTGGCCAAGTTCTCATCAAGGCAAAGGGTGGCTTTTTTGAAGAAACTCAAATCTGAAATATATTTTGATTTCTTTAAGACTTTTTTTGGTTACTACTTTATTCTATATATGTTATTTCATAGTTTTGATGTTTTCGCTATTCTACAGTGTAGAAAATAGTCCAAATAAAGAAAAAAAAACTGAATGAGTAGGTGTATCAACTTTTGACTGGTACTGTATATATATTTTTAATTGTTTTAATTTCTTTTTCATATTTTCAATCATTTTTAATAATCTCCTGATTTCATCGCTTTGGGTTGTGTTGGAAAGGGAAGGGTTAAAACTGGATAGGTTTTTCTCTTCAATCTGGATTTTCTTTTGGTGGTGTCTGGGTAGAAAAGTCTAGCTATCTCAGCCAGCCATTGGCTAGGCCTTCAGAAGCTGGACAGAAGGCCTATGCCGTTCAGCTATTAGTGCAGAATTTTGGAGTGACAGTGGAATGAACCAATCACATTTTGACTTGCAATGGGTGGCCATAAAAAAAATTGAATGGAAAAAAAGTGAGGTGTCTAGGCCAGAGTTTCTAAACCCAGAGGTGAAACATAGCCAGACTTCCGGGAACATTTGCGAAACAGACCAAGCAGACTACGCCAGGGGTTTAAGAAGTGAAATTCTTCCTTAGTTTTCTCTAAATCTAAAGGTACAACCTAGATTTGAGCCAATATCGGGTTTGCAGTTGACATACGACGCCTCCTGCTGGCCATGTTGGAAGACCATTGCATTAATTATTCCGACAACAGCCAAGTTGCATCCCCAAACTGCATGATAACAGTGCCTAAAACTAATAGATTCATCACCCTGGTGATTGTATGTGGATTGTTTAGCTGCTCTAACAAGGCAGGAAAGACAACGGGGAAAAAAACATGTGTACAATCATGAAACACCATTGATGGCAGCTATGAGATGACTCAAGAACTGTTAGAAAAGAAAAAATCCTTTTTGCCCATCAAGACCTGAGCCCAATATTTGCGAGCGAGATGGCTTGTAGTTAAGCTATTGGCATGTGTCGAGTGAGTCAAGTTTTGTGGAAGCATTTTTTTCACCATAAAAAGGCACATTTTATAACAAATAACTACATGCCTCTATTATTAGCATTTACAGACTAACATAAGACTAGTATTCCTAATGTTTAGAGTAGATTGGATATTGATAATTTAGACTTTTAATACGTGCATAGTGGCACAGGCTTATAGGCTATATCAGACGTTTCTTTACTTGTATTGGGAAAAATATGGCATTTGAAGCAGCTGTACTACACTTTGACTGGAGACATTAGCCAAATCTTTTATAATACGATGGTAGCCTAGGCCTACTCTACTGACAACAATCAATAAAAAAATACCTTGTCTTGAATGCAACCATGTAATCTAGAATATGATGTTAATTTGAAAAAAGTTGGATCCTTTCTAGCCATGACCATGAAAAGGAAAGACTCAAATTGTACAATATGATGTCCATATAGCCTGGAGGACATTATCCCAAAAATGTGTGGTTACTATATTCATTTGATAATAACCAACTGCTATTTTGTTTGTTTTTTCACATTGTTTGTAACTCGTTTTGTACATATGTCTCTTATGACTGAAAAGAGCTGCTGGACATTAGAACAGCTATTACTCACCTTGAACTGGACAAAAATTATTTAATGAGTCCGATGCAAAGAATATACTGCTTTGTCAAGACATGGCCCAAATCCCCATCATCAACGTGAAGAAAAGGGGGGGGAGGGCAGAGTGCCTTGTAAGAATTTGCCGACGAGTAGGTAAACGACCACTACCCTCCGTATTATTGGCCAACGTGCAATCATTGGAAAACAAACTGGACGATCTACAATTTAAGACTATCCTACCAACTGGACATTAAAAACTGTAATATCTTATGTTTCACCTAGACATAGCTGAATAACGACACAGACTATATAGAGCTGGCTTCTCCATGAATCGGCAGGACAAGGCAGCTACGTCTGATAATACATTTACATTTAAGTCATTTAGCAGACGCTCTTATCCAGAGCGACTTACAAATTGGTGAATTCACCTTCTGACATCAGTGGAACAGCCACTTTACAATAGTACGAGGGGTGGGGGTGTGTGTCTATTTGTCAATAACTGCTGGTGCGCAATGTCTAATATTAAAGTCTTGAGGTATTGCTCGCCTGAGGTAGAATACCTCATGATATGCTGTAGACCACACAATCTACTAAGATGGTTCCCATTTATATTATTCGTAGCTGTCTAAACACCACCACAAATCGATGATGGCACAAAGACTGCACTCAACGAGCTGTATAAAGCCATATGCAAACCAGAAAATGCTTATTTCTAGTTCCTTGGTGTCCAGATCACCAACGAACTATAATGGTCCAAACACACCAAGACAGGTGTGAAGAGGGCATGACAACACCTTTTCCCCCTAGGGAGACTAAAAATATTTGGCATGGGTCCTCAGATCCTCAAATTTCTACAGCTGCACCATCGAGAGCATCCTGACTGGTTGCATCACGGCCTGGTATGCCAATTGCTCGACATCAGACCGTAAGGCACTACAGAGGGTAGTGCATACGGACCAGTACATCACTGGGGCAAAGCTTCCTGACATCCAGGACCTATATAATAGGTGGTGTCAGAGGAAGGCCCAAAAATTTGTCCGACTCCAATCACCCAAGTCATAGACAGTTCTCTCTGCTACTGCACGGCAAGCTGTACTGGAGCGCCAAGTCTAGGACCAAAAAGGCTCCTTAACAGCTTCTACCCCCAAGACTGCTGAACAATTGATCAAATTATATTTTTTTAACTTTTTTTGTGTATTTAGTAAATATTTTCTCAACTTTATTTATTGAACTGCATTGTTTACACCTGTTGTATTCGGGCATGTAACAATTTGATTTGATGATTTGTTGAACTTTATTGATAAGAGGAGATAAAATGTATGGACATTACAGCATAGGACAAAGGTCTCAATGGGAGAGGATGCTGTGTTGATTATTGGTTGTTCCAGCCCAATATATTTCATCTTTGTGACTTAAACACCAAAATTAGTTCAACAATACAATTAAGGTTGGTATAGGTGACCTAAAGAAGTGCTATTCTAACATCAGGTATGCTTTTCATTTGTTTATGTACTACAGTAGGTTCACCAGCTGATCTCTGTCAAGACACCCATGTCGACTGGATTCCCACTGTGAAGATGATCTGGAAAAGGACAAAGTAGAAACTGCAGCAGCAGGCCTTTTCCATCTTGTCCTTTTCCAGATATGAAAGAAGGCATCCTTCAGTAATACAAGATACAGTGCATTCGGAAAGTATTCAGACCACTTGACTTTTTACACATTTTGTTACGTTAAACATTATTCGAAAATGTATTAAATTGTCCCCCCCCTCATCAATCTACACACAATACCCCATAATGACAAAGCAAAAACAGGTTTAGACATTTTTGCAAATTTATTTAAAAAATGAAGCAGCAATTACAGCCTCAACAGCCTCAAATTAAGCAGCAATTACAGCCTCAACTCTTTCATTTGACCTTTATTTAACTAGGCAAGTCAGTTAAGAACAAATTCTTATTTTCTATGACTGCCTAGGAACAGTGGGTTAACTGCCTTGTTCAGGGGCAGAACAACAGATTTTTACCTTGTCAGCTCGGGATTTGAACTTACAACCTTTTGGTTACTAGTCCAACGGTCTAACCACTAGGCTACCTGCTGCCCCAATCTTTTTGGGTATGACACTTCAAGCTTGACACACCTGTATTTGGAGTTTTCCCCATTCTTCTCTGAAGATCCTCTCAAGCTCATGTTGGATGGGGAGTGTGGGTGCACAGCTATTTTTGGGTCTCCAGAGATGTTCGAGCTGGTTCAAGTCCTGGCTCTGGCTGGGCCACTCAAGGACATTCGGAGACTTGTCCCAAAGCCACTCCTGCGTTGTGTTGGCTGTTTGCTTAGGGTCATTGTCCTGTTGGAAGGTGAACCTTCACCCCAGTCTGAGGTCCTGAGCACTCTGGAGCAGGTTTTCATCAAGGATCTCTCTGTACTTTGCTCCATTCATCTTTCCCTGGATGCTAACTTGTCTTCCAGTCCCTGCCGCTGAAAAACTTCCTCACAGCATAATGCTGCCACCACCATGCTTCACCATAGGGATAGTGCCAGGTTTCTTCCAGATGTGACACTTGGCATTCAGGACAAAAAGTTCAATCTTGGTTTCATCAGACCAGAGAGTCTTGTTTCTCATGGTCTGCCAAAAGGCCCCCAAAGGAGTCTCAAACTTGTAGCGGGCTGTCATGTGCCTTTTACTGAGGAGTGGCCATCGGTTTCTTGATCACCTCCCTGACCAAGGCCCTTCTCCCCTGATTGCTCAGTTTGGTTGTGTGGCCAGCTCTAGGAAGAGTCTTGGTGGTTCCAAACTTATTCCATTTAAGATTGAATAAGGCCAATGTGTTCTTGGGGACTTTAATGCGGCAGAGGATTTTTGGTACCCTTCCCCAGATCTGTGCCTCGACACAATCCTGTCTTGGAGAGCTACAGACAATTATTTGACCTCATGGCTTGGTTTTTTGCTCTGACATGCACTGTCAACTGTGGGACCTAATATATAAACAGGTGTGTGCCTTTCCAAAACATGTCCAATCAATTGAATTTACCACAAATGAACTCCAGGTATCAATGGATAACAGGATGTACCTGAGATCAATTTCGAGTCTCATAGCAAAGGTTTTGAATACTTATGTAAATGTATTTAAGTTGTAAACTGTTTTTGTTTTGTCATTATGGGGTATTGTGTGTAGATTGAGGATGAAAAAAAAATGTAATCGATTTTAGAATAAGGCTGTAACGTAACAATGTGGAGAAGGTCTGAATACTTAGTGAATGCACTGTATGCTGTGGACCATCTATGATTCTGTTGTGTCATTTGAGTAAAGAGCACCTTCACCTTGTCGTCGTGTCAAAGGTGCCCCCTTAAGCTACAGTACCAGTCAAAAGTCCAGTCAAAAGTTTGGACATGCCTACTCATTCAAGGGTTTTTCTTTATTTTTTACTATTTTCTACATTGTAGAATAATAGTGAATACATAAACTATGAAATAACACATGGAATCATGTAGTAACCAAAAAAGTGTTATATTTTGATTTGTTTATTTGAGATTCTTCAAAGTAGCCACCCTTTGCCTTGGACAGCTTTGCACGCTTTTGGCATTCTTTCCACCAGCTTCATGAGGTAGCCACCTGGAGTGCATTTCAATTAACAGGTGTGCCTTGTTAAAAGTTAATTTGTGGAATTTCTTTCCTTTATGCGTTTGAGACAATCAGTTGTGTTGTGACAAGGTAGGGATGGTATACAGAAGACATCCCTATTTGGTAAAAGACCAAGTCCCTATTATGGCAAGAACAGCTCAAATAAGCAAAGCGAAACAACTGTCCATTACTTTAAGGCATGAAGATCAGTCAATCCAGAACATTTCAAGACCTTTGAACGTTTCTTCAAGTGCAGTCACAGTCACCAAGTGCTATGATGAAACTGGCTCCCATGAGGACCGCCACAGGAAAGGAAGACCCAGCGTTACCTCTGCTGCAGAGGATAAGTTAATTAATTACCAGCCTCAAATTGCAGCCCAAAAAAATGCTTCAGAGTTCAACAGACATCTCAACATATATTGTTCAGAGGAGACTGCGTGAATCAGACCTTCATTGTCAAATTGCTGCAAAGAAACGACTAGTAAATAAAACCTATAGGAAGAAGAGACTTGCTTGGGCCAAAAAACACAAGCGATGGACATTAGACCGGTGGAAATCTGTCCTTTGGTCTGATGACTCCAAATTTGAGATGTTTGGTTCCAACTGCCATGTCTTTATGAGATGCAGAGTAGGTGAACGGATGATCTCTGCATGTGTGGTTCCCGCCATGAAGTATGGAGGTGTGGCGGTGCTTTGCTGGTGACACTCAGTGTTTTTATATAGAATTCAAGGCATACTTAACGAGCATGGCTACCACAGCATTCTGCAGCGATACACCAACCCAATCTGGTTTGTGCTTTGTGGGACTATAATTTGTTTTTCAACAGGACAATGACCCAACACACCTCCAGGTGTCATTGAAAATAAGATTTAACTGACTTGCCTATGTAAATAAATGTCAAGTAAAATGTGTGGGTGTACTGATTTGTACATGTATGATACTAGTTTGTCTTGAATAATAGTTAACAAGTTTCAACACTTAACTTCAAAGAAGTTACTCCATAGTGCGTGATCACACAGTTGTATGATCAGATTGGGTTGGTGTATCGCTGCAGAATGCTGTGGTGTCATTGCTGCCACCCCCGTGCTTCACAGTAGGGATGGTGTTCTTCTGCTTGCAAGCCTCCCCCTTTTTCCTCCAAACATAACAAAGGTCATTATGGCCAAACGGATCTATATTTGTTTTATCAGACCAGAGGACATTTCTCCAAAAAGTACGATCTTTGTCCCCATGTGTAGTTGCAAACTGTAGTCTGGCTTTTTTTATGGAGGTTTTGGAGCAGTGTCTTCTTTGCCGAGCGGCCTTTCAGGTTTTGTCGACATAGGACTCATTTTACTGTGGATATAGATACTTTTGTACCTGTTTCCTCTAGGTCCTTTGCTGCTGTTCTGGGATTGATTTGCACTTTTCGCACCAAAGTACGTTCATCACTAGGAGACAGAAAGCGTCTCCTTCCTGAGCGGTATGATGGCTGTGTGGTTCCATGGTGTTTATACTTGCATACTATTGTTTGTACAGATGAACATGGTACCTTCAGGCGTTTTGAAATTGCTCCCAAGGATGAACCAGACTTGTGGAGGTCTACAAATGTATTTCTGTGGTCTTGGCTGATTTCTTTTGATTTTCCCATGATGTCAAGCAAAGAGGCACAGAGTTTGAAGGTAGGCCTTACAGGTACACCTCCAATTGACTCAAATTATGTCAATTATCCTATCAGAAGCTTCTAAAGCCATGACATCATTTTCTGGCATTTTCCAAGCTGTTTGAAGGCACGGTCAACTTAGTGTATGTAAATGTCTGACCCACTGGAATTGTGATACCGTGAAACAATCTGTCTGTAAACAATTGTTGGAAAAATTACTTGTCACGCACAAAGTAATGTCCGAAACAACTTGCGAAAACTATAGTTTGTTAACAAGAAATTTGTGGAGTGGTTGAAAAACGAGTTTTAAATTACTCCAACCTAAGTGTATGTAAACTTCCGACTTCAACTGTATATATATACTACCTCAAATGTTCCTGCACATTGGCTAGACGGGCTATCTGCATTGTGTCCCGCCACCCGCCAACCCCTCTTTACGCTACTGCTACTCTCTGTTCATCATATATGCATAGTCTCTTTAACCATATCTACATGTACATACTACCTCAATCAGCCTGACTAACCATGTCTGTATGCAGCCTTGCTACTTTTATAGCCTCACTACTGTATATAACCTGTCTTTTTACTGTTTTATTTCTTTACCTACCTATTGTTCACCTAATTCCTTTTTTGCACTATTGGTTTGAGCCTGTAAGTAAGCATTTCACTGTAAGGTCTGTTGTATTCGGCACAAGTGAACAACTTTGATTTGATCTACTTGGCGAGCAGACTTCTGTTCAGTTAGCAATAGCGCACTTGATTATTAACCAATTTTGTTCAAACAGTGAATCAGGTGTGTTAGTGCTGGGCTGGAACATAAACCTGCACACCCAGCAGGGTTGGCCTGCTCCAGTTGTAATAGGTTCATACATTGTGTGACTTTTAAACTTTATTTTAGTTAACATTTTGCTAACCTTGTTACACATCCATGGTATACGAGGATGTACCCTTATTCTATGGGACCTCTTCATCTGCACACCGGGTATCACAGCTCTCTGTATCTGAGGACAGAAAATAATTGGTGTGTCTGTGTGCTGCAGCCCGAAGCACGGCTGCTTTTTGATTTTCATCAAAAAGCATTGCGTCTCCTGCACTAGAGTCTGCAATGGTTCGACTACACAATATAATGTCGGGTGCATTAAGTGATGCTCTGTTTGTTATTTTTCTAAATTTGATCTGATTTCTTTAAGCCTTTTAAGCAAGCACATGTCCCAAGGATATCCCAGTGGTTATGGCATTCATCATAAGTGCTGGTGGCCTGGGTTTGAGATCCGCAAGGGGAGTCCCACTACCTTCACATTCTTATCAAATATGTTCATGTCATTATTTGACAACACCCCTATCTTACACTTTATATACAAACGTGTGTTGACACCCCTTAATTAGTGGATTTGGCTATTTCAGCCACACCCGTTGCTGACAGGTGTATACAATTGAGCACACTGCCATGCAATCTCCATAGACCAACATTGGCAGTAGAATGGCCTTAATGACTCAGTAACTTCTTCAACGTGGCACAGTCATAGGTGGCCACCTTTCCAACAAGTCAGTTTGTCAAATTTCTGCCCTGCTAGAGTTGCCCTGGTCAACTGTAAGTGCTGTATTGTGAAGTGGAAGTGTCTAGGAGTAACAATGGCTCAGCTGCGAAGTGGTAGGGCACACAAGCTTGGTGGAAGAGGAATAATGGTCTGGGGCTGTTTTCATGGTTTGGGCTAGGCCCCTTAGTGCCAGTGAAGGGAAATCCTTAACACATTGACCTTCTAGACGATTCTGTGCTTCCAACATTGTGGCAACAGTTTGGGGAAGGCCCTTTCCTGTTTTAGCATGACAATGCCCCGGTGCACAAAGTGAGGTCCATTCAAAAATGATTTGACTAGATTGGCGTAGAAGAACTTGACTGGACTGCACAGAGCCCTGACCTCAACCCCATCAAACTCCTTTGGGATGAATTAGAACGCCGACTGCGAGCCAGGCCTAATCGCCCAACATTGGTGCCCGACCTCACTAACGCTCTTGTGACTGAATGGAAGCAAGTCCCCAGAACAATGTTCCAACGTCTCGTGAAAAGCCTTCCCAGAAGAGTGGAGGCTGTTAAAAGCAGCAAAGGGGGACCACTCCATATTAATGCCCATGATTTTGTAATGAGATGTTTGACAAGCAGGTGTCTACGTACAATACATGACCAAAGTATCTAATTAAAATCAGTTTCTCGTTGAAAGCTGGGAATCTGTAGGATTACACCTTGAGCACAAATTGACCACCTTTCCACTACCTCATAAATTATCAGTATTTATTCATTCTATTTCGCTGTGCAACTTTCCATCTTCTTGACATTTTAATGTGGAAAAATGACAAAATAGTTTATCATACTGATTCAGGAGTAAGATTAAAACGGGGTCAAATGCCCCAACAACATTAGACCCCTAAACTGAAACCTCTTAAATTGCTGAAATAATTTAAATCAAATCAATGATGAGAGAAGAGCTGATGAGCTGATATGTAGCAGGAAGATTACCGTATCGTAAACCAAGAGGTTGTGAGTTCAACTCCCGAGTGAGGATATGCTGAATAATACTTAATGTATAAATGAACATGCACAATTAAATCATGTGCGGCAAATATGGAAGCTGAGAACATTATGTTAAAAGCACTGTGTGTGAGTGTCCCTAATCTTGCCAACAGACAGGGCTCTGTGAGTGGATCAGTGGTTCACCAATCAGGGCCTTGATTGGCTGGGCAACAGTAACAAGATGAGTAATGACACATTTGGCACAAATGTTCTTGCCACGTTTCCACTTAACTTGTTTAGAATCTTAATAGTTTATTTTCTGATAACATGGCAACTATGTTCTGTGTGTGTTGGGTGGGATGTTGATGGAATATTCTCCTAACCTTCAGAACTGGAGACATTAATATTCTTTCAACGCTCCCATGAAACATGTCTAGAACAGTTAACATCTTAAGTTCTGAGAACAAGGTAATGACGTTCTATTTAACATTTAAGGTGATGGTCTCTTGGAAACATTCCTAGGACATCACGGGAACATTCCTATGATAACGTTAGTTAATGACCTATTGAGACTTAAGGGAACGTTCTCTAAAGTTCTGTGAATGTTTGTTAGCTGGGTAGTCATGTTTAGAGTATATACTCAGACATTAGAGTATCCTACAGACCTGCAGCAATATGGGTCTTCAAACGACTAGAGGACTTTCTCAGATACAGATATGTACTAGAGATATTTATACAAACGCCTGGAACCCGGCATACCTCAAATAGCAGATCCTACAGTATGCAAACCTGCACCGTTCATACTTGTACACACAGATCATATTCCATGGTTACATGTGTCAGTGCATTTTAGGGACCAAGCATCTGGCTGATCATGCTGGCTGATGGGCACTGTTGTAAAGCATGAATGACCCAAAATAGCATGTCAGTGAGATGTTTTTTTTTAGGAAGAGACATGAGGAGACATCTTTTGTGCTTGGCCTGATCTGAGAATACCTCCATGGCTCATTAGATGGTAAAGCTGCTCTGAGCCAGTGAAAGGACTGATTGTTAACTGAGAGGGAGCCTGCTGTCTCACTTAAGTCGGGGGAAGCCAGGCCTGAGGGAGGGGAGAGGTTGCTGTGGAATGTCTTAACATCAAGGCCAAATACTTACTGGGTTACGGCTCACCAACTCCCACCACTGTTCCACACTGGCCCTGTAAAGAAAGGGCTCTTCACAAACCGGTACCTTCAGTCAGTCCTACTGTGTCCTAGTAAAAGCCTATTCCCTGGTCTCTGCAGGGATTCCTCTGATGACGTATAGCTGCGTAACCCAATCATCCTGTCCTCTTTCTACTTGGCCCAGTGTACCAGATGTCCCCATTTCCTACCCTCCCAAAAAACAGGGGGGATTCTGTTGTACCGTGTGAGCAACCCTAGGTTAGACAAGGCATGTGAACGTTCCAGAGACTCAAACATGTCTCACGCAGCTCCGATCAGGTGGTAGCCAGGTCCAGCCCAAAGCCCAGAACCATTACTGATGTCGCCACAGTGCAGCTGAGCTTTCTCCCAGATGTGAGTATTTACCCACATGTGACAGTCAGTGTCAGATGGCCTGTCTTACTGGCGTGTTAGTGTGGCGTGTCCCCACTCTCCTCTCTGTGTGAATTCCTCAGGAGCCTGTATGATTGACTCTCCAGGCTTGGGAAACACACAGATGGGCTGTCCCTGTGGTCTGAAGCAGCCTTCGTTTATGTCATGACCAGTCATTAAGATAAGAGTGGTGTGTAGGTGGGCAGCTGGTTGAGAGGACAACATTATAGGAGAGGCAACATTGCAGTCTGTTGAACAGTAATCACTTATTTTTTTACATGCTTCGTGAACAACCGGTTGTGGACTAACAGTGAAATGCTTACTTACGGGCCCTTAACAATGCAGAATGAAAGTGTCACGTTCCGACCTTGTTTCTTTTGTTATGTCTTTGTTTTAGTATGGTCAGGGCATGTGTTAGTTTTTCTATGATTTGCTATGTCTGTGTTTGGCCTGGTATGGTTCTCAATCAGAGGCAGCTGTCAATCGTTGTCCCTGATTGAGAACCATATTTAGGGAGCCTGTTTTCTATTGTGTTTCATGGGTGATTGTTTTCTGTTGTCTGCACCAGCCAGAACTGTTTTCGGTTTCTCATTGGTATTTTTGTTATTTCCGTGTTCATTTTAATAAATATGGACACATACCACGCTGCACCTTGGTCCTCACCTTCTTCCACCAACAACAGCCATTACAGAAAGATAAATAATAGAAAAGTAAAACGCTTAATAATAGATGGACAATGAGTAACAATAACCTGGCTATATACAAGGGATACCAGTACTGAGTCGATGTGCAGGGGTATGAGGTGATTGAGGTAAATATGTACATATAACTAGGATTAAAGTGATAGAGGATAAAAAGTAGCATCAGCATATGTGATGAGTCAAAGTTAGTCCAAAAAGGGTCCCGGCAGATAGTCCATGTCGCCATTTGGTTAACGATTTAGCTTTTGGGTAGAAGCTGTTCAGGTTCCTGTATCCTCTTGAGGAGATGTGGACTGTATTCGTTGATTACCTTGTAGAAACATTGCCATATTCCCTTGTTCAAGAGAGGACTGGGTGCACGTTAAATGGTGTGGTCCTTAGGCTTGGGCGATACCTCGGTATACGGTTTAATATGTCTATTAGGCTTGGGCGATACCTCGGTATACGGTTTATATATTTTAAACCGTATACCGAGGTATCGCCCAAGCCTAATAGCTATACTTATAAGCAGTGGCATAGCACCCCCGTGGCACCCCTGCAGCCACCCCCCCCCCCAAAAAAAAAAAAAAAAATTGTTTTGTTTTTTGGGGGTGGCTGCAGGGGTGCCACGGGGGTGCTATGCCACTGCTTATAAGTTAAGTATAGCTATAAGAAATCTAAGATGTGTCAAATTATATCTAGCTCAGGGCTCCAGCTATGCATTAGGTTTCCTAGCTAAGTGGCTAGATATCAAGCTTCTTGGTTACAACCGAAACATTCAATCCTCTCCTGGATCAACATCCCTGGTGCCTAAATTGTTTTGTGCAACCCCCAAAAAACATTATTTATAGCGCCCCTTGTGCACACATTTGGTAATACCATATACCCCGGTATGGTACAGAAATTGAATGAAAATCTGCCCAACACTAGTGATCCTAAATGTTTACGATAGTTTCCAACCACTCTCTGTAACTTAGACAACATAGCTGTCCTTACAACTTTGGCAGTTGGTAAGTTTCTGTATTTCAGTAAGTCAGCAGTGGGCCAGTGTTACCAGACTAGTCATCACCCCCAGGGACCTGTAGGGTTTCTCCCTGTATGCCTACCACTACTGTATGTTTGTGTGGGCCTGCCTTCTGAATTAATGTGAGGGTCCTATCTGTAAATCAGTCCAGTCCAGCTCTTTCTGTGCTCCTTCCACACCCATCCTGTTCTGAGTCTGGGGGAGGGGGATCTGCATGACTGACCTCATTGCTTAGGCAATGAACCCTGCCTCACATCCTGAGGAAACAT
This sequence comes from Oncorhynchus masou masou, assembly GCF_036934945.1. Classification (NCBI taxonomy): domain Eukaryota; kingdom Metazoa; phylum Chordata; class Actinopteri; order Salmoniformes; family Salmonidae; genus Oncorhynchus; species Oncorhynchus masou. Next base: position 24,828,373 of record NC_088212.1, on the reverse strand, counting down.
AAGAGAAAACAATGAGCAGAATCTGCGTTCAGGGCCAGGAAATGAATGCTCTGCCACTGCTGTTATGGACCCTTTTGACCAATAAAAGTTAGTCAAGCCCTCTTTCCTACCATGCCCCCCCCCCACACACACACACACTCCCACCTCTTTTGCCTTTATTTCCTCAACTTTTTCCCTCTCTCTCACTCTCTGTCACTTTCCCCTCTCTCTCTGGCCTTGTTTCTTGGCTCTGAGAACAGTGCTAATTATTTTCCTGATGGGTCAGTGTAATGGAGCAGGAATCTGAGTTCCTGCTGGATTCTTCCCACATTACTCAGGCTGGGACTCCCCAGGGCATGTTGTTCAAAGAGCTCAGTGTGGGGGATTCCACAGGGCCACAGAGCATGGAAGATGGCTGGCTGTTTTTGGAGGTTGGTTGGTTTGATTCAGTGTTGTTGCACAAGCTGAACTTGGGGAAGAGAAACAAGACCGTCTATCCTTGAGGTTTTCACACCCCCTCCAACACACACAAACTCATGGTAGCCGCTGGCTCTCTCACTAATCTATTGGTGCGAGTTTGTTCTCTATGTCTCAGCATGACTGTGTGTCAAAATGGTATTTTAGACTTTCCCCTGTCATCTGATTTACTGGCCTGTGGGGAAGTGCTTTTATTTTGGTCCAGCACTCTCTTCAGGGGAGTGTCATCTTTCGGATATGGGGCTGCTTGGGCGGGTATTTTTGGTGGGGATTATTTTGAAGCCGTTGACCCCATCTTGCTTCAAGATCTTTCTGTCTTTCTCTGAGACACCACACCACTCCCTCTCTCTCACTGTGTCTGTACTCCCTTCAGTATGTCTTTACACTCCCTGTTCACCCTTCTCTCTCTGTGCTGTATACTCCCTCTCCCCCTTCCAAATCTGCTATTCTCCTCTGTGGTATTTCTCTCCACCCCTCTCTGGCCCCTGTCTCTCCTGATTGATATAAATATAATGTTGGGAAGGCCAGATAGTGTTACTTTCTACGTGGGGCTGTGGCCAGTTCTGCCCCCAGCTATAAACAGGTGAGTCGTGGACCCTGGTGGCCCATCACTGTATCCAATGTGTTAAAGATGTGGGAAAGATTAGCTTGCCTGTCTGCCTGTTAACCTGGGAAGCATGGCACTCTGGGCCTGCCATGGGTAATAAAAATTGACATCTCTCTTCTCCTGCAATTTAAAGTATGTGGTACTTTTCTGATCTGGCCCTGTTATCTAAATTATAGAGTAGTACATCGATTGTTTTTAAACTAAACAGCCAGGTTTTTATTTTTTCCCCCTCTCATCTGGAACCTAGTCGTAGTGCAACTGATTGACTGGTGGTTTCTGTCTTGCCAATTATAGCCTGTATTACAAAACATTGTATTCTGTGTTTTTATCTTAAAATTTGTTAATTTCATGTAGATTACATATTACTGATATTTAGAGTTCCTGGGTAAACCAAATCATCCCTCTCTTCCATTCTTGGCCTCCACCTCATGCCTCTCCTCTGCCACCCTCCTCTGTTTCCTTGGCTGCTTTCTCTCTCGGAGCCGGACAGTGGAATGTGTGGAATTCACCATGTACCTTCCCGCCTATCAGATAGACTGCAGGGCTTTGGTACAGTTAGGAGGAGGGGGCTATGGACAGAGGCAAGAATCTACACGTACCCACTACCCAAAAAATGCACATACAGTATGCACACAACACAAGGCTGTTGGCCTATGTTTGAACATTGACTTTATGTTAAGATGCTTTCAATGAAAAGGCAGGACAGGAATGTATTGCAAATCTATTTAGGTCATAGAAGCTGCAATAAACAAAGTCCGATGAACTGATCTCTCTGGCATTTAGCCCTGCTTAGAATCCCCAAATGGCAGAATAAATGTTTCCCATAGAATAGTTGTATAATAGTCTTTTCTTTTTTTTTTCAAAAGTAGTCAGGATTTCCTCTGAAAAATGATTGGATTTTACCCATCTCATAACCTTTACCCCCACCCCTTAATGCCACTAACTCCCCCCAGACCAACTCAGGCCACAGACCATTTTACAGTTCATCGGTGTCGGACTCATTGCTGCCTCCCACAGGAGGGACAATCAACACAAATTTATTCCAGTGGAATTTCCACTTTCACACTCCAGTATAGCCGAATGTCAGTGTAGCCCTGGCCTAAAGCACTACAGGCAAGTGTATTGCGGCTGACCTCTAGCTATGATTTAAATATCCTCTACTCATTGTTCTTTAGTTTGTTAACAAACAATTCCTTTACAATGAAGGTGGGTAGTGGGTACCAGCTTTCACTGCATGTCATCGAGCTAGCTATACCCTTGACAGTATGAAACACTTAATCAGATGTGGACTAAGATCTCTGACTGATCAGTACCACAGGGGTTGGCCAGTGTCACAGATGTAGTAGCAAAGGGGGGGTAGTCTAGTAGTACTAGGCAGAGAATAGAGATCCCAGTCTGGCAACATACTGAGGAACTTTTCCTCGCTGCCAGGAGTAAGGTCATGAAGTTCTTCTATGTACTCTATATCATACCTGGTTAGCCATGTGTGATTTTTATTGTTTTAGTATGAACTATTATTGGGAAACCACACCATAATGTGTAAGATATCAATTCCGAAGTGAATGACTGGATAGGGAGATGGCCAGTGATTTTAAAAGAAGAAAAAAAAGGGCTTTATTGTAAGGGTGATGACGTCAACTTTAGTAAGTCCTTGTTCTGCATGTCGGCACCAGGTGCAGCTTATTTTGAGCAGACTTACTTGCTGAACTTACAGCTTTAAATAGATTTAGCACCCATGTGGTTTAACTATATGACGTAAACACCTAGCTACTGGTTGGGGTCTCTGTGGTTTGAATGAACAGTGGGGGAAGTACTGTGGTAGTGAATTGGTTAAACTAAAAGCTCTGTTCCCACAGAACAATTGTAACAGTCCTATTCAAATAAAGTTGTTAAGGATGAACAATAGAGATGTCGTTGACGTCTAGTTGATGGCAATTTAAAAATTCTTTCTGGGAATTATTTTTGAAAATAGAGCACAATATTTGACTGTTTACAGAAGTAGACAGACTTGATTATTATGAGCGTGAAATGTATCCCTGGGGTGAGTTGGAGGGAGGGAAGAAGGGCGGCGCACAATTGGCCCAGCGTCGTCCAGGTTTGCCCGGGTAGGCCGTCATTGTAAATAAGAATTTGTTCTTAAACTGACTTGCCAAGTTAAATAAATAAACAAAATATTGTTGGGGTTAATATCCAGTGTGTCTCTGTCCCCAGGTGGCATATCAGGAGGATAGTAAGGGGGCATTTTACCCAGAAAAGCTTGAATATTCTGTGAACTTTATTTCATCTTCATTTCTTGTCTGTTTTTTTTGCTTTTGTTTTTCTTCTTGCAAAGAGGATTTTGTGTGTGACTGAAGAGGGACTTTTGGACTGTGGTCTAAAAAAATGATTTGTCTATTTGTTGTTCACCTCAAAGTTGTAGTAATGTTGGCATCTTACGGACTGTCCATTTATCATATAATTTAGTTTAGCCTATTTTAATGTTCTCTTGGTTTGAAGCTGGTTTATGTAAATTGGCTCACATGATTCAGATAAACTAGTCTTATGGGGTGGATTTTGAATTGACTTGGTTCTGTTATATGGAGTTGACGACAAGGATTCCCTTTGACACCATCCAGTATGAATAGGAACATTTGAACAGGCTATGCTTGACTGACTGAGGGTGGATGGAGTGTGTGATGTAAGGGTCTATTTTGTTCTGGTGTTCCAGGGGACACTAATGCTGTACACAGGATAGCCCTGGAGGAGATGTATATGATGTCTGTCTGATGTCCACACTCACACAAAGCCTTTTGAAAAGAGCAACAGGTTAAGAATGGTGTTTTTCTGTTAGGAAGACAATCGGACGGAAGGAACGATGGACAAGCAAAGACTGATAGCCAGGTACTTACTGAAAGCAGCAATATATTACAGCCTGATGGACAGATTGATGGAGCGAGGAAGGTGGGGGTTTCAGGGGAGATGTTAACCAGACTGTAGTGGGTTTAGAAATGACACCTGGGCTTTGTGTCTGTGTCGAGCTGTGATGATGACAGGGCCTCAGCTCCTGGTGGAGGGGGCCTTGGGAGCAGGTTTTTTTTGAGTGAGAGGCTGACCGGTCGGTACGCATAGGCATTGTTAGTTTACAGACACCCGCCACTCAGTAGCGTCCAGCTGGAGAGGCCCATATGCTGGGCGCTTTGAGTTATTTTCAGTCTAATGGAGGCAAAATAACTAAATCTGTCACATTCACATTGATGCTAAGCATAGAAGTCGTGTTGCATCTTGGTCTTCTATGAATGATTTGCTCTAGAAAGAGGGGAAACAAATGTCCACCCTCAATCTTTAAAAAAACAACACATTTTGCATTGATGTAATGATAGAGGCAGCCTTGGTTTGTGTATTTCTGCCTGTAATGTTTGACTGAGTGTATGCAGTGAAACAATGGAGGTATCTCTCTCCTTCTCAGACGCTTTGTTGGCGGACCTGGAATCCACGACGTCCCACATCTCCAAGCATCCTGTGTTCCTGTCTGAGGAGACCCCCTACTCCTTCCCCACTGGAGGGAACTCCTACCAGGATGTGTCAGTCCCTCCCCCGGTGCCACCCCCTCCCTCGGCTGAGGCTCTGAATGGCTCTGTGATAGACTCCCTGGACTCCCACCACTCCTCCCAACAGGTCGGTCATACTATACCTCAGAACCACGACTCAGACTCACACATCTCATTCATTAAATGGCTTTTCACGACTAAACTTAATGAATGTCCTCCTCTGCAGTCCTTGGGTTCAGCTCCGAAGAGCTTATGGTCCAGGGACAGTAGCAGCCCGCCCCTGTCCCACATTGAAGAGGACCACGTGTACAGGTAGGCAGGAGGGCCATAGGAACAGATCTTTAGGAAGGCACCCCCACTGGGAGGCTACTATTCCGTCTGTCACTGTTTTATACTCAAACACAATTGACAAAGCATTGTCTCTCTGCCTCTGTCAGTTTCCCCAACAAACAGAAGTCTGCTGACCAGTCTGCGGCTGCTATGAGCTCAGCTCTGGGCAGTAACCTGTCAGAGCTGGACAGGCTGCTCCTGGAGCTCAACGCTGTCCAGCAGAACTCTCCCTCCTTCCCCACCACAGGTACACAGACAGCTAAACACATCCGACATCATTTTTTTACTAGGTTTTGGTGTTTATTCTACCTAAGCAGAACTTCTCTTGTCTTTGCAGTATGTGTTTACTGCATAATACTGTGACGATATCATGTCCCACTGTCCTTTCTACCCACAGAGGAAACCGCCCCACCCCTGCCGTCCTGCAGCATAACCCACTATGTGCAGGAGAACGGGGGTCCCCCTGACGTCATGGTGAGCCCTCCGTCTCAGGAGAAGACCAAACGGAACGGGAGGCAGGCGGTGGAGGAGGGCCGGCCCACTGTGGAGAGTCTGCTGGATGAGCTGGAGGGCTCTGTACCCACTCCCAGGTAAGCAGATTGGCAGTTACTCCTATTCAAAAATCACAGATGGACAAGGAGTTTGTCATCACCTTGAATTATAGGATACAAGCTAGCTAGCAATGAGATCATGTTAATAATCAACTGTAGCCTGTGTTTGGGTGCTCCATCTGATCACATATTAGGATGAAATAAAAAATTAGGAGGTCAATGTTGGATTGTGTGTGATCATGTTTTGTTTGTGTATTCTGCAGCCCCTCTGTCCTTCACAATGAGTTGGACTCTTCCTCTCAGCAGCAGGCCACAATGTCAGCTTCCTGTGCTACACGCGAACTTGATGAGCTCATGGCCTCCCTTTCCGACTTCAAGGTGTGTGTGTGTGTCTTACGCTTGTCCTCTTATTACCTCATGAAAAATCCTTTAGTAGATACCTTTTTAATTCTATATCTATTTTCTAATCTGATTATTTCTCTTTAATATCTTCCTCTTCTTGTGGTGTCCCTTTCCTCTCTCCTGCCTGTCCTGTCCTCTAGCCTGTCCTCGGCTCCTTGGGGTCTATGAACTCTGACCTTCAGCTTGATCAGGCAGGAACCTCCCCCAGCATCATTCTGGAGGTCCATCCTCCTCCACATACCTGCTCCTCCCTTGCTGCAGCTGCCCCCTCCTCTCTCTCACCCTCTCAACCTGCCTGTGACTCTCCTCTTTTCTCTCTACCTGCATGGGAGCTGCACATAGAGGAGGAAAGTGGGGACTCAGGGGGGGCAGTGTCCCCTCCACATCCCTCATTATCAAGCCCTCCCCCGGCTACTGTAACCTCCCAGAGCCCTCTGTCATTTGCAGAGAGTGACCCAGAACCAAACGTTGTCATCGATGTCTCTGCGACCATCCTGTCGTCTCGTCGGAAGTCTCTGGTAGCCCTCAACCACTCCAACCCTTCACTTAGCACATACCCAAGTCCTCCTAATGCTGCTAAACTATCACTGAACTCAGCCAGTGTCACCCTGGACAATATCCCCTTAAAATCCCATTGTTCATTTCTAGAACTTGGTTCAACTCCCCCTACCGTTACCAAGAGCACCAGTCCCCTGACTGACATGGATCTATGTTCCTCTACTCCAACCACTACCAAGAGTCTTAGTCCTGTTCCTGTCTCTACCTCCAAGACTCCTTCACCTCTCCATGCTTCTGTCACCAAGACTCCTTCACCTCTCCATGCTTCTGTCACCAAGAGTCCTCCTCTCACTGCTTCTAAAGCCCCCTCACCATCTCTGGTCGCTTCTCCCAAGTCTCCCTCTCCCCCAGCTCTCACCAGCCCCAAGATATCCAGGAGAGTTCTGGAGCCAGTCCCTGCAACTGAGCCCTCTCTGGATGAAGCCCTGGATAAGCTGCTGGCCATGAGTTTCACCAAGATGGAAAACGATAGAGTCCCTACTGACACACTGCAGCTGAAGGGGGAGGCACCTCAGCTGAAGAGGGAAGTGGTGCAGAAGGTACACGAGGAGGTCATCATGCCCTTAGACAGAAGGGAGGTCCAGCCAGACACTACCGGGTGTACCCGGGATGGGGCAAGTACCCGTGAGGGGACAATTACCCGGGATGGGTCAGTAATGAGTGGACACATAGATGGGTACAGGGAGCTCATGGACTGGGCTGATGTGGAGCTGAACATGTGTCTCCAAGATGGACTGGATGGTAGTATGACTCCTTATACAGAGAGACCTTATACAGATGGGAGCATGACCCCGATGACTGAGGCCAGCTGGATGGATGAGTCCCTGGATGGCTCCTCCTGTCCTGGAACTCCTGATGCTGCCATGGACCTACCTCTGCTGCAGCCTGCCACCATGGACAGGGTCTCTGCATCTGGACATGTATGGGACAGCTCTCACCACCACACTGTGCTGTTCTGCAGAAACACACATAGAAAGAACGGAGTTAAATGTGATTCATACAAAACTATCTTTCTGAGATGGCAGAAATGGCTTGGTGTGATACCAAAACATCTGTTTGACAAATTGGGTGTGTGTGTAGATACTGTCCTTACAATGTGCACATCTGGATGTTTGCTGCTACTGCAGTCTCTTATTGTTGACTGCCTGGTAGTGATGAGCAATTAACCGAAATGTTGTTAAAAAAAACAACAAAAAAACCAACTAATTGACCAATGTCTGTTAAGTTTGAATACCGTTTTTATTTTCATTTTTTTGTGAGCTTGAGGCCCAGTTTCTATAGAGAAATCAGATTAAGCCCGAACTTTGCGATGTAGTAGGGAGTTATAGTTTCCAACAGGCCAATATTCTACATAGTTCAGCACAGAATGTCATTGTAGTTAATTACCAGGAAATCTATTGCACCCCCGCCTACTTGTCCATTAATAATCAAAACCGTGATTATTTTTCAATGATCGAACCGACTCGAAAAAGCACTGAATGCTCAGCAGTACTGCCTGGCTGTGACCTTTGTTGGCATGTCTTGTTAAAACCAAACAATTTGAGTTGTGACTGCATCCTATGACTACCTCACTTGTTGCGTCAGCATGATGCCCACATCTTGCCCAACTATGTTCTGCTTAACGGTCAGAGAACAAATGGGACTGCGTGATGGGTGGGGGGTGAGATGGGGACTGAGCATGTAATACAGCATGGAGTGTGACTCTGAGCTCACTGACACATTCCTTTGGACATGCCTTTACCCACTGCTGATAGATACCCTTGAGGAAATGGCTGCCTTTGGCTTTGAGTGAACTGGAATGGTGCTTCCTCTGAACTGAACCACTCACCTGGTCTGTGGTATTGTAACTGGATCACAGTGGAGTCCTGATGCTCATTCTCCTTCTAGCTTAAGTCCGTGATAAGGCGCACCAAGGAGACCCCCAATGTGCACCCCATGTACCGAGAGGGTCACCCCCGGAGGGGGCGGATGGGCCCTATCATCGTCAACAAGAGCAGCTCACAGGACCGCCTCATAGAGGAGCTGCAGGGGAAGCTGGGGATTGGCCGATTGGCTGACCGCCGGCGCAAGCAGCCGGACGATTGGCTCACTGAGGGCGTCATCGTCATGTCAAAGCCACAGCGTTTCCGTGGTGATGGGGCTGCGAATGAGGTGGACAAGGTTGGCCTGGATACGATCACAACAGGATCACACCATCCCAGATATTATTTGTTTACCTTCTCAAGTTTCACTTTCTGTTCTTTACCTTTTAATTTTCTCTCTCCCTCTGTCATTGTCTGTCTCTTCTCAGATCATTATTCCCTCGGAGTCACCTATACCTCAGAGGAGGGTCATTTCCCCACCCCAGTCTCCCCCAGCCCCTTGTCACCCTCCTATTATAGAAGAACCCAGGAGACCCCCAGCTGTTAAGCAGACCCCTGCTCCCCTACCTCCTCCCCCTCCCCCCTGCCCCCCTCCTCAACTTCCTCCACCCCAGGAACCCATCCCTCCCCCACCTCCTCTGGTACAACCCCCACCGGTCCCAGTACAGCAGCCCCCTGCCCCCAAGCCAGAGCCCCCTCCACCTGCTGCTCCAGCCCCAGTGCCCCCTCCACCAGTGCAGCCTGCACCACCACCACCTCCCCCCAAGGTCCTGGTGTCCATTGGCTGTCAAACAGATTACGACCCAATTTTTCCTCCAATGCAGGCATGGATCTCTATCTTTCTATTTCTGATATGGTGGAAATCCTTCTATTTCTCACTGGCTTCAGTTTCCTTTAGTTCACCCACAGTTTAGTTATTTGTTCAGATCTATTTTTATGAGAGAATGCACTCTGCTCTGGTGTCCGTCCTCTCACTCTCCATCTTTTGACAGATCATGGCCCAGGGGAAAGGTGGCCCTGGAGGCCCCCCAACACAGGTCAACAAGCTGGACAACATGCTCGGCAGTCTGCAGTCTGACCTCCATAAACTGGGTGTGCAGACTGTGGCCAAGGGAGTGTGTGGGGCATGTTGTAAACCCATCGTGGGACAGGTGAGGGGCTTGGGTGGGCCATAGATCAGGCTCTGGTGGCCTTTCTAAGATCATGGTCTCGCTCTAACTTCAAGTTACTTTCAATTGAATTGCAGAGCTTTGTTGACATGGTAAATGTAAATATACTGTCTCTGTTTGTCCAGGTGGTTACTGCCATGGGGCGCACATGGCACCCAGAGCACTTTGTGTGTAGCCACTGTCAGGAGGAGATAGGTTCCAGAAACTTCTTTGAGCGTGACGGAGCACCCTACTGTGAGATGGACTACCACAACCTGTTCTCCCCACGCTGCCAGTACTGTAACGGCCCTATACTGGATGTAAGTAAACACCTATACTACAAAAATAACTACACTACACAAAAATATGAACGCAACATGTAAAGTGTTGGTCCCATGTTTCATGAGCTGAAATCAAAGATCCCAGACATTTTCCATACGCACAAAAAGCTATCAGCCAATCTCCAACCTTCCATTCTTAAGCAAAATTCTGGAGAAATTGGTTTTCAAACTGCTTTTTTTTTTTATTTTTTTAGTACCAACTCTATTTTAGTTAAAGTGGTAAATTATCTTTGAGCCAACACAGATGCCAAACAGCTCTCTGTCCTTGTACTCTTAGATTTAAGTGCTGCATTCGACACTGTTGACCATGATGTCCTTCTGGACAGACTGGAGAGGTGGGTTGGCCTCTCCGGTCCAGTTCTGAATTGGTTTAGGACCTATTTAACGGGTCAAGAGTTTTCCATTTATTTTAGTTTGTCACCCTTGGTGAACATAACTCCGATTATACATATCACCTGTGGTGTTCCACAAGGTTTGATTCTTTTGGATCCGGTACTGCTCAGTTTATATATGTTACCTCCCTGGCAGAGTTCTCAGAAAGCACAGCATTGATTTTCACTGCTACGCAGACGATGCACAACTTTTCCTTTCTGTGTCACCAGAGGGTTTCAGCTCCACGGATAAATGATTAGACGGTAGTAGGGATTTAAATACTTGGATGGCAACTTCCTCCAGCTAAATCAAGACAAGACCGAGGTGCTAATAGTTAGAGCCAAAGCACAGAGAGAATCTAGCCCCACATTTTAATTCACTGGCAATAAAGGTAAAAAACCAAGGTGTTATTTTAGATTCTGAACTAAATTTTGAATCGCACAATATGAATGTGACCAAAATAGTTTTTACCACCTGAGGAACGTTGCCAAGGTGTGGCTCTTTCTCTCTGACTGATACAGAGAGACTCATCCATGCTTTCATTACGTGCAGGCTTGACTACTGTAATGCTCTCCTGTCTGGTCTACCCAAGAAAGTCATTGGTCAACTGCAAAACATACAGAATGCTGCAGCATGGTACTGACCAAGACCAGACTGAGAGCACACATTACACTGGTTCTAAGGTCTCTGCACTGGCTGCCTGTGAGTTTTAGAAGTAATTTTAAGATTATTCTATAGTTTTTTTAAATCAATCCACGATTGTGCAGCCCAATACATGTCAGACGTGCTTTTAAGTTATGTACCTAGTAGGTCCCTCAGGTCCCCAAAGAACCTGAGGGGGGCCGAAGCTGTGGACATATTTAATTAAAGATCTTGAAACACATTTTAGTCATCCTTTTGTTATTTTATCTCGTTTTGTTGTGTAGTAAATATTTCATATTTGATTTTTGTTTATTTAATTTTTCCTATAAAGCACATTGCGTTGCATTCCATGCTTGATTTGATTTGTTCGGTGTATATTATTTCAACTTAGGCAGTCCAAAGATCCAGTGTAGCAATGGCAGCTAGCATAGAGTAACTGTTCCTATGTTTACAGAAAGTTGTGACTGCGTTGGACAAGACATGGCATCCTGAACACTTCTTCTGTGCTCAGTGTGGATCATTCTTTGGCCCAGAGGGTGAGTTTGACCCATTCTTGGAGCTCACTTGAAATTACCATTTCTAGAGTCAGGTGCAGAACTCATGATCTGTATGTGTCTCCTGAAGGCTTCCATGAGAAGGATGGGAAGGCGTACTGTAGGAAGGACTACTTTGACATGTTTGCACCGAAATGTGGCGGCTGTGCCCGAGCCATTCTGGAGAACTACATCTCTGCGCTAAACTCCCTTTGGCATCCAGAGTGCTTTGTCTGCAGGGTCTGTAATCAGCCTATTTCCCTTTATATAAAGGCATTCATGTTGAAGTGTCCTGACTTGTGTTACTCATTACTCTCCTCTCTTTCTCTGGGTATGCAGGAGTGCTTCACCCCATTTGTGAATGGGAGTTTCTTTGAGCATGATGGGCAGCCCTACTGTGAGGTGCACTACCACGAGCAGCGAGGCTCCCTCTGCTCGGGTTGTCAGAAGCCCATAACCGGCCGCTGCATCACAGCCATGGGCAGGAAGTTCCACCCGGAGCACTTTGTTTGTGCCTTCTGCCTCAAGCAGCTCAACAAGGGCACCTTCAAGGATCAGAACGACAAGCCCTACTGCCAGGGCTGCTTTGTGAAGCTCTTCAGTTAGGGAGTGTGTGTGTGGCTCACAAGCTTGTATCGGAAAGTGTCTGTGTAGCTCTGGTAGTGTGTGCAAATCAGATTGTGTGTTTGAATTGTTTGAGGGATGTGTGTGTGTGTGTGTGTGTGTGTGTGTGTTTCAGGTAGTATGTGTGTGAGATTCCAGCATTCTCTTTTTGGCCTTTGAAGTGTAATGGACAATCAGATCAGGTCTCTGCCTGTGCGCTTTCTGTGATGCTCAGAATAGTGTGATTTCAAACCCAAATAGTTTTGCTTTGCTTTTGTAGTCTGGGTAAATGCTTACTGAACACTGTAAGAACACATGGGATACGTATATGGAAGTGTTTTGAGGTTGCTGCTCACTGGTTGAGTGTCTCTTGAAAACCATTTGAAATGTGACATGTTACTAGATCAGGGAGATGTTGACCTGTCTTTTTTAAATATGTTTTTTAAATCAGCTGAGGCCTTTCAACTGCTAAAGCAAAGGCCTCGGTGAGATTTCTTTAATTTGCTGTCTGAGTAACAGAGAACAGATGCATATAATGATGTCATTGTAGCTTTGACTGGAAATAGGCTGTGGGTCAGTCATTATTTTAGTACTTGTGAAGCACATGGTCGTGTCATCAGACCCTTGTGGACTCATTTTCACACACACGACCTTGTGACACAATCATGAACACCTCCACACAAGCATTTGGTGTTTGACAAACATACTGACATGTTACAATTTAGATTTAATGTATATTGGAATGTTTCTATAAAATGTATGTGAAAAAGATTAATTTACAACAAATAATATTTGACTCCCTCTGTTTGGGAAATCGGAGTCACATATAACGACAAATGGGGAGATGGATAATGTTACTTTGTCACCTTCTCCACTGCCTACTCAGTCCTTTTAGAGCTTAACCCTTAGTTGGACTGGTTTGGACTTTCCTTTATGTTCAGAAAGTGCTGATGCAGTATAAAAGAGTGCCACTATAAACAATTGAATTGATTCTGCATACAGGAAACGGTTGCATTTTACTGTGAGAATATTGTATACAAAGCGCTGGTCAGTTAATAGTTTGGATAATTACTCATTAAGAGAAATCCTCTTTAGAAATTTCAAAGCAGAGATGCTTTTCTATTTTTCAAGATCTGTGAAGTTACTGTGCATTGAGTTTCACTTTTTGTAAAATAAATAGAATACTGCACAAGGCTCCTTATGTACGTACACACAGATTCTATGCAAACAATACTGTGTGTAGCTGCAAACATTTAACTCAACAACCCTCTTGACTCTCCAAGTGAGGCATATTCCTTGAAAGCATATCTATTTTCTGTGCCAATATATCAATGCAATGTCTTTTACACTGGGGAGACCAGCAAGGAATCCTACTGTTTATAGACTGGGAGTCCTGGACTATCTCTTCAGATATCTGTCAGTGTGAGCCCACTGGATAATGTGTGTTGATATTGGTCTAAGAGTGTGCACTGTGCAGGATCTACTGTACACCAGTTGTGTTTGTGGGCTTGTATTCTTATCCATCACATTGTATTGGGTTTGTATCTTGTTCAGGGATTTACACCCAGAGCTTGTAAATCTCTGTTCATTGTTTTTATTTAAATCATTTAACTATTTGTATACTCAGAATCATTGTAGTTGGCAGTTATTTAACCAAAGTGACTTCATTGAAATTGTGTCCCTTGTCACATTTTCATTTGATATGTCATAGTGCTGAATACTGAGCCAACTCATTTCATGGGTAGATTTTTGTTGTTGTATAGCCCAAGTGTATAGTATTTGTGATAATGTTTTCCTTTGGCGAAACAAAGGCAATTTTGCCTATTTATCTAGGAATGGATTCTGCACACTCTAGAGATTATTGCCACCGTGGTGAAATCTAGAGTAGACTGTGATGGCATTATGTTTATAAGAATGGTGGGGTAAAACATTTTTGCCAGTGATATTGTTGTGAGGAAAGCATGACGTACAGACTAAAAGTATGCCCAAGAAGCAGCTTGTTTATCCTCAACTTCTCCCTGGCCTTGACATGAGAAACAGTCTATTCACACCACTTCGATACAGCTATGACCAGAAGTGACTTTTCGTAGCAGGTTAGTGAAAATGCTCTCCTAACCTGCTATGAAAGCCACTTCTGGTTGTTGCTGTATCGAAGTGGCATGGGAAGAGTGTCTGGTGGAGTGAAATCATACAGGTTGTGGATCTTTTGATGGCCCTTGCTATCATTAATCTTTGGGACGTCTCAACTCTGACATTACCCCCATTGAAGTTGAAATGTAAAATGGTTAAGTCTTGGGTATGGACGTTGCAGGGATCCCGGTTTGCAATAACATATTTTGAAACACATCTTTGCAGCAAATTCACAACACAGTTAACTCGGCACATACTGTTGTAGAGGGTAAATCTCAATTGATTTTTTTTTACTGTCATCCTTCCTTTTTTTTCTCTAAACGTTCCACACACCAAGGGCAAAAGAGTAGGCTAGGGTTATGTCAAAACAGGCCACTTCAATACGGCTTCGATACAGCTACGACCGGAAGTGATTTCCGTAGTAGGTTGGGAGTGCGTTTTCGCTAGGAACCCTAGAGAGGAAGAGGCGAAGCGATAGGTTTTACCCCGCCCAAAATCTGTCCACGAAAATAAGACCATGAAGTGATAGAAACCTATCAAATTGGCAACAGCTTTTCATTCAAATATTCTAAAATCCGCATTAAAATAATATGCGCATTTCGAGATGTTTCCTTCAAATAAAGTTGTTGAAGAATAAAAGGCTGTGCGTGATGACGTAGTGCACATTACAAAAAAAACTTTAATTGATTTCGATCGCATTTTCAACTCTACGGGTGGTTTTGCCAAAACAACTTGAGTTATAGCGAATGTGCCCACTCTGGTCTTGGCATGTGTGCTCTAACCAACAGCTCGCAGTGCGGGTAGGCTACTTACATGATGAGGTTATTGTGAATAAGAGCGAGATCATTTTTATTTGTCAAACGGCAGCCAAGCATCGGTCATCATGTCACCAGAATAAGACCCTCTATATTTATTGGAAAGCAGCATCAAGCTCATCACCGTGCACGTTCACCACCCTGTGCAATTCCTCATAATTTATTTAATCTATAGCCTAATAAACTGCATGGTTTCCCGGGTCATAGGTTGTGTTGTCCTCCCACTATCATCGCGCCACTCCAAAATTACTTCGAAATGTTGGTTATTATATAAATATTTGGGCATAATGGCGTTTCCACATAAATTTCTCGCATAATTTATTTTACTGACACAAAAAGATCCCACCTTCTCTAGCGTATATTGTTTTGTCAACATTGGGAAAGTTTACCGACAAATTAGATGTTTCCATCAACAACCTGGCCTGTCATTACTTTTTTTTATCCGACATGTACTTTACAAGCATAAAAAGGTTGGATGGAAACCTGGTTAATGAAAGTGGTGACTGGTCAACAAGAAGAAAATATACTACTTTAAAATGGAGATACAAAAACGAGTTCTCTATCTCCATGGTCTGTTGTTCACAAGCGCGTATCTGCTCTCTCATTGTCTAGAATGGTTACACATCTCGCCTCCTCCAGCCTGCCTTCCATCTTTGAGCACATTTAAAAAAAAAATAATAATAATAATTACACTTATTTAATTAGACAATTCAGTTAACAACAAATTCTTTACAATGATGGCATGTTAGTGGATCACTTTTGTCAAGTCCAATACCATTGCTGATCACCTCCTTTAAAAGAGTGTTGTATTCTGGCGATAAAAATTGTCCGACTTGTCGACTGCATGAACTTTACAAATATCATGTAATCAAAGGCCAAAGTTTCTGCAGTTGCTCTTCACCAACTTCATCCTGCAGGATCACCTGCATTGTGGGATATTCTATTGTCAACCAATCATTAGGGTGTTTTTGTTTGACCAATGCAAACGTGATCAAAGACATGACTGAAACTAGTTTCAAGATTTAATGTCATGTGCCCAAGTACAGTGAAATGCCTTTCATGCAAGCGCCAAACACAACAATGCAGTAATCAATATCAATGTTGCACTGAACACAACCAGGTAGAACAAAAACACACAAGAAATAAAAATAAGAAAACGAGAAAGTAAGAAGCTATATTCAGGGTCAGTTAGTAAACCATATTTACAATGTGAGGGATACTGGAGTGATAAGAGGTAGATATGTATAGGGGTAAGGTGACTAGGCATCAGGATACTGTATGGTAAACAGAGTAGCAGCAGCACAAATGATAGTTGTATGTTGTTTTTATTTACTTTTCTGCTCTTTTACCCACCAGGATTTCTACTTGCAAATCACCATCTGCTCATCTATCACTCCAGTGTTCATTTGCTAAATTGTACTTACTTTGCTACTATGACCTATTTATTGCCTTACTTCCTCACGCCATTTGCACACACTGTATATAGACATTCTTTTTTTCTATTGTGTTATTGACTGTACGCTTGTTTATTCCATGTGTAACTCTGTGTTGTTGTTTGTAATCGCACTGCTTTGCTTTATCTTGGCCAGGTTGCAGTTGTAAATGAGAACTTATTCTCAACTAGCTTACCTGGTTAAATAAAGGGGAAATAAAAAATAATAAAAATTGTGAGTATGTGTGTATAATTGTGAGTGCATGTTATGTGTGTGTTGGAGTGTCATTGTGAGTGAGTGTGTAGAGTCCTGTGAGTGTGATTTTCTTTTTTAAACACAAGGGTCAACTCAGTCCATGTAGCCATTATGTTAGCTATTTAGTTGTCTATGGCTTGTGGATAGAAGTTGTTACTGCTTGCCATATGGAACCAGAGAGCACAGTCTATGGCTTGGGTGGCTGGAGGCATGTTTGCAAATGTTTTAAAAATAAAAAACTGAAATACCTTATTTACATAACTATTCAGACCCTTTGCTATGAGACTCCAAACTAAGCTCAGGAGCATCCTGTTTCCATTGATCAACCTTGAGATGTTTCCACAACTTGATTGGAGTCCACCTGTGGAAAATTCAATTGATTGGACAGGATTTGGAAAGGCACACACCTGTCCATATAAGGTCCCACAGTTGACAGTGCATGTCAGAGCAAAAACCAAGCCATGAGGTTGAAGGAATTGTCCGTAGAGCTCCGAGAATGGATTGTGTCAAACCTGTTTCTACTTTGTCATTGTGGGGTATTGTGTGTAGATTGATGATGGAAAAAAAAATATTTAATCCATTTTAGAATAAAGCTGTAACGTAACAAAATGTTGAAAAAGTCAAGGGGTCTGAATACTTTCCGAATGCACCGTATATACAAATATGATATTTGAGGCGCTCTCACTAATTGATTGAACAATGTGTACACACAATATTATGTTATGACTTCAGTTTGTGAGTGTGTGATTATGGGGTTAGATACATAATACATTATTAAGAGAAGCTTTTATAAACAATGGCAACACTGCCATGTTGATCTGAGCCTCGCTGTCGGAAAACCACATTAGTGTTCGACTTTCGGCAGTCACAGATGCATCTTCACCGACTTCTCTCCTTACAACTCAAACGCACCCAATGAGAGAAAATAAAAATTCTTCCTTAGGCACAACCTAGATTAGAGATAATATTTTATGTAGTTGAACATGTTATTTCTCAAACCTTGTGAAAGTGACAAACTGACACGTTTTCATTTTAATTTGTCAAAAACAACTTTGATATAAAAGGAGTGTGTAATATAACACACTGAGGCAGGGATGTGGGTAAAATAACATTTATCAGATGTCATGGGTTAAGTGCAAGTACAGATGACATGAAATTGGGGTGAGAAATGGGGTAAAAATTCAAATAATAATAATAATAATGATCACATGTAGTAATTAGTAACAGCGTCACCCTAAGGCACTCAAGGTAAGTACATGTACATACAAGACATCCTTTCTTTAGATAATAAAGAACAAACAAAAATGTTCTTTCAACTCAGTGTTTCACTGAAAAAATATATGTTTTACGACATAACATACACATCACATTGTTATTATTAAATTGTGAAAGACTCCAGTCACCCAAGTCATAGATTATTCTCTCTGCTACCGCACAGCAAGCGGTACCGGAGTGACAAGTATAGGCCCAAAAAGATCCTTAACAAGCTATAAGAACAATTAATGAAATGGCCCCCCGGACTATTTACATTGAAACTTTGGCAAATGGTAAAGTCTGCAAAACGTAGTGCAATCTGTTCATAAGAGATTCTTATTTTGGAAACAGAAAACTGTTTTGAGATTAAATGTTTAATCGATGACAAAATGTGCAGAATGTCGGCCTAAATCCATCTCGCTACATCTTCTCCCACTGCCGATAACTGAGCTTCCTCTCACCACCATATTTGGCAGTGAGTGGAAATACCAACCGGATGCATTACATTTATACGTATTGTCTTTAAAGTGGTAATAAAAATAAATGCTTTTTTTCTCTTTTCCATACAAGAATGCCATTCATGCTCAGAGGATGTGCAATTGTTTTTAAACCAGTGGGGCAATGATCTATGGTTTTCAAATGGTACAAATTATTGTGCAGGGGTCACTGTTCCCAAACCAAGACTGATACAAGAAGTCACTGGGTCCTTTTAGGAATTACAATTTCTGTAGAACACTTCTTACTTTGTCACGTTTCTGGTTATAGCTCAAGAAATGCAAATGAAAAACTATTGATAATTTTCCTTCTGCAGAGACTTTAATATGGTTCTACACAATACCATAGACATATATCCTCCTAGAGCACACGATGCAGGTAATAGATCATCTGTATTATGTAATCGTATGAACGTTATTGATATATGGAGGTATAGAAAACCTATGGTAAAATATTTATCTTGGAGCAACAAAAACTTCACTCTACAGTCCAGAATAGATTTATTGCTGATATCCAAATGAATTCGAACCTAAAGTTGATCAGATTGAGATCTAACCTGCTATTTTAAAATCATCAAACTAAAACTGAGTCTTTGTGATGACTCACAGAAACATTCAATTGTGAGTTATTGGAAATGTAATAACACTATTGCAATTTGAATATTTCACAGCAAATGTCAATTATCTTATTTAAGTCTATTATTAATCCAGTAACTGTAAATGAAGAAACTGAATGTTCAAGAAGTATAACTATACATTTAATGAATTATTTTTTAAATCCCCGGGCAATGATGGATTAACGGCAGAGTTTCACAAGGCCTTTATAGATAATATTATAACATATCTTCTTGTAGTTTAGTTTTCTGGCAGTTGTTTATAAGTGTAACGGTTTTCGTCCTCCTCTTCTGAGGAGGAGTAGGAAGGATCGGACCAATGCGCAGCGTGGTAAGTGTCCATAATACAATTTTCATGAAATATAACTGAACACAGAAAACAAAAGAATAAGAGAATAAATGGAAACCGACACAGTCCCGTATGGAGCAAACACTGACGGAAAATAATCACCCACACCCAAAATGGGGAAAACAGGCTACCTAAGTTTGATTCTCAATCAGAGACAACGATCCGACAGCTGCATCTGATTGAGAACCATACCAGGCCAAACACAGAAATTCAACATAGAAGAAACTACCCACCCCAACTCACGCCCTGACCAAACTAACACAAAGACATAATAAAGGAACGAAGGTCAGAACGTGACAATAAGGCCATTCTTCACAAACTTCTGTCTTATCTAACTTTGCTATAGAAATATATACACCTGAGTGTTGCCTAACCCATTTACAGGATTTGTTAACTCTTGAGGTTCCTAGGTTTTGCTTTTGATAAAATACATTTAATCTTGATGTTCTGGTGCCATTCGGGCAATTTAAAATATTGATTTGGGACTTATTTGTGAAGGAATGTAACTATTTTTCTGGGTGACTTGTGATGTTTTTAGTGCTTGCCATGTATTTGAATGCGTATACAGCATACAGTGCGCTCCAAAAGTACTGGGACAGTGACACATTTGTTTTGGCTCTGTACTCCAGCACTTCGGACTTGAAATTATACAATGACTATGAGTTTAAAGTACAGACTGTCAGCTTTAATTTGAGGGTATAAGAATATAATATATTGCTCAACACTCATACATTATTGTGAATGCTACCATGATTACAGATAATCCTGAATGAATCATGAAATATGATGAATGAAAAAGTTACAGACATATAAATATCATACCCCCCAAAAATGCTAACCTCCCTTGTTATTGTGATGGTGAGAGGTTAGCATGTCTTGGGGGTATGATATTTTTATGTCTGTAACTTTTTCATTCATCATATTTCATGATTCATTCTGGACTACCCATAACCATGGTAGCATCCACATTAATGTAGAAGTGTTTAGAAACAAATTATACTCTTATTTACAATAAAAGGGATTCTAAAATGACACCATACATTATTTACCATTCATTTCTATTGGACACAAAATAATCTGAAACACAACCAAAACAAACAGCAAATGCATCCAACAAGTTTGTAGAGTCACAAGCTCAATGTATGCTAGAAATATGGTATAAAGGTCCTGTATGGCAGGAAGCTTGGCCCCAGTGATGTACTGGGCAGTACGCACTATCCTCTGTAGTGCCTTGTGGTCAGATGGCTGAGCATTTGCCATACCAGGTGGTGATGCAACCCGTCAGGATGCTCTCAATGGTGCAGCTATAAAACCTTTTGAGGATCTGAGGACCCATGCCAAATCTTTTCAGTCTCCTGAGGGGGTTTAGATTTTGTCGTGCCCTCTTCACGACTGTCTTGGCGTGCTTGGACCATGTTAGTTTGTTTGTGATGTGGACGCCAAGGAATTTGAAGCTCTCAACATGCTCCACTACAGCCCCATCAATAAGAATGGGTGCGTGCCCGGTCCTCATTTTCCTATAGTCCACAATCATCTCCTTTGTCTTGATCACATTGAGGGAGAGGTTGTTGTCCTTGCACCACACAGTCAGGTCTCTGACCTCCTCCTCCGTCTCATCGTTGTTGGTGATCACTGTTGTGTCATCAGCAAACTTAATGGTGGTGTTGGAGTCGTGCCTGGCCGGGCAGTTATGAGTGAACAGGGGGTACAGGAGGGGACTGAGCACGCACCCCTGAGGGGACCCGGTGTTGAGGATCAGTGTGGCGGATGTGTTGTTACCTACCCTTACCACCTGGGGGAGGCCCGTCAGGAAGTTCAGGATCCAGTTGCAGAGGGAGATGTTCAGTCCCAGGGTCCTTAGCTTAGTGATGAGCTTTTAAGGCACTTTGGTGTTGAACGCTAAGCTGTAGTCAATGAATAGCATTGTCACATAGGTGTTCCTTTTGTCCAGGTGGGGAAAAGCAGTGTGGAGTGCAATAGAGATTGCATAATTTGTGGATCTGTTGGGGCGGTATGCAAATTGGAGTGGGACTAGTTTCTGGGATAATGGTGTTGATGTGAGCCATTACCAGCCTTTCAAAACAGTTCATGGCTACACACGTGAGTGCTACGGGTCGGTAGTCATTTAGGCAGGTTACCTTTGTGTTCTTGGACACAGGGACAATGGTGATCTGCTTGAAACATGTTGGTATTACAGACTCAGACAGGGAGAGTTTGAAAATGTCAGTGAAGACACTTGACAGTTGGTCAGCGCAAGCTCGGAGTACACGTCCTGGTAATCTGTCCTGCCCTGCGGCCTTGTGAATGTTGACCTGTTTAAAGATCTTACTCACATTGACTGTGGAGAGCGCGATCACACCTTCGTCCATAACAGCTGATGCTCTCATGCATGTTTCAGTGGTACTTGCCTCGAAGCGAGCATATAAGTTATTTAGCTCATCTGGTAGGCTTGTGTTACTGGGCAGCTCTCGGCTGTGCTTCCCTTTCTAGTCTGTAATAGTTTGCAAGTCCTGCCACATCCGACGAGCATTGGAGCCGGTGTAGTACGATTTGATCTTAGTCCTGTATTGACGCTTTGCCTGTTTGATGGTTCGTTGGAGGGCATAGCGGGATTTCTTATAAGTGTCCGGATTAGAGTCCCGCTTCTTGACAGCGGCAGCTCTACCCTTTAGCTCAGTGCAAATGTTGCCTGTAGTCCATGGCTTCTGGTTAATGTATGCACGTACAGTCACTGTGGGGACGACGTTATCGATGCACTTATTGATGAAGCCAGTGACTGATGTGGTGTACTTGTTGGGGATGAATCAGAATTAGTTGGGTAACATAGATAAATAAGATGTTTTATTTACTTTCATAATATGCTTATGTGAGATACTTGTCATTAGAATGTCTCCTTTTGGACTATACTGTTGGCAGTTGCACTTTTCCCTTCTCAGCTAGGGCTCAGTCACTTGGGGCCCAGAGAGGGGAGAGGTCAAGTTTGAACATTGTCTTCATGTGTGAATGTATCTGTTAAACCATGTGAAGAGCTCCACAATGTCTGTACGCCAGTCACTCCCTCCTTTTCCCATTGCGGGGAGGAGTATGGCAGTGTCTGGAATCATTGTATTACCCCTCTAATGTTGCACTTATCTTTCACAGTATATGACCTAGAGGCTCACTCCCCTCAGTGAGCTTGTCCATGAGTGGATTGTACTTGAGATGGGAGTATCTAGAGTTGACAATTGATATATGCCATTGGATGAGGTAATGTTTTGGTACTATGAAGTACCAAAACGAGATTAGAACCTCGTCTTAGAGACCAAACTGAACGATAATTTATAGCTCATGCTATCTGGCTATGGGATACTCCTCTCTCAAGTAAAAGTCTTTCTTTGTGAACTGTTCCTAAGATCTGTGGTTCGTCATGTAAGTTGAGAGGGTGTATCTTGGCTATAAAAGATCTTGGTATTCTCTTATAGGCACTCTCAGAATTCATTTATAGACGCTGAATTGATCTGAGAGTCAAATGGCTATGGTGAAGCTCATATAATTAAAGATTAAGTTTAAGTATAACTCTGACTGGTGTGTGGTTTGTAAACTCTCCTCATTTAGTAATACAGGAAATTACCAAGACACACTCCTCAATGCCATCAGAAGAATCCCTGTGCTAGCAAAACAGTCCTGTAGTTTAGCATCTGCTTCAACTGACCACGTTTTTATAGACCAAGTCACTGGTGCTTCCCGCTTTAATTTTTGCTTGTAAGCAGGAATCAGGAGGATAGAATTATGGTCAGATTTGCCAAATGGTGGGCAAGGGAGAGCTTTGTACGCATCTCTGTGTGTGGAGTAATGGTGGTCTTTAGAAACCCTTTAAAAACAAACTGTGGTCAGTTTGATCCATCACTTGTAAATTCAAAGATAGTAATTAACAGTGTCTCAATCATTGATTAAAAAATGCAATAATTCATTGATTAGAGAAGCTTTTCCTGACAGTGTTGTTGCAATAGAAAAAGGTATGTGGAACTTGCTATGTGTTGTAAAAATTAGCCGAAAGTATGGACTTTATCATACAAATACAGTGCCTTGCGAAAGTATTCGGCCCCCTTGAACTTTGCGACCTTTTGCCACATTTCAGGCTTCAAACATAAAGATATAAAACTGTATTTTTTGTGAAGAATCAACAACAAGTGGGACACAATCATGAAGTGGAACGACATTTATTGGATATTTCAAACTTTTTTAACAAATCAAAAACTGAAAAATTGGGCGTGCAAAATTATTCAGCCCCTTTACTTTCAGTGCAGCAAACTCTCTCCAGAAGTTCAGTGAGGATCTCTGAATGATCCAATGTTGACCTAAATGACTAATGATGATAAATACCATCCACCTGTGTGTAATCAAGTCTCCGTATAAATGCACCTGCACTGTGATAGTCTCAGAGGTCCATTAAAACCGCAGAGAGCATCATGAAGAACAAGGAACACACCAGGCAGGTCCGAGATACTGTTGTGAAGAAGTTTAAAGCTGGATTTGGATACAAAAATATTTCCCAAGCTTTAAACATCCCAAGGAGCACTGTGCAAGCGATAATATTGAAATGGAAGGAGTATCAGACCACTGCAAATCTACCAAGACCTGGCCGTCCCTCTAAACTTTCAGCTCATACAAGGAGAAGACTGATCAGAGATGCAGCCAAGAGGCCCATGATCACTCTGGATGAACTGCAGAGATCTACAGCTGAGGTGGGAGACTCTGTCCATAGGACAACAATCAGTCGTATATTGCACAAATCTGGCCTTTATGGAAGAGTGGCAAGAAGAAAGCCATTTCTTAAAGATATCCATAAAAAGTGTTGTTTAAAGTTTGCCACAAGCCACCTGGGAGACACACCAAACATGTGGAAGGAGGTGCTCTGGTCAGATGAAACCAAAATTGAACTTTTTGGCAACAATGCAAAATGTTATGTTTGGCGTAAAAGCAAACAGCTCATCACCCTGAACACACCATCCCCACTGTCAAACATGGTGGTGGCAGCATCATGGTTTGGGCCTGCTTTTCTTCAGCAGGGACAGGGAAGATGGTTAAAATTGATGGGAAGATGGATGAAGCCAAATACAGGACCATTCTGGAAATGAAAACCTGATGGAGTCTGCAAAAGACCTGAGACTGGGACGGAGATTTGTCTTCCAACAAGACAATGATCCAAAACATAAAGTAAAATCTACAATGGAATGGTTCAAAAATAAACATATCCAGGTGTTAGAATGGCCAAGTCAAAGTCCAGACCTGAATCCAATCGAGAATCTGTGGAAAGAACTGAAAACTGCTGTTCACAAATGCTCTCCATCCAACCTCACTGAGCTCGAGCTGTTTTGCAAGGAGGAATGGGAAAAAAATTCAGTCTCTCGATATGCAAAACTGATAAGAGACATACCCCAAGCGACTTACAGCTGTAATCGCAGCAAAAGGTGGCGCTACAAAGTATTAACTTAAGGGGGCTGAATAATTTTGCACGCCCAATTTTTCAGTTTTTGATTTGTTAAAAAAGTTTGAAATATCCAATAAATGTTGTTCCACTTCATGATTGTGTCCCACTTGTTGTTGATCCTTCACAAAAAAATACAGTTTTATATCTTTATGTTTGAAGCCTGAAATGTGGCAAAAGGTCGCAAAGTTCAAGGGGGCCGAATACTTTCGCAAGGCACTGTATGTGCTCACAAACAAAGTGAGGGAAACACTCTTTAAAATAACTCATAGATGTTAGCCATCCAATGAAAGTATTTGCATGTTGAGGAGAAATGTACATTTCGTCAATCTGGGACAGAACCACTTTGTTTTTGAAATGTGTGTATGTCCCTATGTTCTGGATGGAACTTCGGCTGTGTAAAATATTTGTTAGGGACATCCATCTGCAAGCTTGTGATGTTATTTTTGTTTTTGATAGTCCAAGATTCTCCACTAACGAAAAGAATGTGATGAATTTGATCATAATTTTTGTTAAATATTATATCTATAAAATTATTTTTTTAGAAGAAACCATCTTATTCAATATTTTTTAAGGTAGATTTAAATAATTACCTTGCCATATTCAAATCAAATTAAATGTTATTGGTCAAGTACACATGGTTAGCAGATGTTATTGCGAGTGTAGCGAAATGCTTATGCTTCTTGATCAACAGTGCAGCAGTAACTAACAGGTAATATCTAACAATTTCACAACAAAACCTAATATCTAACAAATTCCACAACAAAACCAAATCCTAATTCTAGTAAAGGAATGGGATGTGAATATATAAGTATAAAATATATGGATGAGCAGTGACAGAGCGGCTAAGATGCAATAGATAGTAAAGAATAGATAGTGAACGATTCAGTATATGCATACAGTGAGAGAAAAAATGATTTGATCCCCTGCTGATCTTGTACGTTTGCCCACTGACAAAGAAGTGATCCATCTATAATTTTAACGGTAGGTTTATTTGAACAGTGAAAGACAGAATAACAACAAAAAAATCCAGAAAAACTCATGTTAAAAATGTTATAAATTGTACATACACGGATAGGGCAGTGTGCAGTGTGATGGCGATTGCATCTTCTATGTACCTATTTTGGCGGTAAGCAAATTGGAGTGGGTCTAGGGTAACAGGTAGGGTGGAGGTGATATGATCCATGCCTCTCAAAGCACTACATGATGACACATGAGTGCTACGGGGCGATAGTCATTTAGTTCAGTTACCTTAGCTTTCTTGGGAGACTGGGATAGGGATTGATTGAATATGTCTGTAAACACACCAGCCAGCTGGTCTGCACATGCTCTGAGGACGTTGTTAGGGATGCCGTCTGGGCCGGCCATGGAGAAAGAGAGCCCACAGTCTTTGGTAGCGGTCAGTGTCAGTGGCACTGTATTGTCCTCAAAGCGCGCAAAGAAGTTGTTTAATTTGTCTGGGAACAAGACATTAAATACTATGCTCTGTAAGAATAAGAAGGTAATGAAATCAAGGGGCACAACTTTCACTTGGGGGGAATAATGTCCTCCCACTTCTAAAACCAAAGTTGCGCCCCTGGTGAAATCAATTTATACTCTTAAGCTTTTCAAATGTCTTTGAATGTAAAAGCCCTGTATGTGTTTCTGTATTTGTGCTTATCTGTTTCTTTGTGATGTTTGTGTTACAAAAATCTATACATCCTTCTTAAAAATTGTAACACATTTTAATTTGTATCTTTCAAACTGTATGGAATTTCAAATATTTTTATTTATTTAAAAATGACATAATAATATAATAAAATAAACAAACGAACAAAAAACAGTACTTACTGTCCTTGAAGTGATGATCGCTCGTATCATGAACCGGAAGTGACTACAAGTTCTCCCTAGTTTGAGACCGGCAAGATGGCAGCGGACACGCAGGTTTGTGTCGCTGATCTTTAAAATGGTGCTGAATCCTCCTCGAGAATTTGTCAACAACATACTGCTGATAAGGAAGATATGATATGAGGGATAATTCATTTATTGTCGCTGCCTGTAGGGTTTCCCGTAAAATAAATGATTTAAACATTGTCCAGCTGGCTAAGCTAGCTAGCTAACCCTTACTTGGCTACTACATATTGCTGACGTTAGCCATAGGTAGCTTAAATATAGTAGCCAGCTAACTAGCAATACGTGGCTAACTAGCTAGTCAGTTTTCTCGTGGTGACCAAATCCGTTGTTTGAGATGTATCGAAACACCAACTAGATGAGTAGGTTTTACCCAGCCTGGTTTCTAATTTATTTAGCAGTTAGCTACAATGAAACATTTCATTAAGTTCTTTGTTGGCAACAGACAATTTTATTTAGAACATACTATACAGTACTTGTTTGCTAGCTACTGTTATGAGAAGCCAAACACGACTGTCTTCTGAATGGCATATTGTATTTGGTGACCACGCCTCAGTATCCAGAAATTTGCTAAATTAAATGTTTTAATTGTTATGGGTGGTCTGATCACTTTCAGCCTGATGATGCCATAGACATCTCAGAAGATATGTTTTCCATCTTGATAAATTGAAGAAAATCAGTGTGACATTTTTGAATATGCAGCACTATTGTTTCAAATGATTGACTTTATCTTAGATGCACACATTGCCAGGTGGCTTTCATTTGATTTTGGATGTCTGTGTGTATTGCACCAGGTTTCGGACACACTGAAGAAATTTGCTGTGAAAGTGACCACAGCCAGTGTAAGCGAGCGTAAGGAGATTCTTGGCGAACTAAAACAGTGCATTAGCGGCAAAGGTGAGGAGACAGATGCCCATGTAGTTAGCATAATTTGTTTATTTTCTGTTCTCTGTTTATTTTTTGTCTTGGATTGTCAAGATTAAAGCAAACTGTTGTGAGTGATTGACAATGTGTATGTCTTTATAGAGCTACCAGAGCCAGCCATCAAAGGGCTATGCAAGCTCTTCTGTCTCACTCCACACAGATACAGGTAGGTGTCCTTATCTTACTGCTCTTCAGTATTCCCCAGTTATTGATCTGTTGGAAGTGTGTGTTGAGTGTTAAATGACATGTCTTCTCTAGGGATGCTGCATCTCGACGAGCCCTCCTCTCCGTCATTGGCCTACTGGCCGAGTCTCAACCTGAAATCCTAGCAACCAGCCTCCTCCACTGCCTCCTCAACTGTGGCGTCATCAGCAAGAATGGAGCACCCAGGTAGGACATGGGGATAGGAATAGGACTACGTATAAATGCTTTGTATACATTTTACAGTGAGTTCTGTGAAATATTGTACTAATTTCACCACATACTGAATACCTTATTTGTGTTCCCTGTCCATCTTGTTGTGGTGTTGTCAGTAAGAGCACAGGCTCGGCTGCCTTCACCGGGCTGGCCTGGACCTGCCTGTTGGTTCGCTCTGTGTTCTTGGCTCCTGAGAAAAGATTGGGCCCCATCTGGAAGAAACTGGTAAGTGAGCAAGGAATCGGACACTGCTTTTAGAAACCATGCCTTTCATCTCTCAGCAATCACTATTTACATATATACTGTGAAACGATTTCTGCATGAATTTAGATGTCGTCTAGTTCCACACAGGTGAAGGGATGTTGGATTTGGTTGTTAAGGGACTTGTTAAGCCCTACTACTGTTTCTGCATCCACCCATCCATGCTTCACTATCTTTCCTCTGACAGGTGGAGGTACAGAGTTTACTGCTGGCTGAGGTGGTGGGAGGGGCTCAAGCAACAGCACTGAAGTCAACCCTGAAGAACCTGAGTCACCTATGGAAAAAGGTAAGGGAGGTGTGGGGTTGGTATTCAAGGAATGCCAGACAGTAATAAGGAATATTTGGACACTGTCATCATGGCCCCGTGTAAAATCAATATATTGGATTTGCTATGATTTAAAATGCTTGTCTCTGCTGTTTTTCTCCAGAACCCTGGCCTGGCAGATCAGTATATAAGCACCCTGTTGAGTCTGGAGCAGAACCCCAGCTCACTGGCTCTGCTGGGGGTGTGTCTGGACTTCTGCACAACTCACAAAGACATGGCCACTGTAGAGAAACACAAGGTGAGTCTGTTATTTGAATTCAGTTAGATTAAAGATATTTCTATATAATCATTTTCAAAAATTATATCTGTAAAATTATATCTGTAACCAAGCCTCTATTTTGTTTTTAGAGTGCCATATTGGACCTGTATATGAAGGCAGTCCTCATGAGCAAGACTAGACCACACCAACACCTATTGGTGAGTGGCGTTGGACTGGCCCTGAAACTGCTTTTGTCAGTGAGAACCAGAGATTGGACTTCACAACCTAAAGACCTCCCATAGCCGCAATTGATGTTAATTGTAAAATATATTTTGGGTGTTGGTGCTAAAAATGATTTTCTGTAAGGTGTTTTGTGTTCTTCTGCAGGACAAGAGTGGTTCCTTGCTGCGCCATGTCTCCCACTCTGAGTTCAAGGAGCTGCTGCTGCCTGCCCTGCAGAAGGCCATGCTCCGCAGCCCAGAGAACGCCATGCAGAGTCAGTACAGTAGCTAATATCACAATCAAACACAATTTTGTGTATATTACCTACTATGTATTGTAGTTTTATCCTTTCAAGATATAATTTCCTCTCTCCTTCAGCTGTCTCCTGTCTACTGGCTTCAGTGACTCTTGACCTCAGTCAGTATGCCATGGATATTGGAAAAGGCATAGCAAGTAAGTCAGCCCTTTATATGTAGAAATGTAGCTTTTTGAGGATGTTTCTCTCTGTGTGTGTGTGTGTGTAACCAGGCTGTAATGTGTGTTTCAGGTCAGCTGAAGGCCAATAATCCCCAGCTGATGGAGCAGGCAGTGCAGGCCATGCAGAACCTGGCCAAGCAGTGTAGTGACCCTAGCGCTGTACAGGATGTCATAACACACCTCTTCAGCATCCTGGGAGGCAAGGACAACTCACTTTACTATGACCTAAGAAACATTTGAGCACACATGGCACAACTCCCAAGTGTACCGTATGTTTTTGCACTAACAGAACTGTGTATTTTCAGGGTCAGAGGGGAAGCTTACAGCGTTCGGCCAGAAGATGAGTGTGCTGTCAGGTAGCGTGGTCACTAGTCTTCTGTCCTTCATAACCCACACTTAGTATGTAGTCTTGCAGACCGATGGGTGTTGTCTTTTAACCTTGGTTTTGACTTGTTCTGTCCAGGCATTGGCAGCTGCAGCCATCATGCTGTGTCGGGCACCTCTAGCCAAACTCTCAGCTCTGCAGTCGCTGTGCTGTTCATCCCTTATCTGCAACAAGAAGGTAAGAACTATCTCTCATTCCTTCCTCCTTCTCATTCCTTTCATCCATAGAGCGAGAGGTGCTCATGTTGTGTTTCTGTCTGTCAGTCCATGAGGGGACCTTGGTGCACGCAGTGGCTATGCTGTCTCAGTGGAGTGGGCGGCTGACGGTGGAGGTCCCCAAGGCTCTGCTGGACTGGTTCAAGAAGGCCTTCACCCTCAAGACCTCCACCTCTCCTGTCCGCCACGCATACCTGCAGGCCATGCTGGCGGCATTCAAAGGTTAGTTAGTCACAGGCACTGGGCAACTGTTGCCTGTGTGTCTGTGAGCTTGTCTTTGAAATTAAATAACTTGTCTGCGTGTATTGATCCAGTTCTACGGAATGCATGAGGCACAGAATCACAGCCCTGCCCTCTCTCTCCTCTCCAGGTGACACTCTGGGACAGCTGTCTGACCTCGTGCCCCTCCTTCTCCAGACAGTGGAGAAGGCTGCGGCCCAGAACTCCCAGCATGCTCTGCTCTCAGAGGGCGTGGCTGCTGCTGTTCTCCTGAGTCGACTGTCTCTGCTGGAGACCCAGACAGGTGAGAGAATTTAGGATCATGACACCCCATAATTATTGAAGGTTGAGGTTCCTAGTAGGGGACAGTGCCTTTGTTCATCAGTTTAGAGACTGACATACAGTGGTGTGTTTTGTCTTTGCTGCAGAGGCCAAGTTGGCTGTCTTCTGGACGCTGATCCTGGATGAGAAGAAACCTTTATTCACCACAGAGAAGTTCCTCTCCCAGGCCAGTGAGGAAGGTGAGGCATAATAAACAAACAGTACACAAAACACTAATGCAGACGGTCAGTAATCGCACAAGTGTCAACATATGGGACGATATTGAGTATTAAATCTCTTTCACACCAGCGTTGTGCACAGTGATACAGCTGTGTGAGAGAATCTTCTTGGACCACTCCCACCGACTCACCAATGGCAAATCACCGTGAGTGATTGTTTTACTGTCTCAGTCGCTCTGAATTTGTATCAGCATTTTGCGTAACACATTTCCATGTTTAGTTCTCTGTAAGTGTTGACTCTTTCTGCTCTCCTCACCTGTCAGGATGTACCACCGTGCCACTGTGGCGGTGCTGCTATCTCGTAGTTGGCGTGTGCGGAAGCGGGCACAGCAGACCGTGAAGAAGCTGCTCTCCTCCCTGGGCGGCTCCGGGCTGGCCCACGGCCTTCTGGGAGAACTAAGAGTGGTCATCAACAAACACAAGGTACAAATAGTTGACTGGGAGGCACTAAGAATTTTTATAGATTTGTAGTTGCAGGTCTCACCTCAGTGGTACTATAAACTAGTAATGACTGATTTTAAATTCGGGTGTTAAGTACAAATATTTTAATTGTATTTGTAGTGTAATATGAATGAATACATTATCCCTTTGTCATTGACTATATACTGTGTCTTTGTCTTTCCCCAGGTGTTGCCTCAGGAGATGCTGCAGACAGAGTCAGGGGAGTTGTCTGAGGTGGGAAAGGCCTACAGTCCCCCTCGCGTGTTGCTGGAGGCACTGTTTGTGGTGTGCTCTGTGGCCGGCCAGTGGAACGACACAGCCGAGGCAGACAAGATTGCCATGGAGATCCTGGTCGTCACCCACCATCCCTCCATAGGTCTGTTCGTTTACAAATTATTAATTTAATAAACAAACTAACTTTAGAATGTAGTTTTTATAACTGTGTGTTGAGCTACTGCTGCACATTTAACCCTCCAGGCTGCCCTGACATCAGTATGCTATTTTTCCCACTTCAAATAGCAGTTACATGCGCTCACCTAACGTTTTCACACCTGACAAAGATCAATGCAAAACACTCTTAATAACATTTAATGTTTTAGTTTTGTATTATCACTTGAAGTGTTTTAAAATGTTATGTAGAATCTTTTTGTAACAATCAATTCTATCATGGCGAAAATCTTCTCTTTCATTGTTGCTGTTAGCTAAACTACTGGAGAAAAGCAGCATGTCTCCTGTTTACCTTTGCCATGTGCATTTGCGTCGTTCTGATTGGTCAAGATTCAATATCAAAGAGCTTTTCTTTTTTTGAATTTTGATTATTTAGATTTCTGAACAATGATGATATTATTTCAAATGCCCATCCCTAGTATAAACCCACTACTAGTACTGACATCTTTCCCCCGGGCTCTTCTCCGATGATGCAGTTGAAGCTCGACCCGGTTTCTGGCCGCATCTGCTGTCCAGCATGAACATCAAGGCCGACGAGTTCATAGACAAGAACCTGGATGACATTCTGCCACGGCTGTTGCAGGCCAACGCTGACAATCAGGTCGGAACATATTTTACATATTGACATCCTTATATCAGATGTACACATACAATACACATACATACTTACACTCACAGCCAATGGATGGTTGAGGCCTACATTTGCTCTCTGTGATTAAATGAGACAAGCCTATGGTCTAACTTGTCATATACTCTTATTGGCTGACTGATGGTCGTCCTCTTGTTTCACCAGGCTATAAGGAATGCGGTCGGTGCCCTGTCCGGTCTCTCTCCCATCAAGCTGCTGCCACGGGTGATGGAGCATGTGACACAGTGGCTGTCCAATCCTGCGTTGCGGCAGGTCACCAGGGAGGAGTACGCCATCATGCTCACCCCTGAGGGAGAGCTGTATGACAAGAGCATCATCCAGAGGTAGGACACATACAGTGTAAGAGCTGTTCTGTCGGCAAGAATGCTTATCATTGTTTCAAAGACCTTGGCTATGTTGATTTCTTAGTTAAACTCAAAGGCTTGCTTCAACATTTCATTCTCTTCCTCCCGTGTCCTGTGCAGTGCCCAGCAGGAGAGCACAAAGAAGGGCAACATGAAGAGGGAGAACAAGGCCTACTCGTATAAGGAACAGATCATAGAGCTAGAGCTGCAGGAGGTGAGACTATGGGGGGCAATGATTGAAAAACTAGATGGAGAGAGGCTTGTTAACTGTTGCGCTCCTACCTCTTACCTTATTACTGTACAGTGCCTTCAGAAAATATTCACACCCCTTGACTTTTTCCACATTTTGTTGTTACAGCCTGAATTTAAAATGGATTGAATTTAGATGTGTTTTTTTCTCACTGGCCTACACACAATACTCCATAATGTCGAAGTGGAATTATGTCCCTCAGTTGAGCAGTGAATTTCAAACACAGATTCAACCACGAAGGTCAGGGATATTTTTCAGTGCTTCGCAAAGAAGGGAACATATTGGTATAAGTACAAAAGCAAACATTAAATATCCCTTTGAGTATGGTTAAGTTAATTACACTGTGGATGGTGTATCAATATACCCAGTCACTACAATTTTTTAAATGTCACTTTTATTTAACTAGGCAAGTCAGTTAAGAACACATTCTTATTTACAATAACGGCCTACCAAAAAGGCAAAAGGCCTCCTGCAGGGACGGGGGCCTGAGATTAAAAAATAATAATGAATACAATATAAATATAGGACAAAACACACATCACATCGAGACAACACTACATAAAGAGAGACCTAAGACAACAACATAGCAAGGCAGCAGCACATGACAACACAGCATGGTAGCAACATAACAACAACATGGTAGCAGCACAAAACATTATTGGGCACAGTCAACAGCACAAAGGTCAAGAAAGATACCAGCGTACTTCCTAACTCCGTAGCCAGTGAGGAATGAAACCGCTCAGGGATTTCACCACAATGCCAATGGTACATTTAAAACGGTTAGAGCAGTGGTGACCAGCCATTTCTGAGTCAAGATCACTTTCACAGTTAAAAAGCAAGCTGAGATCTACTGCTCAGATTTTATTATTTTACATTAACCTCACACAGACAGTTTAATAGGAATGAGGTCGGGGCACTAGGCCTAATACATTATCACAGCATATTAGATGTATGATTGGCCTGCCAATATTGTTAATCAGACCATATTATATTTCAAAACTCGAGCTTTGATAACAAAATAGATCAGTTGGTTTAGCACTAGTTGAGCATGAATTGGATTTTTTATTTTTTATTTTACTGGACTGATGGTACCTGCATCTGATGGTCAGCGAGGTCAAATCACGACGTCAGTGATCTCCAGGTCAAAACGTCGGAGCTCTAGAAAGATAACCCAAGTTTCCGACTTGGAACTCAAAGTTGGATGTCAGTTCAAAACTATTTTTCCCAGCCGCCTCTCACAGTCCCTGCTCTCTCCTTCCTTTCCTCCAGTGAGACTGATCAGAGAGAGGTGACACCGTCTTCCACCTGATGGCGAAACTCGAGTCGCACCGCATCTGCCTCATGCACAAATTCATGTTGTTCCTATGATCAGAGAAAGTTAAATATTCCTTAATATTAACATAGACACAGCGAGCTGCTAATAATAATAAAACGCAGGGCTGTCGATACTTGGCTACTCATTCATTGCAGCTGCATCCCAAGCGGAAATACGGAGAAGTGTGTTTTGTAATAGTGTTAATAGTAATAACTCATTCGTAAAAACAGCAGCTCTTTGCTGTATCCGTTGATAGTCTCATTGTGGTCATGGTTTTAATAGTTATTAAATCTTGCGTAGGCTAGTAGCCTATTAAACTTGGCTGTGGCCAGGGTCATGGAAGCTCTGTAGCCACAGTGATTTGAGCTATCCGATTGGGCAGCACAGTAGGTGCTCTAGATTTAGTTACAGATATGCCGGTGTGCAGGACTTTAGAATCAAGTGCACCTACCGGCAACAGCTCAACACAATTTTTTTTAAAGGAAGCCTCTCGTTGGCTTTCTACAGAAATATTTGATGATTGACTAGGAATGCCTTGAAGATTGACCGGTTGACTGGGTTAGAGTTTAATGGCTGTGATAGGACTGAAGATAGATCAACAACATTGTAGTTACTCCACAATACTAACCTGATTGAGACAGTAAAAGTAAATCCTGTACAGAATAAAAATATTCCAAAACGTCAGTGGTTGACAAAAAACAATTGTCATACTTCAGTTAAAGATGCCTTAATAGAAAATTAAAATACTTCTTGAGTAAAAGTTTTAAATATACTTAAGTATCAAAAGTAAATGTAATTGTAATAATATACATAATATTTAATGTGTGAATAATTTCAAATGGCTTATATTAAGCAAACAAGACGGCACCATTTTCTTGTTTTGGGACGTTAAATGGGTGTCCTGACTCTGTGGTCACTGAAAGATCCCATGGCACTTATCGTAAGAGTAGGGATGTTAACCCTGGTGTCATGGCTAAATTCCCAATCTGGCCCTCACCATCACGGTCATGTAATCATCCCCAGCTTCCAATTGGCTCATTGTATCTATTTCCCAGGTCGTTGCTGTAAATGAGAATGTGTTCCCAGTCAACTTACATGGTAAAATAAGGTTTAAATTAAGTCTGCCAGATCGGAGGCAATAGGGATGACCAGGGATATTCTCTTGATAAGAGCATGGTTTTGACAATTTTCCCGTCCTGCAAGACATTCAAAATGTAATGTACTTTTGGGTGTCAGGGAAAATGTATGGAGTAAATATGTTATTTTCTTTAGGAATGTCGTCAAGTGAAAGTTGTCAAATATAAATAAAGTACAATACAGATACTGAAAAAAATGACTTAAGTAGTACTTTAAAGTATTTCTACTTAAGTACTTTACACCACAGCAAAACATGCATCCAAAGGCACTAATGTAAAACTGCAAAAAATGTGGCAAAGCAATTCACTTTTTGTCCTAAATACAAAGTGTGATGTTTGGGGCAAATCCAATTCTACACATTGAGTACCACTCTCCATATTTTCAAGCATAGTGGTGGCTGCATCATGTTATGGATATGCTTGTAATTGTTAACGATTGAGTTTTTCAGGATAAAAAATAAATGGGATGGAGCTCAGCACAGGCAAAATCCTAGAGGAAACCCGGTTCAGTCTGCTTTCCACCAGACACTGGGAGATGAATTCACCTTTAAGCAGGACAGTAACCTAAAACACAAGGCCAAATCTACACTGGAGTTGCTTACCAAGAAGACAATGAATTTTTGACTTGTTGCTCTGTGTGTGCTCACTGCTCAATGATTGTTTATATTGTAATTGTTTTTAATAACCTGCCCATGGACTGTGGTTGAAAATTAGCTGACTGGCTAAAACCGGCACTTTTACTGAAACGTTGATTAATGTGCACCGTGTAAACTCACTCACTCAAGCTACTTGGATAATCTATGGCAAGACCTGAACATGGTAGTCTAGCAATGACCAACAATCAATTTGACAGAGCATGAAACATTTTGACAAGAAAAATGGGCAAATGTTGCTTAGAGACTTACCTAGAAACACTCACAGCTGTAATCTCCTCAGTGCTGTGAATACGTTCATTTTCAATACATTTGCAAAAAAATATCTAAAAACATGTTTCACTTTGTCATTGAGGTATTATGTGTAGATGGTTGAGATTTTTTTTTTTTTTTTGTCCATTTTGAATTCCGTCTAACACAACAAAGTGAAATAAGTCGAGGGGTATGAGTACTGTGTATGGGCTAATAGATGCAGGAGCATATTGGTACTGTTTGATGATCCTGTTATCAGAGAATGTAAACTGAACAAAAATATAAACACAACATGTTACAGAGTTACAGTTTATATAAAGAAATCAGTCAGTTGAAATAAATTCATTAGGCGGTTATCTATGGATTTGTCATGAATGGGAATACAGATATGCATCTGTTAATCATAGAACCCTTTAAAAAAAATGGTTGGGCGTGGATCCCAAAACCAGCCAGTATCTGGTGTGACCACCATTTGCGTCTTGCAGCGTGACACATCTCCTTCGCTTGTTGATCTGGCTGTTGATTGTGGCATGTTGTGCCACTCCTCTCCAGTGGTTGTGCGAAGTTGTTGGATATTGGCGGGAACTAGCACACATTGCTGTACATGTTTATACAGTGCATTCCAAACATGCTTAATGAGTGACATGTCTGGTGAGTATGCAGTTGTGTTCATTGTCCGTAGCTTATCCCTGCTCATACCAAAACCCCACCGCCAAGAATGGTGCACTCTGTTCACAACGTTGACATTGGCAAACAGCTCGCCCACATGATGCAATACACACTGTCTGCCATTGGCTCGGTACAGTTGAAACCGGGATTCATCCGTGAAAAGCACACTTTTCCAGCGTACCAGCGGTCATCGAAAGTGAGAATTTTCCCACTGAAATCGGTTATAACGCAGAACAGTTGAGGACAACGAGCATGCAGATGAGCTTCCCAGAAATGGTTTCTGACAGTTTGTGCAGAGATTCTTGGGTTGTGCAGAGATTCTTGGTCTGACGATCCCGCAGCTGAAGAAGCCGGATGTGGAGGTCCTAGACGTGGTCTGTGGTTGTCAGGCCAGTTGGCTGTACTGCTAATTCTCTGGCAACAGCACTGGTGGACATTCCTGCGAACAACATGTCAATAGCACAATCCCTCAACTTGAGACATCTGTGCCATTGTGTTTTGTGACACAACTGCACATTTTAGAGTGGCTGAGATATTGTCTCCAGCACAAGGTACACCTGTGTAATGATCATGCTGTTTAATCTGCTGCTTGATATGCTACACCTGTCAAGTGGATGGATTATCTTGGCAAAGATAGAAATGCTCACTAACAGGGATGTAAACAAAGTTGTGGACAAAAATCAAGAGAAATCAACTTTTGGCGCTTATGGAACATTTCTGGGATTATTTATTACAGCTCATGAAACATGGGACCAACACTTTACATGTTTTGTATTTTTGTTCAGTATAATAGGTCTAAGTTGAATTATGATTGAACCATCCTTAATTGAAGAAAGTAAAGTTATCATGAAATGAACACGGTGATTTCTGTCCGTTTTAGGAGATCAAGAAGAAGAAAGGCATCAAAGACGAGTTGCAGCTGACCAGCAAACAAAAGGAGATGATGCAAGCCCAGCTGGAGAAAGAGTCCTCCATTCGCAAGAGACTACAAGGGGTACGGCCAGACACTTTGTGACATTTTTCACACTTATCCAGTTTCTCAAACATTAAACTCTAGACATTGACATAATGTTCCTGTTGTTTGATCGATCGACTGTTGTGGTTGTCAGTTGGACATGGAGCTGCAGTGTGCGGTGGGTCTGCTGGAGGCAATGTTGATCCAGAAGCCTCCCCAGATCTCCTGGCAGCTCCCAGGGGTCCTCCAGGTCCTACTTCCCCTCCTCCACTCCCCTCTGGCCGCCCCACGCCTGCAGCAGGCCTTCCTCGACATAGGAGCCTGCCTCATGCCCACTGAGTTGCACTACCTGGGTACATATAATATATGGTGTAATATATTCCATTTTGTAGACACTTTTATCCAAAGCATAAACGAATACACTCAGTAGAGCTTTCATCTCACTTCCCTCATATGTCCTTGTTCACACACCTTCACAGATCTGACAGGACTAGATAGGAGAAAATAACATGGAAACTCCATCTAGCCTACATGAAAACTATGTGGAGTTATTTCTTGTACCTATCCAGTTGTCTCTGATCTTTAAATGGGAGTGAACAAAAATAAGGTGGAGGGAAAAACGTTCTACTTCCTGTGATGAAACTTCCTCTTACCATCTGCATGTTCTACTCATGGTCTTCTCCACAGCTGTGCTGGTGGGCCGGGTGACACTGCGCCTGATGAAACCTGAGTGTGATCTGGACGAGGCCTGGGGACAGGAGGATCTAGAAACAGCCACCCAGCGCACTGTCGGGCTGCTGCACATGCACACTGTCCCACACAGAGAGGGCAAGGCTGGTGGTGAGCACACCCACGCACACGCACACAGAGAGAGGGCAAGGCTGGTGGTGTGAAAACATACACGCACATAGAGAGGGCAAGGCTGGTGGTGTGAAAACATACACACACATAGAGGGCAAGGCTGGTGGTTTGAAAACATATAC
This sequence comes from Oncorhynchus masou masou, assembly GCF_036934945.1. Classification (NCBI taxonomy): domain Eukaryota; kingdom Metazoa; phylum Chordata; class Actinopteri; order Salmoniformes; family Salmonidae; genus Oncorhynchus; species Oncorhynchus masou. The sequence continues at coordinate 24,789,442 of NC_088212.1, read as the reverse complement.
ACACACAGAGAGAGGGCAAGGCTGGTGGTGTGAAAACATATACACACACACACACAGAGAGGGCAAGGCTGGTGGTGTGAAAACACACACACACACAGAGAGGGCAAGGCTGGTGGTGTGAAAACATACACACACACACAGAGAGGGCAAGGCTGGCGGTGTGAAAACATACACACACAGACAGAGAGGGCAAGGCTGGCGGTGTGAAAACATACACACACAGACAGAGAGGGCAAGGCTGGCGGTGTGAAAACATACACACACACACACAGAGAGGGGCAAGGCTGGCGGTGTGAAAACATACACACACACACAGAGAGGGCAAGGTGGATGGTGTCAAAACATACACACACACAGAGAGGGCAAGGCTGGCGGTGTCAAAACATACACACACACACAGAGAGGGCAAGGCTGGCGGTGTCAAAACATACACACACACACACAGAGAGGGCAAGGCTGGCGGTGTCAAAACATACACACACACACAGAGAGGAGGGCAAGGCTGGCGGTGTCAAAACATACACACACACACACAGAGGGGGGCAAGGCTGGCGGTGTCAAAACATACACACACACACACACAGAGAGGGCAAGGCTGACGGTGTCAAAACATACACACACACAGAGAGGGCAAGGCTGGCGGTGTCAAAACACACACAGAGAGGGCAAGGCTGGCGGTGTCAAAACACACACACACAGAGAGGGCAAGGCTGGCGGTGTGAAAACACACACACACACAGAGAGGGCAAGGCTGGTGGTGTGAAAACATACACACACACACAGAGAGGGCAAGGCTGGTGGTGTGAAAAAGGCTGGCGGTGTGAATACATACACACACACAGAGGGGCAAGGCTGGTGGTGTGAAAACATACACACACACACACAGAGAGGGCAAGGCTGACGGTGTCAAAACATATACACACACAGAGAGGGCAAGGCTGGCGGTGTCAAAACATACACACACACACACAGAGAGGGCAAGGCTGGTGGTGTGAAAACATACACACACACACACAGAGAGAGGGCAAGGCTGGTGGTGAGCGCGCAGAGAGAGGGCAAGGCTGGTGGTGAACGCGCAGAAAGAGGGCAAGGCTGGTGGTGAGCACACACACAGAGAGAGGGCAAGGCTGGTGAAGAAACACGGACACAATACAGACACACATCAACGACATCAACATCATTGAGATTATACCTGCTGGTGGCCTAATGCTCTCATCATGTTGTTTCAGACATGGCTCCACTGTCTGCCCCAGCCTTCTCCTTCTGTTTCCCCTTGCTCAACACCGTGCTCAGGGACTCCTCAGGCAGCACTGAGGAGACGGAGAGCATGCAGGTCCGTGCCTTGCAGGTCATCAATGTGCACGCTCAACTTCGCGCTGAGGTTGACACCACAGACATACTCATCGATGAGGTAAGAGTTGATCAAGTTTATTGTCTCAGTGTGTTGTCACATCCCTTTGTCTGAGGCATACTCCTACCAACGTATAATACTCCTACCAACGTATAATACTCCTACCAGCGTATAATACTCCTACCAACGTATAATACTCCTACCAACGTATAATACTCCTACCAACGTATAATACTCCTACCAGCGTATAATACTCCTACCAACGTATAATACTCCCTATCAACGTATAATACTCCAATGTATATAACGTATAATACTCTACCAACGTATAATACTCCTACCAACGTATAATACTCCTACCAACGTATAATACTCCTACCAGCGTATAATACTCCTACCAGCGTATAATACTCCTACCAGCGTATAATACTCCTACCAGCGTATAATACTCCTACCAACGTATAATACTCCTATCAACGTATAATACTCCTACCAAATACGTATAATACTCCTACCAACGTATAATACTCCTACCAACGTATAATACTCCTACCAACGTATAATACTCCTACCAGCGTATAATACTCCTACCAACGTATAATACTCCTACCAGCGTATAATACTCCTACCAACGTATAATACTCCTACCAACGTATAATACTCCTACCAACGTATAATACTCCTACCAACGTATAATACTCCTACCAGCGTATAATACTCCTACCAGCGTATAATACTCCTACCAGCGTATAATACTCCTACCAGCGTATAATACTCCTACCAGCGTATAATACTCCTACCAACGTATAATACTCCTACCAACGTATAATACTCCTACCAACGTATAATACTCCTACCAACGTATAATACTCCTACCAACGTATAATACTCCTACCAACGTATAATACTTTTCTCTTCCTGTACTCTCCACTCTATTAATGGCTGGCCATCATGGACAAGGGGCTTATGTTTGTATGACTTGTCTCTCTGTTTTGTTTCTCAGAATGGTCCTGAGCTGCTACCTCGTTTCAGTATGCTGCTTCTCCTGACCAGAGTCATCTCCACTGCAGCACCCAGGCTGCAGGTACACACTCCAACACCATGCTTCTACCACAATTACAGGCAAATACTAACCAGTAGAGCTCTCACATACGTTTATACAGTGTGTTTGAGTGTAGATCTGTAATTGTGTGTGTTTCAGGTGCTGGCGTCCCAGTGTCTGACAGCAGTGTGTGCCAGTGGAGGAGGAGAGAAGGGCTGTGCTTTGGCTGAGCAGGATGAGATAGACGTCCTGCTGGAGGCTTTGCTCTCCCCCTGCTTCTCTGTCAGAGACGCTGCCCTCAGGGTGAGGAAATAGTGTGTGTGTGTGTACTGTGTGTGGGTCTTTGGATGTGTGTTAATGTCCCACCTCTCTTTCTGTCCAGGGCCTGTTGGAAATGGAGATGGCTCTGCCTACAGAAAGTACAGATGCCAATGGTCTGCGTGTTCTCCGCAGGCTGTGGGTGTCCAGGTTTGATGTGGAGGAGGAGGGCAGGACCCTGGCTGAGAAGTGAGTATCTAACATGGTCTCCTCTGTGTAATACTTAGCTAGTTGAATATAGCTCCCGTCTTCAAATGACTTTGCTTTCGAGAAGTAGTGCGTCTCCCCTCATGTAGCGTAGCTGCTGTGACTGACCATACCACTCTGCTCCCCTTCTCTCCCCCAGGCTGTGGCAGGCTCTGTGTCTGGAGCTGGTCCCTGACCATACCTCTCTGCTCCCCTTCTCTCCCCCAGGCTGTGGCAGGCTCTGTGTCTGGAGCTGGTCCCTGACCATACCACTTTGCTCCCCTTCTCTCCCCCAGGCTGTGGCAGGCTCTGTGTCTGGAGCTGGTCCCTGACCATACCTCTCTGCTCCCCTTCTCTCCCCCAGGCTGTGGCAGGTTCTGTGTCTAGAGCTGGTCCCTGACCATACCACTCTGCTCCCCTTCTCTCCCCCAGGTTGTGGCAGGCTCTGTGTCTGGAGCTGGTCCCTGACCATACCACTCTGCTCCCCTTCTCTCCCCCAGGTTGTGGCAGGCTCTGTGTCTGGAGCTGGTCCCTGACCATACCTCTCTGCTCCCCTTCTTTCCCCCAGGCTGTGGCAGGCTCTGTGTCTGGAGCTGGTCCCTGAGCTGTGCTCTCTGCTCATCGGAGATGTGACCCACCATGAGGAGGCTGTGCGTACTGCCGGGGCCGAGGCTCTGTCCAGTGCCATCAGCGAGTACCGCGACCAGTCCCCCGCTGTCCTGGGCCAGCTCAATGAGCTCTACCACCAGAAACTCTACGTGAGTCTCCCTCACCCACGGCCCTCCTATCACAGCTCAGGAATAGTCAGGTATCAGGAGTGGTGTGTTGTAAGATACACTATAAAAGTATGTGGACACCCTTTCAAATTTGTGGATTCGGCTATTTCAGCCACACCCGTTGTTGACGGGTATTAAGTTGAGCACAGAGCCATGCAATCTCCATAGACAAACACATGGCACCGTCATAGGATGGTGCAACAAGTCAGTTCTAAAAATGTCTGCCCTGCTAGAGTTTCCCTGGCCAACTAAGTGCTGTTATGGTGAAGTGGAAACGGCTCAGTCACGAAGTGGTAGGCCACACATGCTCATAGAACAGTACCGCTGAAGCTCGTAAAATCATCTGTTCTCGATTGCAACACTCACTACCGAGTTCCAAACTGCCTCTGGAAGCCAATTCAACACTAAAAGCCTAAGTTAACCATACACAATGCCCAGCGTCGGCTGTAGTGGTGTAAAGCTCTCCGCCATTGGACTCTGGAGCAATGGAAAACGTTGTCTGGAGTAATGAATCACACGTCACCATCTGGCAGTCCGACGGATGAATCTGGGTTTGGCGGATGCCAGAAGAACGCTACTTGCCCGAATGCATAGTGCCAACTACAGTTTGGTAGAGGAGGAATAATGGTCTGGGACTGTTTGTCATGGTTTGGGCTCCTTAGTTCCAGTGAAGGGAAATCTTAACGCTACAGCATACAATGACATTATAGATGATTCTGTACTTCCAAATGTGGCAATAGTTTGGGGAAGGCCCTTTCTTGTTTCAACATGACAATGCCCCAGTGCACAAAGCGAGATACATACAGAACTGTTTTTTCGAGATCGGTGTGGAAGAACTTGACTGGCCTGCACAGAGCCCTGACCTCAACCCCATCGAACACCTTTAGGGTGAATTGGAACGCTGATTGTTCCAACATCTAGTGGAAAGCCTTCTCATAAGAGTGGAGGCTTTTATAGCAGCAAAGGGGGACCAACTACATATTAATACCCATGATTTTGGAATGAGATGTTGGATGAGCAGGTGTCCACATACTTTTGGTCATGTAGTGTAGAACCATGGTTAATGTGAAACTGTTGTGTTTTTCCAGAGACCTCCTCCTATCCTGGATGCTTTAGGACGAGTCATCTCTGAACAACCACCTGACCAGTGGGAAGCCAGGTAAGCGAACGCTCTGCCACTCAACAATGTCGATACAACTCTTATTCCAGTCTATAGCACTGGGTGATGGTTTAAGTGGCACCACCTTGTGCATAGTGTCTAAGGGTATGTTGGTGTCTGCAGGTGTGGCATCGCCCTGGCTCTGAACAAGCTGTGTCAGTATCTGGAAGAGCCCCAGGTCACTCCTCTCTTCCTGTTCTTTGTTCCTGACGCCCTGAATGACCGTCACCCTGAGGTGCGGCGCTGCATGCTGGATGCTGCCCTCTCTGCCCTCAACACACACGGAAAGGTACCAACACTCTTTAAATACTCTAGACAAACACACCCTTCTCCTGGCACCCAATGCAACTGCTCCTCTCTCAATTGACTCCTACCAACTCAATACAGTATATCCCTTTTCTTTCTGAGCAGTGTGTTGTTGTGTTCCAGGACAATGTGAGCTCCCTGCTCCCCGTGTTCGAGGAGTTTCTGAAGGATGCCCCCCAGGACGCCAGCTACGACTCAGTCCGCCAGAGTGTGGTCATCCTAATGGGCTCTCTGGCCAAACATCTGGAAAAGAGTGACCCCAAGGTCAAACCCATTGTGGCCAAGCTCATTACAGCACTCTCCACACCCTCACAGCAGGTACTGGAACAATCCCTCACATTATTCGCTATAGGTTTCATCTTGATTTCTAGAACCTATTTGCATTGACCTTTACAATCAAATGCCTGCTTATTGTAATTGTTTCCTTGTTTGTCTCTTTCCTCTCTCAGGTCCAGGAGTCTGTGGCTAGCTGCCTGCCCCCTCTGGTACCTGCCATCCGGGAGGATGCTGGGGGGATGGTGCGGAAGCTGCTGCAGCTGCTGTTGGAAAGTGACAAGTACGCTGAGAGGAAGGGCGCGGCCTACGGCCTGGCCGGCCTGGTCAAAGGCCTGGGAATCCTGGCCCTCAAACAGCAGGACATCATGAGCACCCTGACCGACGCCATCCAGGACAAGAAGAACTTCAGACGCAGAGAGGGTCAGTGACTCCTCGCCAGTTTCTTAACCTTGCTGGTCTCTATGGTTAACTTTGTTCCCTGCTATCTGTACCTGCGATTTTTAACACTTCTCTCTCTCTTTCTTCTCCAGGTGCCCTGTTTGCCTTTGAGATGCTGTGCAACATGCTGGGGAAGCTGTTTGAGCCCTATGTGGTCCACGTGCTGCCCCACCTCCTGCTCTGCTTCGGGGATGGGAACCAGTACGTCCGAGAGGTACAGTTAACATTAACAGCTTCTCATTTCAATCCCACCTACTTTCTCTCCTGTTTTCTCTCACACTTCTCATTCAACACTATTTTTCCACCTAATAGTTCTCACATTCACTCACACGTTTTGTTGTGCATTCCGCTCTATCTAACGTCCTTGCCCTTTCCCAGGCGGCAGATGACTGTGCCAAGGCGGTGATGAGGAACCTGAGTGCCCACGGGGTGAAGCTGGTGCTGCCCTCCCTGCTGGTGGCTCTGGAGGAGGAGTCCTGGAGGACCAAAGCAGGTGAGGTTCCGCCCACTGCATCATGGGCCTTTTTTTTAGAGAGCTGTGCCATGTTATCCCAAATGATAGGATTGAACCTTTAAGCAATCACCTGATGGTAACCACATCCTTGTCCTCCCTTCCTTGGCCCCTACTCTGCTCCCCATTCATCTCATCTTTCTCTCTTCTTAATCCTTCTACTCTCCTCCTCCAGGTTCTGTGGAGCTCCTGGGTGCCATGGCATACTGTGCCCCTAAGCAGCTGTCCTCCTGCCTGCCCAGCATTGTGCCCAAGCTGACCGAGGTGCTGACTGACTCCCATGTCAAAGTGCAGAATGCCGGCCAACAGGCCTTACGACAGATCGGCTCTGTCATCCGCAACCCTGAGATCCTGGGTAGGAGGGCTATGCGCAACTCTGAGATTTAGCTATAGAAATGTGAAAAAATCAGTTAAAGCAGAATGTACAGTTGTGTGGAAGATATTAAGTGAAAATACTTCAAAATACTACTTTTTTTGGATATCTGTACTCTACTATGTATATTTTTGACAACTTTTACTTCACGACATTCCTTAAGAAAATAATGTACATACATTTTCCCTCACATCCAAAAGTACTCGTTACATTTTGAATGCTTAGCAGGACAGGAAAATTGTCAAATTCACACACTTATCAAGAGAACATCCCGACTGCCTCTGATCTTGCGGACTCACTGAACACACTAAACACGCTTCATTTGTAAATTATGTGTGAGTGTTGGAGTGCCCCTGGCTATCAGTACGTTTTAAAAAGAATAAAATTGTGCCGTCTGGTTTGCTTAATATAAGGAATTTGAAATGATTTATACATTTTGATACTATATTTTAGCAATTACATTTACTTTTGACACATACGTATATTTAAAACCAAATACTTTTACTCTAAGTAGTTTTTTACTGGGTGACTCACTTGAGTAATTGTCTATTACAGTAACTTTACTTTTACTCAGGAATGACAATATGGTACTTTTCCCACCAATGCATCTGTAGGGGGAATACAGATACCGATTGTTATTTTAAGGTAGTTACTAACAGTGGTTCTGGTCTCCTCTCAGCCATAACCCCCATCCTGCTGGACGCCCTCACTGACCCCTCCCGTAAGACCCAGAACTGCCTGCAGACGCTGCTGGACACCAAGTTTGTCCACTTCATCGACGCCCCCTCCCTGGCCCTCATTATGCCCATCGTCCAGAGGGCCTTCCAGGACCGCTCCACGGACACTCGCAAGATGGCCGCTCAGATCATCGGCAACATGTACTCCCTCACTGATCAGAAGGTACGCAGCAGCCCTGGGATATTGAGTTGCATTGTACTACAATTCATCTTCTCAAAATGCTCTGTTTATAATGTACGTGTTTCTAATGGTTGACACAATGTGTTTGTCTCTTTGTGTTGCAGGACCTGTCCCCATACCTGCCCAGTGTCATTCCTGGACTCAAAGCCTCTCTGCTGGACCCTGTGCCTGAGGTATGTACCTCTGCCTAACAGTTCAACAACAAACCCGTTAAGGGGTTTGGTTAACTGATGATAACTCTCTCTCTGTCCTCCTCTCCTCTCAGGTGCGTACAGTGTCAGCCAAGGCCCTGGGTGCCATGGTGAAAGGCATGGGTGAGTCGTGCTTTGATGACCTGATGCCCTGGCTCATGGAGACCCTGGCATCTGAGCAGAGCTCTGTGGACCGCTCTGGAGCTGCCCAAGGTCTGGCTGAAGTGATGGCTGGGCTGGGCGTGGAGAAGCTGGATAAGCTGATGCCAGACGTGGTGCAGACGGCCAGCAAGGTGGACATCGCGTCCCACGTCCGCGACGGTTACATCATGATGTTTATCTACCTGCCCCTCACCTTCGGGGACAGGTTCACCCCCTACGTTGGCCCCATCATCCCCTGCATCCTCAAGGTAGGGAGCACTCAACAATCACTACCATCTCTCCAATCTCTCTCTCTGGTTGTGAACACTTCTCACCAGTCTCTCCCTCTCTCCTTGGTATTACAGGCTCTGGCAGATGAGAACGAGTATGTGAGAGACACTGCCCTGCGTGCCGGCCAGCGCATCATCAGCATGTACGCTGAGACGGCCATCGCCCTGCTGCTGCCTGAACTGGAACAGGGCCTGTTTGACGACCTCTGGAGGATTAGGTCAGGCATATATAAATATACATACACACACACACACACACACACTATACATTTTATGTCCGTATGTAAGGGGTTTACCTGGCAATGATAGTAATGTAAGTGAGCCTCCATGTTGTCTCTGGTTCACAGGTTTAGCTCCGTGCAGCTGCTGGGAGACCTACTGTTCCACATCTCTGGAGTCACAGGGAAGATGACCACAGAGACCGCCTCAGAGGACGACAACTTTGGCACAGCGCAGTCCAACAAGGTATTCTGACAAATATGCATGATTGTACTGTATAGATGGTTGATTATAAAGTGGTTTGTATGTGGTGTTGGTGCTGAGCCCTCTTCCTCCTTTCCCCCAGGCAATCATTGGAGCCCTGGGTGGAGAGAGGCGTAACCGAGTCCTGTCTGGCCTCTACATGGGCCGTTCAGACACCCAGCTTGTGGTGCGACAGGCCTCCCTCCACGTGTGGAAGATCGTGGTGTCCAACACTCCCCGCACCCTCCGGGAGATCCTGCCCACCCTCTTCACCCTGCTGCTGGGCTTCCTGGCCTCCGACTGCCCTGACAAAAGAACGGTAACGCTACTGCTCATTAAGTCTACAATCTATGGAGCCGTTTCCTCCTTGCTCATTAAGTCTACAATTTATGGAGCCGTTTCCTCCTTGCTCAATAAGTCTACAAACTATGGAGCTGTTTCCTCCTTGCTCAATAAGTCTACAATCTATGGAGCCGTTTCCTCCTTGCTCAATAAGTCTACAAACTATGGAGCCGTTTCCTCCTTGCTCAATAAGTCTACAAACTATGGAGCCGTTTCCTCCTTACTCAATAAGTCTACAAACTATGGAGCCGTTTCCTCCTTGCTCTCACAGCTTTTGCACTTTATCACACCCCCTTTGTCTAACTCTCTGTTGTCCTGTTCATTAATTGCACATAGTTAAGACATTTCAGTGTTCTGAATTTGAGTGTATTTGAGTTCTGTGTTCTCTCCTGCTTCTGATCCCTGGGTTACTGAATGTGGCTTTTCTCTGTGGTTGTAGATCGCTGCGAGGACACTTGGAGACCTGGTTCGTAAGCTGGGAGAGAAGATCCTCCCAGAGATCATTCCTATCCTGGAGGAGGGTCTGCGCTCAGACAAGAGTGATGAGAGGCAGGGTGTGTGCATCGGCCTCAGTGAGATCATGAAGTCCACCAGCAGGGATGCGGTCAGTACCTCAATATATACCTGGACACTTTTTCCTTCATCTTTTAATTCATGCTTTATTTAACCTGGCATTTAACCTTGATGAGTATCAATTTTTCAAGGAAAACTTTAAGTGTCTTAGACATATCAGGGGTATGTGATGTGATGGTAGGGCAGTAAGTTGACTGTGTATGTTTCCAGGTGCTGATATTCTCTGAGTCCCTGGTCCCCACGGTGAGGAAGGCTCTGTGTGACCCCCTGGAGGAGGTTCGAGAGGCTGCAGCCAAAACCTTTGAGCAGCTCCACGCCACCATCGGTCACCAGGCCCTGGATGACATCCTGCCTGCCCTGCTCAAACAGCTGGTGAGAGACACATCCCCACACACCATCATTAACCCTCTTCACCTCTGAACAACCCTCTGTATCCACAATAGCCATTAAAAAAAGTAGATAGTGATGGCGCTGACGTCCTCCACGTATTCCTATGGAAAACTCCCGATGGTGCGTGAATTATTTGATTTTGAAGCGTGCCTTATTGCTGAATTGGGGATTGAATGGCACCAAAAAATCACTAAGGATCATGGTGAAAGTGGCTGTAACTTTGGTCGATGTAGTAGCTTTCATCCTGTTGGAGTCAGCCGGGAGCCTCCTCGTAGCCTGCTGGCACGTGATTGGTCTGTGTCAGCACGTGGTCCTGTGTAACGACAAATGTTGTTGTCCAAATGGATCCCTATTTAATACAATTCCCTGATTTGTAGCTAACTTTAAAATAAATCACTGTGTGGCTCGAACTTGATCATAATAAACACATTTTAGAACTCTAAACAGCCGACAAAAAAAATAAAGCCAGTTCTGGCGATCGAAATTTACATGGGATTTCTAGGGCAGACCAGGACATTTTGTCACTGCTACGTTGCTATGCAGTAGGCTACCAGCAGAGCTTGTGACTTTACGCTCCAAACCAGACACTGGGAGCCTGGTATCCACACATTGTGTTCGGTTATACTCACTCATGTCCCTCCTTAAGAAATTCTGGAGAGGGCAGAGAGGATCCACCGTGGGTGGAACAGAATATAGAGTGAGGTTAATGTTTCTCTGTGTGCAGGATGATGAGGAAACTGCGGAGTTTGCTCTGGATGGTCTGAAACAGGTGATGGCAGTGAAGAGTCGCTCTGTGTTGCCCTACCTGGTGCCCAAGGTGAGCTGTCCAAACATTACACACTCTACTAACAATGGTTATTCTCAATGATCATTTATTGGATTTATAGAACACTTTTCCTGATGTTCTTTTAAGTCTTTTTTATAGTATGAGTGTAGTTCTGTGTATAAATGCTATCCTCTCCTCTTCCGTGACAGCTAACTGCTCCTCCAGTGAACACGCGTGTGCTGGCCTTCCTATCTGCCGTGGCTGGAGACGCTCTGACACGCCACCTTGGGGTCATCCTGCCCGCCCTCTACTCCTCTCTGAAAGACAAGCTGGGAACAGAGGAGGGGCAGCAGGTAACAACTGCATTCATGATTACAATATGGTTGTAAAGCAGTTCCAAGTGCACAGGCACTACTATTAGTCATCATCATGGGATAATATTAGTGGTTCTTAGTGGGCTGTTGTGGTCACTAGATGATGGCTCTGTCCCCAGGCTCATATAACCCCTGTTCTCACCCCACCCCTCCTCTAGGAGCTGGCCAGCTGCCAGGCAGTGATCCTGTCTGTGGAGGATGAGGTTGGTCAGCGTATCATCATCGAGGACCTGCTGGAGGCCACCAGATCACCCGACGCTGGTCTCAGACAGGCTGCCGCCACCATCCTGAACGGATACTTCTCCCGCACCCGCCTGGACTACAGCGCCCACACCCGCAACCTGCTGTCAGGCCTCATCCGCCTGCTCAACGACTCCAACCCGGAGGTCCTGGTGCAGAGCTGGGACGCCATCAACTCCATCACCAAGGTTAGCAGTTGGCACCAAGAGCATTACAGGCACTGGGAATGAGTTTGTCAAGGTTTACTGACGTCGTACAGTATTTGTTATTCATGTGTTTTGGAGCTTTATGCAGCATTGATTTTATAGATGACCTTGTGACCTTTGGTTAACTGACAGAGTATGCATCTCTTTCATGTTAAACTCTTTGTTTTTGTAGAAACTGGACGCTGGCAGCCAGCTGGCTCTGATTGATGACCTGCACAGAGACATCCGGTCAGTGGCAGCAGATGTCAAGGGTCAGCATCTGCCTGGGTTCTGTCTGCCCAAGAAGGTAAGCCTCTCCTCTAGAAAGATGGCGCATTTCTACTGAGGATTTAGCCCAGTGATTTACCCAGAAGGCTCAGACTTTTCTGTTTCCATTTACACGAGCCGGCACCCATGTCACACTGGGCCATGGCTCTGGCGGACCTACTTTAACTTGGAGCCACGCCCCCTGGGTACTTTTCAGCTGGCATTTACATAACACTGGCCAACTGAACTTTAACACCTCACAAAGCAACATTCTTGAATGATACATTGGTTGTTGAAGTCTTTAGTATCACACTCCTAATGGAAACTCACTAAAGGAGTCCACATGCTTCCCAGCCGCAATGTGTAACAGCCTTATTCTAAAATGGAATCTACACACAATACCCCATAATGACAAAGCTACAAAAGGTTTTTTAGAAATGTATGCAAAATGTATGCAAAAAACAACAGAAATACCTGATTTACGTAAGTGTTCAGACACTTTGCTATGAGACTGGAAATTGAGCTCGGGTGCATCCTGTTTCCATTGATCATCCTTGATAGCCGACTTCGGCTAGATACCAGCTGAACAGAAGCAAGCTGACACCTTAACACTAGAGCTTACATTAGCAACATGCATGCACCCGCCCACCTGAGGATCTGTCTTTCAGCAATCTATTTCCTGTGTTTGAGGGGGGAAAGGTCCACTTGTCACTTAAAGAAATCAATCCAGCGAGATTTAATTTCCCTCCTACGACTCTTTCATACTTTTGTGCCTGTAGTTTTTTTTTTACCGTTAATGTTATGACAGCGAAAATGTTTATAATGACCTGTCAAACACACTCTGGTAATGGTTGAAATGGGCTCAATGGAATACATTGTCTTTTTGTTGATTTAATGCATTGTCTCGACACTTACATCACAAGAAACAGAAGAAAAATAACTTATTTTGATGGGCGTTCATTTTTTGTGGAATTGAAAAAATGTATTTAATACAAATTAGATGCGCTGCAATGAAAGCAACTTCCGGAAGTATACAATCGGATTATAGTAATATTATGTTTGATCTCGCAAACAATGTAAAGTATGTTTACATGGGTGTAATCTAGAGCCAAGTGTGTTGATTTTTAATCCGAGGGTATCCTGCTATTGACACACTTGAATCATGCAATAGAACGTGACAATGTAATTGAGGCAGTCCAAACCGTGCAGGTAGGTGAGACTGAGCAAGTGTTTGGTGGTTGCAGGCCTGTTCCACCCCTTTATATTAATTGATTAATATATGCAAATACATCTGGTGTGTTTATGCAAATGAGGCATATATAATTTTCTTAATCTTAACACAAAATATATAAAAGAGAACTGATGCAATAAGAAAATGTGTGTGTGTGTATATATGAGTGCATTTTAACATTTGACAAAAATTGATGACCTGAAGTCCGAAATCCCGGAAGTCCATTATTTGTCTGCGCCAGTAAAATGTTTAATGTGCTATAATTCAGTCAATATATGAGGGATTATACAATTCAAAACGTTTGGAATATCTTCATCCATTTTCCAACTGTTGAGTTTAGAATTGTTTTTAAAACCTTTTAACAATTTTGATGACCGTTGATATTAATATAAAACACTGGTGACACACATCCTGGTGTGGGGGTAAGTCTAGATAGAAAAACACCAATTACAGTCACATCTACAAGTTACTCCAACTCAGGTTGACTTATGTTAATATACCCTGTGTCCTCCCTCTTCCTCTTTCCCCCCCTTCTTCTTCTCCTCTCCCTCTTCCCCAGGGTGTGACCTGCATCCTGCCAGTCCTGAGGGAGGGAGTGTTGACAGGCAGTCCTGAGCAGAAAGAGGAGGCGGCTAAGGCACTGGGAGGAGTCATCAAGCTGACATCCCCCGATGCTCTCCGACCATCTGTGGTCAACATTACTGGACCGCTCATCCGTATCCTGGGAGACCGCTTTGCCTGGAGTGTGAAGACCTCTCTATTAGAGACACTCACCCTGCTGCTGGCCAAGGTCAGTGTCTCTGCTGATGATTCAGTCTGATGTTTAAAGCTGTGTTCGGTAAGCACAAAATGGGAGGAGACATTTTTGGGGGGGGAAATGGGGTTAATAGATTAAATAAATAAACTATTTTCGCTCTTCCATTTCTAAACGTTTTCGCATTTTATACCTACTAAACACAATCCTGTAGTTTCCTCCCTGCTGGAAAGATGGTTGGTGTCTGGCTCTGGTCTTGACCATGTTGCTCTGCCCCTGTCTCCAGGTAGGCATAGCCCTGAAGCCCTTCCTGCCCCAGCTCCAGACCACCTTCCTAAAGGCTCTGCAGGACTCCAGCCGGGCAGTTAGACTGAGGGCCGCTGAGGCCCTGGGCCAGCTGGTCTCTATCCACAGCAAGGTGGACCCTCTATTTACCGAGCAGCTCTCTGCCATCAACAACGCTGAGGACTCCGGAGTGAGGTACGCAAAACCATTAATTTATGGGAATGTTTCTGTAATTTAGCAACCCTCAGGTGTTCTTACTGAGAAACAATATCAAGAGTAGTGATCAGTTCCATAAGAAATTATTTTTGATTGATTAGATTCAATCAATCAAAATTGTGATCCTAGTGTTCTGCTCCCATATTTCAGGGAGACCATGCTACAAGCCTTACGATTTGTCATCCAGGGAGCGGGTTCAAAGGTTGACCCAGCCATCAGGAAAAACATTACCACGACATTGCTGAGCATGCTGGGACATGATGAGGTATGTACAAAGATGTTGGATAAATTAAGAGGGTTCACTCAGGTCGTTGTCAGTTCTGGTCTACTTAACGGGGTGGTTCTCCCATAGGCACCAATGGGGGGTGATATTTATGCCTAACTTTCTCACTCATCATTATTCACAATACATTCAGGACTATCCATCATCATGGTAGCATCTGCACTAATGCAGAAGTGTTTACAAACATTATTCTTATTTATAATAAAAGTAACTCCAAAATGACACACTACATTATTTACCATTTCTATTGGGCACAAAATATGAAACACCACCAAAACAAACAGAAAATGCATCCAACAAGTTTGTAGAGTCACAAACTTGATGTAATCATTGGGTGCTAGGAATATGGGACCAAATACTAAACTTTTGACTACTTTAATACACGTATAAGTGAATTTGTGCCAATACTTTTGGTCCCCTATAATGGGGGACTATATACATAAAGTGCTGTAATTTCTAAACGGTTCATCCGATATGGATGAAAATACCTTGAAGTTAAAGCTGGCAGTCTGCACATTAACCTTATAGTCAATGTATCATTTAAAATCCAAAGTGCTGGCATACAGAGCCAAAACAACAACAGTGTCACTGGCCCAATACTTTTGAAGCTTACTGTAGTTCCTTGACTTTCATTGAACCAAACAAAAGCCGCAAATGGGGTGTCTCACTTCCTCTTCCATGTCTGGTATGTCTTCGCGCAGATACACTGACTACAGCACGTATGAATGCAACAGATTTTTTTAAGGCAGACTACTGATCGCCCCTTTGTCTCCGTTAGTGGTAATTGTTAGAATTGAGTGCAAAACAATATTGTTTTTATCTTGCTAGCTAAATATATATTTTACCTGCAATACTGAACCTCGCATAAGGACACATTCAGATCTAAGTTTCAGTGACAGAATCTTTTAGTGTGCAATGTTACATTTTAGCTCTGATCAGACTTGACTTCCGTCAGTCTAGGCAGGATGTGGCTTTATGAAAGTGGTTTTTGGCCTCCTTGTCAGCATGTGTGTATGAAAGCCTTAAAGCTGCAATATGTAACTTTTTGGGCAACCTGACCAAATTCACATAGAAATGTGTGTTATAGATCTGCCATTCTCATTGAAAGCAAGTCTAAGAAGCGGTAGATCTGTTCTATGTGCACTTTTTATTCTTCCCGTTCTCAAGTTTAATTTTTGCTCCTTTTACTTTCGGTTTTGTACACCAGCTTCAAACTGCTGAAGATACTATATTTTTGGTTATGGAATATATATTTCAGTGTTTTTGCTTGTTTTGTCACAAACTGAAATTAGGCGAACTATTAGAATTTTAGAAACCAGGTGCATCTTGAAGTAGACTGATGTCGGTCTAACTGTGTGTGTGTGTGTAGGATGCTACACGCATGTCCTCAGCAGGGTGTGTAGGAGAGCTGTGTGCCTTCCTGTCTGAAGAGGAGCTGAGAAGTGTGTTGCTTCAGCACGTCCTGGGTAGGAATTTACTGTCACACCATACTCGCACTCACACTACCCACTACCCAGGGTTTCAGGAGGGAATGTCTCTCTTGTAACCAAAAAGCTAGCCACTTAGCTAGCAAGTCAGCAAACCAAATGCTGGAGCCCTGAGCTGGATATAATTTATTTGACTCATCTTAGATTTCATAGTTTCACCCCCGCAGCCCCCCAAAAATAATATATATATTTTTAAAACATGTTACTGTATTAAAAATGATACCGTTGGTATTTCAAAATACCCCCCGGTATACAGTATAAATGGTATATCGCCCAAGCCTAATTTATAGCATGTTACTGTACAGCCACTACGTTCCAAGTTAGGCGCTTATTAATAGTAAAAATCTGCCGTTTTGAACCCATATACGGGTATGAGTGTAAAGGGCGACCTCACTCTATCAAATGGTAAAGTAGTAAGGAAAGACATTCATGTTTATACTAAAACAGTGCCCTCTCTTCTCCTAGCTGACACATCAGGTGTGGACTGGATGGTGCGTCATGGTCGCAGTATGGCCCTGGCCATCGCAGTCAAGTCTGCCCCCGAGCAGCTGTGTGTGGAGGAGTACAGTTCAACTGTGATGGAGACCATCCTTGCCAATGCCACTGCAGACAGGGTAGATCCCATTAGTTTACTCATTCTGTTCAACCAGACCATGGAAGGATTTGCTTTCCAAGCACTCTCTTCCCCTGTCTTTACCTTCTCTGACTAAACACTATGCCCTGTCTCCTCAAGATCCCCATAGCCACCAGTGGGATCAGAGCCATGGGCTACCTGATGAGACATCATCTCAGAACTGAGGGAGCAAGTGGCTCATCACAGCGCATTATCACACAGTTTGTCAAGGTGAGGCAGGGGGGTACTTTCTCTTTAAGGTCACATTTTTTCCCATTTGCAAAAAATGTTTTGCCAATCGAGCACTGAAAGTGTGTATATTGTTCAATATTTGGGGTGCATGAATATGGATATTATCTGTAAGAAATAAGAACCACTATGACAGTGCTCCTCTGAGGATTTGTCAGTAACCTCTCTCCTGTCATTTCCCCTGCAGTGTCTCCAGAACCAGTCCAGTGACATCAGGCTGGTGTCGGAGCGGGTGCTGTGGTGGGTGTTTAAGGACAAGGCCACGCCCTCCCTGGAGCCCGCCCTCATCAAGCCTCTGGTGAAGAGCCTGCTGGACAATACCAAGGACAAGAACACCAGCGTCAGAGCCCAGAGCGAACACACCATCGTTAGCCTGCTCCGACTGCGCCAGGGAGAGCAGACCATGCAGGTCCGTGACACACACATACAAATAAACATCCACACAGTCTCAATACTCATTATAAAGAGGACAATACTCGGGCTGATGGATTTAAGTTGTGCATTGTGCATCTGGTGTACTTATCCAATAGTATTCAAATCTCTCACTCTGTAATGTTATGTTTGTCTTTCAGAGCGTTAGTGCCATCCTTGACTCCGCAAGTAATGACCTGCTGTCTGACTGTCACCGCCGCTCCCTGAGGAAGATCTCCAGCCTTCCAGACTCTAACGAAGAGATTGACGACACCATCCTCACGTGATGGGCAGGACTGAACACAGCTTGACAAATCCATACGGTTGCTCATGTACTCAGAAAAGACCTCCACAGCAATCAAGAAAAACTCTGCTGTCACGTCTCACAAATACATACATCTATGGAGAGAACCCTCACACACACATACATCCCCATTAACTCCATGTTAGCCATGGACCAAGGAAAAGGTATGAATTTACTCACTTTCCTTCATAATCCCCCCCCTTGGACAATTATTTCATTTTTTGATGTTTTAGTGGCTCTAAACATACATTTAGAACATTTTGTTTCATCTCACTAAGTGCAGTTAAATTTCCTGAGTGAGCTCACTGCATAAAGAAAGTAATTTGTGCCAATTCCTTTGACATTTTAAATGTGTATTCAATGTCCCTCTTATTTTATTGAATTTATTTCAAGCATCACTGATACTAGTATAACAAAGCAGCAATTACATTTCTCCCATTGCTTATCCTCTGGGTTTTATACCTCTGCTTTGTGTGTGTGGGGAATGCAACCTGTTACCTTTATGATAAAGTTGATATTCTAAACAATTATAAGGTTGTAAAAATACATCAAATAAAGACCTTGATTTGATAATGGTTTGAATTAGTCTGAATTAACTCAAGACTTTTTGCCACCTTGTGAACGTCACTCATTATATTTATCTAATTGCATTCACCAGTATACAACACAAGTTACACAAATTGGAAATGTAGCTAGTAAGTCATATATCCTCTGTAAATTCAGAGAAGTATCCCTTAGATAAGAGTGAAAAACTGCTGCCTATGACTTGGATACACATGAGACTGGATGTGGTGCGTTTTAGCAATTGTGTTGCTCCGAATGCAGGCTGTCTAGGTCAAAGGTGTAGAATTATTTACGAACAAATGGAAAGGTGCAAACTTTCAACGGCTCCCTGCATGGTGGCTAGAATCAATGGGCCCAAATGGATTAATGGTCCCACTTTGTCGTGCGTCTGCGCAGTGAGCATGGTTCGCGTAGGGTTGGGTGCACAACACTGTGCAGTAACTACCAGAGAAGGAAGCGGAGTTTCCGGCTATTTGTAGCAGAGAGAGAGGATTGCTGACACCGCCGGCTCGGGGGCTAGTAATTGGGCACACTCATTCATATCGGGGGTAGGGTTGGTGAATTACAAGCCAAGGGTACAGACAGCAAGTCGAGAGGAAGACCAAAGTAACAGCAAAAGGCGGGGTGACCCACCAACTACCGGCATGGCCAGGGACTACGATTACCTCTTCAAGCTGCTCATCATCGGTGACAGTGGTAAGCGAATACCGGGGATGTGTGACGGGAAATGGGCCTTTCTAGGTTTTTACACGACGAGTCGCAGAAATGTAGGTCGAGGTTCATAACGTGATTTTGGACTCAGTTTTAAGTTGACGTCTTCATTTTAAAATTCCACATCCAATATTTTCGGGCAATGGGAAAGAGCGGTGACTAGGGCGGAGGTAGTGTATCGCAGGCTGTCAGCCGATCAGGCCGGATATCGCTCGCTGCACGATAGTGTATTAGCGTCTATACTGGGACGAATTCCATCCATTCTAAGAATGTTATTTATGCGGGATACTTGACTGCCCAAGTATTATGGTGTTCCAAGTGTGTACATTGTAACTAAATGTTTACATTACTTCGTAAAGCTAGCAAAGTGCTATTAGATTACTAGTTATAGCTACACTACAGTTCGCTAGTAAGCTAACGTTAGTCAGCTAACGTTACATACTTACTGGCGAGTGTTTTTATTTTGTCCCAGTAGCAGCGGGTCCATTGAAGTTGTTAACCAACCGTTATCCTGCTGTGTCAACTAGCTAGGTGGCTTGTCAGTGTAGTAGTAATATATATATATATTTTTTTTTCTTCCCAGTAGTAGTTATGTTTGTAATTGCATATTAAAATGTGAAGTGCAGAGTTGTTTACAATAACCTTGGCTTGAATGATTTCTAGATGCTCCCTGGTTAGGGCCTAGTAGACAAATGATGCAGTAATGAAACATTCATTATATCATGATCCAACTAAATGCCAGAAGTCCAGTGAATATGAGGTATATTAGCTAAGAACAATACTACCACGTGTTGTTTTTCTACTTCCTACTCATATTTTTTTTTAAAGATGGTTGCATTCAGGTGAAAACATAAATCCACATTGACAACTCCACAATCACAATCCCTTTGTTGGGAAAGATCCATTGACACTCCCGGTCCTGGCACTACCCTGTCATCTAGCTGATCACAATAGTGGGAAAGAAAGCAGTCCCCTTAGTACCACAGACACACAGGGGCCTGTGTCCCCTCAGCTGCAGTCTGGTACCAGTATTAGCACCGCTGTTATGAGATTCAGAGAAAATGTAAACCAATGCTCAAATGCAAGTCCTGTCCCCTCCCCTGTCACTCTTACACATGCAATTGTTGCTGAGATCGATCTGACACATATAGGGTTTAGGAGCTCAGATCAAGGGTCCCTTTCTGCACCTCATGGTCCCTCTGCAGTTAATTGGTCAATGAAAACTATTATTTGGACTGACAGAGGTCAAGTTTTGCATGACAACAACAAAGCAGAAACCAACTGTCACCCAGGCAACTGTGCCTCACGTTTGTTAACTAGTTTAAATACAGTATTGATGATTTTGAATGACATACTGTATTTTGTAACTTGTGCTTTTGCTTATCATCCTAGACACATTCAGGGACTATATCTTGCCCACATGTTTCTATATGACAGCTAGGTACTCCTTCACAGACCGATAATAGTCCTCCAGGTATCACTGACGACTGTTTTACCAGTTAGACCAGAGATGGGTAATGGATCTGCCAGGTACCAGAGATTCTACAGGTTTACCCTCGACTCTCCCAGTCATTGATATCATTCACTGTTAACATGACTGACTACTGGACTGTCCAGTCCATCATTCAAAACAAAGATGGATTTCACTGGCTTACGACAGAGCCTGATTAAAAGGTAGCAATGATATGGTGATGTGGTTGTTAGTGTCCTGACAGATCTAAGTATTGTTACCCACAGAAAGAACACTATCTGTTTCTTGTAGCTGCAAGTAATGCTGTCTGGTGAAAGTGAACAAGACTCAGTGAATGATCAGAGGGATTTGTTTTCTGATGGGCTTTTAACTCAGGACCAATCAACCGCAGCTTGGCATGATCACATTACCTTTAGCTAGCAACTGATCTGAGTTGGTAGTACCTCTGCCTGGACTCACAGTTAAGCTCTGACATTTTGGCCAAGTCCTCATCTGACAGTTGGCTAGCTGCCTGTCTTTGCCTCTTAGTGAATTCACTGACAGTGTCATCTGATTGTTGTACCAAGTAACTTGCAACATGGGATGTTATGAACTGTACCAGAATAATTTGTTGCAAACCATCACCTATATATTATTGTGATCTTAAACCTACTAAAGGTTATGCAGAGTTCAGCTGTCACTGTCTTTTATACATGGACTAGATGGCATGTATTTGTCTGAGTGCATGCTGTCAAGGCCTGGCTGACTGACTGTGCTAATATACACTACATGGCCAAATGTATGTCGACACCTTCTTGTCAAACATCTCATTCAGATAGCATGGGCATTAATATTGAGTTGGTCCCCCCCTTTGCTGCTGTAACAGCCTCCACTCTTCTGGGAAGGCTTTCCACTAGATGTTGGAACATTGCTGCAGGGAATTACTTCCATTCATCCTTGAGCATTAGCGAGGTCGAGCACTGATGTTGGGTGATTAGGTCTGGCTCGCCATCTGCGTTCAATTCCACCCAAAGGTGTTTGATGGAGTTGAGGTCAGGGCTCTGACCAGGCCAGTCAAGTTCTTCCACACCGATCTCGACAAACTTTTTCTGTATGGACCTCGCTTTGTGCACGTGGGCATTGTCATGCTGAAACAGGAAAGGGCCTTGCCCAAACTATTGCCACAAAGTTGGAAGCACAGAATTGTCTAGTATGTCATTGTATGCTGTAGCATTAAGATTTCCCTTCACTGGAACTAAGGGGCCTAGCCCGAATCATGGAAAAACAGCCCCTCAAGATTATTACTCCTCCACCAAACTTTACAGTTGGCACTCAGGCGGGTAGCGTTCTACCGTATATACCATTTGTGTGCAAAAGGCATGAGGAGGAAGGCGAATAATTACAATTTAGCAGATTAACACTGGAGTGATAAATGATCAAATAGTCATGTACAGGTAGAGATACTGGTGTGCAAAAGAGCAGCAAAGTAAATAAATAAAAACAGTATGGGGATGAGGTAGGTAAATTGGGTGGGCTATTTACCGATGGACTATGTACAGCAGCAGCAATCGGTTAGCTGCTCAGATAGCAGATTTTTAAAGTTGGTGAGGGAGATAAGTCTCCAACTTAAGAGATTTTTGCAATTCGTTCCAGTCACAGGCAGCAGAGAACTGGAAGGAAAGGCGGCCAAATGAGGTGTTGGCTTTAGGGATGGTCAATGAGATAGCACACGCTCCAGCAGGTGTACGGGTGGTTGTTGCCATGGTGACCAGTGAACTGAGATAAGGCGGAGCTTTACTTTACATGGACTTGTAGATGACCTGGAGCCAGTGGGTCTGGCGACGAATATGTAGCGAGGACCAGCCGACTAGAGCATACAGGTCGCAGTGGTGGGTGGTATAAGGTGCTTTAGTAACAAAACGGATGGCACTGTGATAAACTGCATCCAGTTTGCTGAGTAGAGTATTGGAAGCTATTTTGTAGATGACATCGCCGAAGTCGAGGATCGGTAGGATAGTCAGTTTTACTAGGGTAAGTTTGGCGGCGTGAGTGAAGGAGGCTTTGTTGCGGAATAGAAAGCCGACTCTAGATTTGATTTTAGATTGGAGATGTTTGATATGGGTCTGGAAGGAGAGTTTACTGTCTCGCCAGACACCTAGGTACTTATAGATGTCCACATATTCTTGGTCGTAACCATCCAGGGTGGTGATGCTAGTCGGGCGTGC
Source organism: Oncorhynchus masou masou (assembly GCF_036934945.1). Lineage (NCBI taxonomy): Eukaryota > Metazoa > Chordata > Actinopteri > Salmoniformes > Salmonidae > Oncorhynchus > Oncorhynchus masou. The sequence continues at coordinate 24,766,784 of NC_088212.1, read as the reverse complement.
GGGTGCAAGCAGCGAACGGTTGAACGGTTATCGTCCTCTGTTATTCCTCCTGGCTCTTTCATGGTCAGAGAAAAACAGAGCTATGGAAATATGATGACTCTGGTGGCAAGCATATGTTTACAAAACATAACTCGAAGCCAGATAAATATACATCTTCCTTCAAATTAGCTTACTCATGAAAACCTCTGTGTAGCCTAAACGTCATAATTAAAGGGTGGTAAGATATCAAATCTACTGAGTTGTAAGCCTTTTTAATCTGACTCTCAACCTGTCATTTTCTCTTCATTTCAGGAGTGGGGAAGAGCAGTCTCCTCCTGCGCTTTGCAGACAACACATTTTCAGGTAAGAGTAAATCTATCAGGTTATAAATTGTTTGTTCTGTTGTATTTGAACAACTGTCCAACCCACACTACATACAGTGAGTATTTGCCTTGCAAAATCAGACACTGGGTCTCATAACTTGTGTTGTTTTTGTTGTTGTTTGCAGGTAGCTACATCACCACGATTGGAGTGGACTTCAAGATCCGGACAGTGGAGATCAATGGGGAGAAAGTGAAGCTGCAGATCTGGGATACGGCAGGACAGGAGCGCTTCCGCACCATCACCTCCACGTGAGTACAGGCAGGGATGACTAACACACAAACACATGGAGAGCTGCAGTATTTTTTTACGAGGCAAACTTTTATGACAGTTTGAGCCAGTACTTCTCAAAGACTAGAATCATTTCCATGTTCTTTTTGGAATCTGATGGAATTTCCCACAGACCTTAATTACAAATTTTTGTAACAGGCGGTTTTTAGTCAGAATTATAGGACGGTATAAAGGTTGGAGCTCTATGGCTCTCTCACTTGGGTGTCATCCCCATGGAGTTGCTTCAACTTGTTTCTATTTCTATTGCAGAAATTAGTACCAATGCAATTTATTTTCTTCCTTTTTTTACATTTTCTTGTGCTTGCCTCCATTGTCCAAGTTTCTCATTTTCTGTCCGTTGTGTATTTTGACTCCATGTTTGACAGATAATTACTTGTGTAGAGCCTGCCAAGTGGAATAGGGTCATTGCCTTTTTAAAATTGTGGCACAAATAACTAACAATGACTGAATTGGAAGACATTCCTCTCTGAATTCATATTGTTTTTTGTTTATTTTTTACTATGGCAGGTAGTTTCTCTCAAGTGAGTGTTTCCTAAGCTGGAGTGGCTGAGAGAGTGTGCCCAGCCTTTCTCCTCTCTGTCATGAGAAACATGTGTAGTAATGAGCAGTTAGCATTCCTGAACAAGAATGCCGTCACTCAGGAGGGTAGGGTAAAGGTCTGTGAGCTAGTGAGAATGACATAACAACTGTCTGACTCACACTGCTCTCAGTTTGTCATGAATAGGACAGCATATAAAAAAAACATTCACTCCTTTTGGACTTTGCCGGACGGTTCAATACTTTGACACTGTTTGGCTTTGATGACCTGCGACTATGACAGAGTGGAGATAGTAAAAACCTTGCTGCTTTGGACATTCACTCAAGTTACAATAACGACAGTGAGGAACTGACAAAGATGTTGAGAGAGAGAGGCATTTGAACCTGTGCATGTTTCCCAAGCCCCCTGGGAAATTTGTCAATTTCTCCTCAGAAACAGAGCTGCTGGTTTTCCTATGGGAAAACCTCTACAAGACTACAGTATGGATTCAGTGTGTGTTTTCTACTGAGCTGAGGGAACCTGGCTGTGTGAGGATGGAGGTGGAGACTGCTACTGCTGGGTTGTTTTCACTGATTGTTAATTGTGGAGAAGTAGAGTGGCATGGTGCCTCATTAGGTCTATGTGAATTTCAGTATAGAGATGGCTCACAGAGCCCTGCGTGCTGGAGTGGGAAACCCCACCTCCGTTAGATAAATGGTCAGCCCACCCAGGGTGTATTTTGCCATATGTCCTTCCGTCAGTCACAGTCCAGTAGCTGCCATATGTTTGTCTTCATGCAGCAGTGTGTGTGTGTGTGTGTGTGTGTGTGTGTGTGTGTGTGTGTGTGTGTGTGTGTGTGGAGGGACTGGAGTCTGGCTCCAGCGCCCACTGTGTGTTTGTGGTTCTCCATTCATCTGTGCAGAACACCCCCGCTGACTGCCCCCTTAATCCTGGGCTGTGTGTGTCAGGCCATTACAATGTCTCACACAAAACACACACAGCACCCGCCCCTTTGAAAGGCCTATTGTGCTTTTTGTGTGTGTGGTGCAGTCAGATTGGGGATGCACCCTCATTTTGGGTCCTAGTCAAACTTATTCAGACATTTTTTTTGTTTGTTCATGAATACTATGGCTGTCCTCTACTTCTAGCTCTGTATAGCAAATATACAGGTAACTGCCAAAATAAAAGAAACACCAGCATAAAGTGTCTTAATAGGACGCTGGGCCAACACGACCCGCCAGAACGTCTTCATTGCGTCTTGGCATAGATTTTAAATGTCCGGAATTCTATTGGAGGCATGTGACGCCATTCTCCCACAAGAAATGGCTTAATCTGGTGTTTTGTTGCTTATGGTGGTGAAAGATGCTGTTTCATGCACCACTCCAGCATCTCCCATAAGTGTTCAATTGGGTTGAGATCTGGTGAGTGAGATGACACACACACACTTTAAACCCCCTGTGCTCCTTTGAGACCCCTCTTTCAAAGTCACTGAGATACCTTTTAGCCACGGTAGCCAAAATAATGGGCAACTGGGCATTTTTATACATGACTCTAAGCATGATGGGATGTTAATTGCTTAATTAACTAAAATCAAATGACATTTTATTGGTCACATACGTGTTTAGCAGATGTTATTGCGGGTGGAGCGAAATGCTTGTGCTTCTAGTTCTGACAGTGCAGTAATATCTCAGTTTCACAACACATACCCAAAATACACATAAATCTAAGTAAGGAATGGATTAAGAATATATATATATATATATATATATAGATATATATATAGATATAGATATAGATAGATAGATAGATAGATAGATAGATTATAGATATAGAGATATATATATATATATATAGATATATATATATATAGATGGATATCTATATATATATATACATATACATATACATATACATATACATTTAAACTCAGTTTTTCACAATTCCTGACATTTAATTCTAATAAACAATTCCCTGTCTTATGTCAGTTAGGATCCCCACTTTATTTTAAGAATGTGAAATGTCAGAATAATAGAAGAGAGAATGATTTATTTCAGCTTTTATTTCTTTCATCACATTCCCATTGGGTCAGAAATTTACATACACTCAATTAGTATTTGGTAGCATTGCCTATAAATTGCTTAACTTGGGTCAAACGTTTTATGGGTGCATTTTGGCCCATTCCTCCTGAGAGGTGGTGTAACTGAGTCAGGTTTGTAGGCCGTTTTGCTCGCACACTCTTTTTCAGGTCTGCCCACAAATTTTCTATAGGATTGAGGTCAGGGCTTTGTGAGGGCCACTCCAGTACTTTGTTGTCTTTAAGCCATTTTGCCACAACTTTGGAAGTATGCTTGGGGTCATTGTCCATTTGGAAGACCCATTTGCGACCAAGTTTTAACTTCCTGACTGATGTCTTGAGATGTTGCTTCAATTATTCCACATAATTTTCTTTCCTCATGATGCCATCTATTTTGTGAAGTGCACCAGTTCCTCCTGCAGCAAAGCACCCCCACAACATGATGCTGCCACCCCCGTGCTTCACGGTTGGGATGGTGTTCTTCGGCTTGCAAGCCTCACCCTTTTCCCTCCAAACATAACGATGGTCATTATGGCCAAACAGTTCTATTTTTGTTTCATCAGACCAGAGGACTTTTCTCTAAAAAGTATGATATTTGTCCCCATGTGCAGTTGCAAACTGTAGTCTGGCTTTTTTTATCGGTTTTGGAGCAGTGGCTTCTTCCTTGCTGAGCTGCCTTTCAGGTTGTGTCGATATAGGACTCGTTTTACTGTGGATATAGATACTTTTGTACCTGTTTCCTCCAGGTCCTTTGCTGCTGTTCTGGGATTGATTTGCACTTTTCGCACCAAAGTACGTTCAACTCTAGGAGACAGAAAGCGTCTCCTTCCTGAGCGGTATGATGGCTGCGTGGTCCCATGGTGTTTATACTTGCGTACTATTGTTTGTACAGATGAACATGGTACCTTCAGGCGTTTGGAAATTGCTCCCAAAGATGAACCAGACTTGTGGAGGTCTGCAATTTCTTTGATTTTCCCATGATGTCAAGCAAAGAGGCACAGAGTTTGAAGGTAGGCCTTACAGGTACACCTCCAATTGACTCAAATGATGTCAATTATCCTATCAGAAGCTTCTAAAGCCATGACATCATTTTCTGGAATTTTCCAAGCTGTTTAAAGGCACATTCAACATAGTGTATGTAAACTTCTGACCCACTAGAATTGTGACTAAGTGAAATAATCTGTCTTTAAACAATTGTTGGAGAAATGACTTGTGTCATGCACAAAGTAGATGTCCTAACCGACTTCAACAGTATATATGAAATGGGTCATGCAATATGTAAACACAATTTTAAAGTGACTAAAATACCGTAGAATAGTGTGGAGTACAGTTTATACGTATGGGATGAGTAATGCTAGATACAGGACATTATTAAAGTGGCTAGTGATCCATTTCTAAAAGTGGCCAGTGATCCATAATCTATGCCTATAGGCAGCCGCCTCTGATGTGCTGGTGATGGCTGTTTAGCAGTCTAATGGCCTTGAGATAGAAGCTGTTTGTCAGTCTCTCGGTCCCTGCTTTGATGCACCTGTACTGACCTTGCCTTCTGGATGGTAGCGGAGTGAACAAGCAGTGGCTCGGGTGGTTGATCTTTTTGGCCTTCCTGTGACATCGGGTGCTGTAGGTGTCCAGGAGGGCGGGAAGTTTGCCCCTGGTAATGCGTTGGGCAGACCGCACCACCCTCTGGAGAGCTTTGCGGCTGTGGGCTATGCAGTTGCAGTACCAGGTGGTGATACAGCCCGACAGGATGCTCTCAATTGTGCATCTGTAAAAGTTTGAGCATTTTAGGTGTTAAGCCAAATTTCTTTAGACTCCTGAGGTTGAAGAGGCGCTGTAGTGCCTTCTTCACCCCACTGTCTGTATGATATGTATGCCGAGGAACTTGAAGCTTTCCACCTTCTCCACTGCGGTCCCATCTGTGGATAAAGGGGTGCTGGCTAAATTCCCAATCTGGCCCTCAAAACATCATGGCCACCTAATCATCCCCAGCTTTGGCTCATTCATCCATCTCCTTTCCCCTGTAACTATTCCCCAGATCGTTGCTGTAAATGAAAATGTGTTCTCAGTCAACTTACCTGGTAAAATAACGGTAAAAAAAAAAGTGTTTCCTTTATTTTGGCAATTACCTGTACATCAGTCTTTGTCATAGTCCACTGGACTCTTTCGTCTTCAAAGGAAAACTGTGGTGAGCATTATCCCTGGCTTCCTGCTGACCGTTGCCCCACCCTGCCTCAGAGACACTCCTTCATGCTCTCATCCTTTCAGGAACACTATAATTAATATGGATTATTGAACTCTGAGCAGCATGTGGAGTCGGTGTATATGTTATACGCTTTCAGTTAATTTTGGCTGTTAGAGGAATGACAAAAGGAAATAAATTGTCTATATTGTGCCATTTATTGGAAAAGGTCTAAGTCTATTGGATCATAAAGAAGCATCGCATCTTAATGTGAGTTTGTGCAGTCCTGGGCCCATTTGTCTTCAATCATACTCTTTGCTTTGTTAACATCAGTTGGGATTGATTGAAATCGCCAATGTGTGTTTGTGTAATAGTGTGACTCTGTTCTCTAAGTTAGGCTCCCCCTATTGGACTTGAGGTCAGCATGCTGACTGCTCTCTCTTTCTGTCTCTGTCTCCAGATACTACAGAGGAACACATGGGGTCATAGTGGTATATGATGTCACAAGTGCCGAATCCTTTGTCAATGTGAAACGATGGCTACATGAAATCAACCAGAACTGTGATGACGTGTGTCGAATATTAGGTGAGTCCAGTCCACCTGTTTCAAATAACTTTATTCAGTGCAGTGTTTTTGCAGCAGGGACCCTTGCTTATGAAATCCTTGCAGTGGACGGAATCGCGGAATCCAGACATTAAAATGGAACAATATAAAAAATAGTTTAACTTTTATTGAATGCTGTTAACTAATTAGAACATTTATTAATTTGCACAAATTTCTCATAAGACATGAAAATAATGAAGCAACAGAATAGGAATGCCCGTCTGTGTGCGGTGCACACATTTGTCTATCACTTATTGCATCGACATGAACATACAATTTTGTTTTATCTATAAAAAAAAGTGTAATTTCGAGAGTGACAAACGTAAAATCATCTGAAACCGGGGGAAACGAAATTGAGCAATCTGGAAAAAATGCAACAGATTTGAACGGATCCTACATCCAGTTGAGCAGAACGCTAAAAAGGTCTTTCTATTCCTATTCTGCCTTAGTGGGAAACAAGAACGACGATCCCAACTCAAAGGTGGTGGAGACGACTGACGCACAGAAGTTTGCAGAGCAGATGAGCATCAACCTCTTTGAGACAAGTGCAAAAGAGAACATCAATGTGGAAGAGGTAAGTCATTGGCCAGGGACCCTGTAATATTAGTAATGGAAAGTTGAGTGGGTAGAATTGTTCATGGAACACAGGCTTGAAGGTGAGGTTGTTGCTTCATTGGAGGAAATATATAACAATCTCTCATCCAAAACAATGTAGTTGATTGTTTACCATATTGTGTTGTTTTGTGATTTCCCCACAGATGTTTAACTGCATCACTGAGCTAGTGCTGAGAGCCAAGAAGGAGGTGCAGGCCAAGCAGCAGCAGCAGCAACAGAATGACGTGGTCAGACTCACCAAGAACAGTAAACGAAAGAAAAAGTGCTGCTAGCGAACTCAAACCCCAATCACAAAGTCCAGCAGCGTCTGCTCCAGAGAACACACACGGGATGGGACTCCAAGCATCTAAATTAAGACAAGATAGATTTAATAAATATACAATGGGAAAAAAGTCCCCTTTGGACAAAAATCATGAAGAAAAAAAATAAATGTACAGATTTTATTAGAAGTCAGAAGTTTTATTTGGAATTCAGCAGATGAGCACTATTTAACAGTGATCCTCCTTTCTTGAAGGATCTGCAAGCAGACAAGTGATGGCCATAATGCTCAGATTTCTATATGCATATATTCTTACATCGGTATCTATTTTGTCCTTCTCATTCCACTTCACACGGGACATTGAGTCAAGTGAAACTGTGCACCCGAAGTGGAGGACTCACTTTTTTTTGGGATGATTTTCTTTGTTTTTTGGGGGTGAGGGGTGGGGTCTGTTGTTGGAATGGGGGACTAAGTAAAACATCTTTACTGGGGAAGGGGTTCACAACCTTCGTACATTTTTTATTTGGACTTTTCAGACACCTGTATGGCTCATCCCAACCCATTATGAACTTCTGGTTTGTTTTTGGACTTGATGGGAAAATATCATGAGGATGATGATTGATAGGCAACCTTTAGCAACTAATCCAATGGACAGAACTGGTGACTTCTATCTTATCTTTGGTTCTCTTTTTTTGCCAAGCTTTTTCTCCTCTTCCCCTTAATCTCTAGCCAACGACCGGTTTCTAGAGAGGTTTTCAGAGCAGTGAACCACTCCCATGGCCCTGGCTGGGACGCAATGCTCTGCCATCACCACTCACTGCAGTCTTATTGTGCGCTAAGTTTGTTTTTAAAAGAAGAAAAAAATCTTCCACTTTTTTTAAAACAATGATACTGCCAATATGTTGTGAATGAAATAGTTAGAAACTCTGTGTCTCCCCTTATTTGACTGTTGCCATAGAGACCCACTGGGTGTAGTAATTTGGGGTTAGGGTCTGTAGGGGCCCAGGTAGCCCTCAGGGAGAGAGCCCAGGAACCACTCTCTAACCACACTCCAGCCTCTGGCCTCTACTCCCATGCACCAAACACCTCATATCAGCACCTCTCAGCTATGGATTCAACCCCCTTAGCTTCCACCACTTGTGGTGCATTTTAATTAAAACATCTATCAATGCAGGGTGCATTTGGTTTGTGCCAGGAGGATGGTGTTGACAAGAAATGGGAGGTTTATTGTAGTCAGTGCAGTGATCCTGATCCATAGCTGACTGGTTAGCCTTATGTGTGTGTGTGTGTGTGTGTGTGTTCAGCACTTAACACTGTTTGAAGGGGTATGTATAAGGTATCTGACATGCATTTTAGTATTCATAAGCTATCAAGGAGCTTGCAAAATGTTCTGAACTATTAACACGTGTATGCCTGGTGGTTTCGTCATGTTTCTATCTAGGACTTGTGACTATCTGGTTACCTGTTTAACCAAAGTCTTACTATCCAGTGTTCTGCTTGACTGTGAGTGAGTGGCAGGCTGGCAGTGAGAGACTGTTTCCTTCCTGAGGGTCTGCTATGGGGGAGCATTAGTGATGGAGCAATGAGAACCTTGACCGTAGCACTTTCCTACACACATCGGGCCCTGAATACCTCTCCCTCTGCTTGAGGGGAACTGGTGTAGGCTGAGGTGGCCATGATGTGGGTTTGGGAAATCTCTATGTGACCCTAACCAGAGAACCATTGAGATGGGGAACATGACAGTGCCACAACCTGAGCTCTGGGTGATGCAAGCCAAGCAGTGGAGAAATGGGATCAAATTCCAGACTGTATGATTTCTATTCATTATGTGTATATAAATATAGTTGTGTGTTTTATATTCAATATACAGAACATACACACATTCGCACACACAATTGTGCATGTATTGACATGCCTCGTGTGCTATGGTTGAAGCACACTTATCAGCTGTGGTTTGCTGTACACTGGAGAAAGAGATGTACTATTCAGTTCCCTTCATGAATTTAATCAATAAACGTTTTAAAATAATAAATATTTGACACAATGACTGATCTCTCTTGTCAATTATTTGAAGCTTGCTCTTGATTCTTGTTGGGCTTCTATCTTCTTGCTTTTTGTTAATAAAACTATGTAGGAATTGTGCTACTTAAATATCTTCTATAAAGCTGTTGTTTTCTTCTTTGTTGTTGACCACAATGAAACTATATGAACTCACAGTGTAGAGCATTCATTTACTTTGACTGTAAGTGGCCTGATAAATGGAGTTTTGTCCATAGAAGGCAAGGGCTTTTTCTTAATATATGGAGTGGAGCCAAAGTAAGAACACTACCAAGACAGTTTCTTTATTTCTGTCCCCATTTTATTTTCTCACAGTGGCCTCCACATATAGAATCACATTCATTGGGTACACTTTCCCTTGGAAAATTGCTAGAAAAATCACTTCTCATTTACAATATTTGGATATTTTTTCACCATTAATAAAAATAATTTGCTATGAATATAAAACCATACTCTTACACATTTCTTCCATCATAAATATTATGTACCTCGTTATGAAAGTGTCATCAATACAGGAAAAATTAGGTTGTCATGTACAATATTTGAATGAGTATGCATATTCATAATGTGTAAATACATACAATGGGGCAAAAAAGTATTTAGTCAGCCACCAATTGTGCAGGTTCTCCCACTTAAAAAGATGAGAGAGGCCTGTAATTTTCACCATAGGTACACTTCAACTATGACAAACAAAATGAGAAAAGAAATTCCAGAAAATCACATTTGTAGGATTTTTAATTAATTTATTTGCAAATTATGGTGGTAAATAAGTATTTGGTCAATAACAAAAGTTTATCTCAATACTTTGTTATATACCCTTTGTTGGCAATGACAGAGGTCAAACGTTTTCTTTAAGTCTTCACAAGGTTTTCACACAATTGCTGGTATTTTGGCCCATTCCTCCATGCTGATCTCTAGAGCAGTGATGTTTTGGGGCTGTTGCTGGGCAACACGGACTTTCAACTCCCTCCAAAGATTTTCTATGGGGTTGAGATCTGGAGACTGGCTAGGCCTCTCCAGGACCTTGAAATGCTTCTTACGAAGCCACTCCTTCTTTGCCCGGGCGGTGTTTTTGGGATCATGGTCATGCTGAAAGACCCAGCCACGTTTCATCTTCAATGCTCTTGCTGATGGAAGGAGGTTTTCACTCAAAATCTCACGATACATGGCCCCATTCATTCTTTCCTTTACACGGATCAGTCGTCCTGGTCCCTTTGCAGAAAACCAGCCCCAAAGCATGATGTTTCCACCCCCATGCTTCACAGTAGGTATGGTGTTCTTTGGATGCAACTCAGCATTCTTTGTCCTCCAAACACGACGAGTTGAGTTTTTACCAAAAAGTTATATTTTGGTTTCATCTGACCATATGACATTCTCCCAATCTTCTTCTGGATCATCCAAATGCTCTCTAGCAAACTTCAGACGGGCCTGGAAATGTACTGCCTTAAGCAGGGGGACACGTCTGACACTGCAGGATTTGAGTCCCTGGCGGCGTAGTGTGTTACTGATGGTAGGCTTTGTTACTTTGGTCCCAGCTCTCTGCAGGTCATTCACTAGGTCCCCCCGTGTGGTTCTGGGATTTTTGCTCACCGTTCTTGTGATTATTTTGACCCCACGGGGTGAGATCTTGCATGGAGCCCCAGATCGAGGGAGATTATACGTGGTCTTGTATGTCTTGTATGTCTTCCATTTCCTAATAATTGCTCCCACAGTTGATTTCTTCAAACCAAGCTGCTTACCTATTGCAGATTCAGTCTTCCCAGCCTGGTGCAGGTCTACAATTTTGTTTCTGGTGTCCTTTGACAGCTCTTTGGTCTTGGCCATAGTGGAGTTTGGAGTGTGACTGTTTGAGGTTGTGGACAGGTGTCTTTTATACTGATAACAAGTTCAAACAGGTGCCATTAATACAGGTAACGAGTGGAGGACAGAGGAGCCTCTTAAAGAAGAAGTTACAGGTCTGTGAGAGCCAGAAATCTTGCTTGTTTGTAGGTGACCAAATACTTATTTCCACCATAATTTGCAAATAAATTCATTACAAATCCTACGATGTGATTTTCTGGATTTTTTTTCTCATTTTGTCTGTCATAGTTGAAGTGTACCTATGATGAAAATTACAGGCCTCTCTCATCTTTTTAAGTGGGAGAACTTGCACAATTGGTGGCTGTCTAAATACTTTTTTGCCACACTATTGTTCAAAAGTTTGGGGTCATTTGGACATTTCCGTGTTTTTGTCCATTAGAATAACATCAAATTGATCATAAATACTGTGTAGACATGGGTAATGTTGTAAATGAATATTGTAGCTGAAAACGGCTGATTTTAATGGAATATCTACATAGGCGTACACAGGCCCATTATCAGCAACCATCACTCCTGTGTTCCAATGGCACGTTGTGTTAGCTAATCCAAGTTTATCATTTTAAAAGGCTAACCGATCATTAGAAAACACTTCTGCAATTATGTTAGCACAGTTGAAAACTGTTATGATTATAGCTTTCTTCTGAAACTCGTCAGTCTATTCTTGTTCTGAGAAATGAAGGCTATTCCATGTGAGAAATTGCCAAGAAACTGAAGATCTCGTACAACGCTGTGTACTACTCCCTTCACAGAACAGCGCAAACTGGCTCTAACCAGAATAGGAAGAGGAGTGGGAGATCCCGGTGCACAACTGAGCAAGAGGACAAGTACATTAGAGTGTCTAGTTTGAGAAACAGACGTCTCACAAGTCCTCACCTGGCAGCTTCATTAAATAGTAGTCGCAAAACCCCACTCTCAACATCAACAGTGAAGAGGTGACTCCGGGATGCTGGCCTTCTAGGCAGAGTTCCTCTGTCCAGTGTCTGTGTTCTTTTGCCCATCTTAATCTTTTATTTTTATTGGCCAGTCTAAGATATGGCTTTTTCTTTGCAACTCTGCCTAGAAGGCCAGCATCCCAGAGGCGCCTCTTCACTGTTGACGTTGAGACTGGTGTTTTGCGGATCAGAACAACAGTTTTCAGCTGTGCTAACATAATTGCAAAAGGGTTTTCTAATGATCAATTAGCCTTTTAAAATTATAAACTTGGATTAGCTAACACAACATGCCGTTGGAACACAGGAGTGATGGTTGCTGATGATGGGCCTCTGTACACCTATGTAGATATTCCATTTAAAAAATCAGCTGTTTCCAGCTACAATAGTCATTTACAACATTAACAATGTCTACACTGTATTTCTGATTAATTTTATGTTATTTTAATATACACAAAAATGTGCTTTTCTTTCAAAAACAAGGACATTTCTAAGTGACCCCAAACTTTTGAACTGTAGTGTACATCCACACTTACACATATGTAACCTGTGTCAAGTCATATAGCTTTATGTTATTTATCTTTTGTTCATTCTCACTTAACATTTCAAACTGAATGTCATTGATACTAAGTCCACTTGTGTTCTGGGATATTCCCTTTCAGTGTCATGACAGTGTGCATTATCCATATTCAATTGACTGGGGCAGGGAAGATGGTCCCTTACCATTACAGGAACATATTGAATGTGTCAGGAGAGAGAGACCTGGTTAAGTTCAGTAACACATTCATTTATGAAGGATAAATTGCACAAATGTAATTATTGATGATTGTCCACTAATGAGGTTGACATGAAGCCATGTTTGTTACCCTATGTCTATAGTGGTGAGTCAGGGGGGACATGGGGGTGCTGATGCAAAAATAATGTTTTCCAAGACCTTCCACAGATTGTCCAAATTCATGGTCAATTACCTATTTCGAAGGTTCCAGGCAACCCAAAACAATGTTTGCCATTGGTGATTGTAAAAAGACACACACACACTGAAACCAAGTCAAATTCCAAAGAACGGGGCCCATAAGGACAAGCAGATGACACACCATGGAATGTCTGCTTTTTCCTAAACATGCATAAACACACACACACACACACGCACACGCACACGCGCACGCACACGCACACGCGCGCACACGCACGCACACGCACACGCACACACACGCGCGCGCGCAATGCATGAGAACATCTCTCCTTCAGCATCCAGGATGGTTAACGGGTAATAAAATTGAGGACAGGAGACAGGCTTTAAAAAGAATTTTCAAATGGAAAATGGAAACAATACAATTGACAGTAATTTTGGACATAACATATACATGAAGAGTGCACAACATTAAACTGAATAAACAAATGCATGGATGTAAATTACAGGCCAGAGCTCTTGAACCGACCACCCTAACCCCCTGAATGAACAGAATGGCCAAACTTGTAGACCAGAGGCCATGTCCAGGAACACCTGGTGCCAACAGGCCATGAGGCTGAGTTCAAGAAGAAGACAAGGATATGAGAACTAACGTTCTGGTCATGGTAAGTGTTGTTTGATCCCGTTCGTAATATAGGTAAATGCTTGTTCCATGTTCAACCAACCTCTAGCTTGGCCTGCAGAATATACTTCTCATCACTCCGTTCTGAGGCTGCAGTCTAGCTGTGCGTGGTTGGCTTCCTGCCCAATATAATAATGTCGCCAGTTAGTGCCTTTCCGAGCTGACCAGCTGCTGGTGTTAGACCCCCTTAACCATTCCCTCAGGTCAATACAACAACACAGCTGCTTAGACTACAGACAAATAGGCAGAACTCGTTCCTTTACACTCTTATGAAAAAAAGGTTATATCAAGAATCTTAAAGGGTTATTGGCTGTCCCCGTAGGTGAACCCTTTGTAGAACCCTGTTGGGTTCCATGTCAAACCCTCTGAAAATGGTTCAACATGGAACCCAAAAGGGTCTTACCTGGAACCAAAAGGGTTCTCCTATGGGGGACAGCTGAAGAACCCTTTTGGAACCCTTTTATCTAAGAGTGTAACTGTGGGCTGGAGTGAAGGCTATGGAAGCAAATCCTACTTTGTAGAAAATGTCAGTACTACCCAGAACCCCTGTTAGAAACAAACTGGTAATGACGTTGTTTTTGTAGGCTTGCTGGTGAACACAGAATCCTAGAGCATAACTCTATCTTCGACAACATTCTGTGATTTGCGTGAAAGTTAGAATGACTTATTGCTTGGACAGAACTGAACAGTCACATGAAGAACTTAGAATCTCCAATCTTCACCCCTCCCCTCCCTTTCCACAGAGATCCCCATTTGTATGTAAACACTCAAAACACAAAACAAAACTACAGGGACAAAGTATCATTCTAAAAAGAAAGAGTACAATTTCATTGAATGCCTTTATAAATCTATTGATTTCATCCCAACCTACTCTCAACTCTTTAAAAATAACCATTCTTTGGGTTTACCCTAATCAACAACCTAACCAATTGAGATGGCGAGAAGACATCTGCATAGGTTTGCTCAGGTGCTTGAGATATGACGTCCAATACACACACAGAGGTCAGAGGACCGTGCCAGTCCCGCGCCATGAGGCTTCAGATGCATCACATTTATCTGCACACACCCTACAAATATGGAGTCAAGGGATTCTGTTTGACTGGCCTGAATGGAAGCCCAAAAGCTAAGAAATAAAGTGTCCACTATCATAAGCTTTGAAGCAATGGGAATGGCAGTAGACTGTCTATATTACTGTGATACTATAACTAAAGCACTCTGTAGGCCCTGTCAATAGGTTTTCCTGTGGAACTCGATTGGTGGTAGCTGACTGAGTAGGTTACTTTGTGTTCCAATGAATGGTCATTTGACAGTTAACTATAGCACAATATGGATGCCCATGACTTGCCAAAGTTAGGCACTGCAGACGTACTGAGAGACCGTTTTGACTTCCCCTTTCTCAACCTAGACTAATGTAAACAGTTGTGAGGATTTGGTCAGCTAGGAGGAAGATACATGGCCATTGTACAGACAATGTTTGAAAATACAGTTTTCTTATCACTTTCTGTATGTCAAATGTATGCTAAACGTGACATTCTAACTGTAGAAGTCCACCTGGATAGAGGCTGCAACTAATGACAGCTGCCTAGAGGTTTATTTAGATGGCAGAGACTGACAAGAGGCCTGTGTAGAAATGTCCATGGACCTGAGATAGACCCATACTCACTTTGACTGGTTTCGATACATTCAGTGCTTGGTAAATGGAAGTGTCACTTTGTCATGCCGTGGTTGCTCAGTCAGTATTGAGTATGATCTGAGGTAAACTTATGATCAATATACATAAAGACAAGTGATGTGATTTACTGTGGCTTGATCTGGACATTTACACTTCTGTCTTATTTTTGTGAATGCAAAAGTTCTGTGATTTTGGTGTGTTGCGTTAGAGCTAACTATTAACCAATGCATTGGCATGATCATAATTGTGAAGTGCATACCACTTGAATGAAATCCATCTATTGGACTGTATTGATTGGGAATAAGGCCTCTTTGTAAATCCCTGAACACATGAATAAACCTGAGAACATGTCTGAGTTAGCTGTAACAATGCTGCTTCCCACCCAGAGGCTGGTCCTTCTCCTTCTCGCCCTTACCCAGATCCCTGCCCCACCGCCCCAATCCCTCCACTCCAAGGCCTTGGTGAGTCCCATATTGAACACCCTCTCCCCAGACTCCTTGGCCTGTGACATCACACAGGAGTCAGCCCTACTGTATGCATACAGTCCCAGTCTGGATTTTTGGCAGTGGGGTAAAGATGCTGGGAGGCACTACTGGGGAACTGACCTCTTTGGAGGTAATATATGTAACCCTGTTCATGTAAACCCAATGGGTGTTTATGGGATTGTAGCCAAGGCCTCTGGGGGTGTCATACAGTGCTACTCATTAAAGAGTCTGTAAGGAAGGGCGTGATGGGACAGATAAAGTGCAAATGACCTCTGAACCTCTTTAGCCCCCCTCTTTAGCCTACCCTTTGTCTTTGGCTTTACCTTTACTCTTTCTCCATCTCTTTTTCTTGTTCTTGTCTCTCATGTTCACTTGGGCCAGTCCAGAGGCACTCAGTTCTTTTTGAAGAAGGAAAAGAGCCTCTTGTCTCCATCGGAGAGACGACTGGCTCGTCTGGGGGACTGGCCGGAGGGGCCCCCGCGACCCCCAGAGGGCCCAGCGAGGGTGTAGGGGGTCACCCTCCACTCCTCCTGGTGCTTTTCCATAAGCTGTTGATCAATCATACTGTGCATATCATCCTAAGAGAGAGAAAGACAGAATGAATGAGTGACAGAGAGAGAGAGGATGAGCACAGTAGTGATAGATAGGTAAAATGAATGTGAGGGGATGTTAAAGAGCACAGGGGGTTTTAGAGAAGAGAAACAGGAGGCAGGAGGATGACAGATTGGCATGGAAGTGGGTGGTTTTGGAAGTGGGTATTTTTGGGTGATCAAATGGCTTAGAATGGGTGAGCGCATTTCTGTTGAGTCAGCAGGCCCATGGCATGGAATGGCTCAGCGTGGCATGGAAGAGTCGCACAGGACAGAACCAGGGTGAGATGGCACACCTCACCTCTAATGCAGAAGAAGGGGGGGGGTACCACAGGGGAGAAAGGGTGGTACGGAAGCTGAGAAAGGCCACTAGATCAGAAACCACAAGAGCCACACAGTAAAGAGCCCTGAGGAGGCAAACTGCAGCCAGGGAAAGAGAGAGGAAATAGCTGCTAGTTACGGGTGAGGGAGGGAGGGAAGGGAAAGTCATATACTGAGTCCTCAATTTAGTTAGCTAACTACTAGCCCAACTTGCTTAATTGTTTGCTGTATGTTCAATGAAAACTCGAGGTTGAAACTCATTGAGGAGTGAATTAGTACTTCAGACACTCGTGTAATTTGGCAACTCAGGGTACGTACAGTATCGTACTTGTTAATACATACACAGGCTTTGGAAAGTGGAAAGTTAGAGGAGAGGACAGGATGTGGTGGGGAAAAGATCACCATATACACATTTTCACCTAAACCTACAACTGTAAATTTCAGTCCACTAGTATACTCATATTTAATGAATAAATACAGTACACATTAAGAATGGTAATTGCTGTGTGAATGTAATCATTCATACGTTTTGTCATTCGTACACATATGAGCTGTCAGATACACATTCACATTCACATTCAGACAACCATGGAAATAAGTCAGCGGACTACAATGGAAATAAGTCAGCGGACTACAATGGAAATAAGTCAGTGGACTACAATGGAAATAAGTCAGTGGACTACAATGGAAATAAGTCAGCGGACTACGATGGAAATAAGTCAGCGGACAACCATGGAAATAAGTCAGCGGACTACGATGGAAATAAGTCAGCGGACAACCATGGAAATAAGTCAGCGGACAACCATGGAAATAAGTCAGCGGACAACAATGGAAATAAGTCAGTGGACTACAATGGAAATAAGTCAGCGGACTACAATGGAAATAAGTTGTTCAACTTTATTGTGTTATCCTCCATTATTTTAAATACAGTGTATCCACATGTGTGGCTGAATTGTGTTTTAAATAATCCAAAAATTCAAATGAAATAACTCATACTATGAGTGGTCTAGTGTGCCCCCTCATGATCCCTGACCTCTGACCCACCTGCCAGGCCTCCAGCTGCTGTGATAGGTTCAGCTTTTGTTGGATGGCATCCAGGAGCTGACTGTTCAGAGACATGATATCTATCTTACACTTGGCCAGCTCCATCTCCACCGCTTTCTTCCTGTTAGGCAGACAGAAACACAGCTTAGAAACAGACAACACCTCACTAGTTTCTATGCTCTCATTATGCTGAATGAGAGCTTATGACTGGCCTGCTTATTCGGGAGATTACTGTAAAACCACTCATTGATGTTATATGCTAGCCTATTACATACAGGATAAACATACAATGTAGTTGTGCCCCAAAAATGTGCTATGTTTTATGGTCTTACTTGGAAATAGCGTCATCTCGGTCTCGTATAGCACTTTGGAGCTGTTCACTGGGGTCTCGTGCTTCAGACATGGCCCTTATACGCTCACTCTCCTCCTGTACAGAGCACATCTCCACAGAGAGCATCGCCATCTTCAGGACAGGGGAGGAATGACATAGGAGACACTCATCAGACACATTGTCAACCTCATGAGTAAGAAATTTCATCTGTGTCTAGCTTGAATAACAAAGCTGTGTTGAAGTGATCTTGTTGGAGAACAACAGTGATGATCAAGCTCTGTGTGCAGTAGTACCTGATTATGGAGTTGTAGAACCTCTTCTTGGCTGTTCCGTGTTCTATCCTGCTCTGCTTGGTACAGCTCTCTCGCTCCTCTCAGCTCTTCCCCAAGCTTTCGAACCTGGTCTTCCAGAGCCTCCTCGTCACTACGGCGAGAACCCTGCTCACACACAACCACAACACACATAGACTCATTATATTGGGAATTCAGGTCAAACTCAACTCAATTCATCTGGAGTTGTTTTGAGTGTGTATTGAATATCGCACACTCTTTATTGGATATATGGAGGAACTAAAGATCTGTATGGTATATCTGGTCAGTATTTTCATATGTACAGTACCAGTCAAAAGTTTGGACACACCTACTCATTGTTTTAACCATGTTATGAGGCTATACAGTGTTTGTTTACATTTACAATGTTTACAAACACTGGAGACTGCTGGAATGCTTTTCCAACAGTCTTGAAGGAGTTCCCACATATGCTGAGCACTTGTTGGCTGCTTTTCCTTCACTCTTCAGTCCAACTCATCCCAAACCAGGTCATCAGGTCATCTGATGCAGCACTCAATCACTCTCCTTCTTGGTCAAATAGCCCTTACACTGCCTGGAGGTGTGTTTTGAGTCATTGTCCTGTTGGGAAAAAAATGATAGTCCCACTAAGCGCAAACCAGATTGGGTTGGTGTATCGCTGGAGAATGCTGTGGTAGCCATCCTGGTTAAGTGTGCCTTGAATTCTAAATAAATCACCAGCAAAGCACACCCATACCATCACACCCCCTCCATGCTTCACGGTGGGAACCACACATGCAGAGATCATCCGTTCACTTACTCTGCGTCTCACAAAGACCTGGCAGTTGGAACCAATAATCTCACATTTGGACTCATCAGACCAAAGGACAGATTTCCACCGGTCTAATGTCCATTGCTCGTGTTTCTTGGCCCAAGCAAGTCTCTTCTTCTTATTGGTAGTGGTTTCTTTGCAGCAATTTGACCATGAAGGCCTGATTCACGCAGTCTCCTCTGAACAGTTGATGTTGAGATGTGTCTGTTACTTGAACTCTGTGAGGTGCAATCTGAGGTGCAGTTAATTGCCGATTTCTGAGGCTGGTAACTCTAATGAACTTATCCTCTGCAGCAGAGGTAACTCTGGGTCTTCCTTTCCTGTGGCGGTTCTCATAAGAGCCAGTTTCATCATACTGTTTGATGGTTTTTGTGACTGCACAAACTTTTCCGAATTGACTGACCTTCATGTCTTAAAGTAATGATGGACTTTTGGTCATTTCTCTTTGCTTATTTGACCTGTTCTTGCCATAATATGGACTTGGTCTTTACCAAATAGGGCCATCTTCTGTATACCCCCCCTACCTTGTCACGACACAACTGATTGGCTCAAACGCATTCAAAAGGAAATAAATTCCACAAATTAACTTTTAACAAGGCACGTCTGTTAATTGAAATGCATTTCAGGTGACTACCTCATGAAATTGGTTGAGTGAATGCCAAGAGTGTGCAAAGCTGTCATCAAGGCAAAGGGTGGCTACTTTGAAACATCTCAAATATAAAATGTGTTATTTCATAGTTTTGATGTCTTCACTATTATTCTATAATGTATATCTGTGTGTGACGGTCAGTACCGTGGACTCGTTTCCGTCTAGCAGGTTCTGTGCGAGTCTGCGTAGCTCCAGTAGACTGGCATGCAGGCTCCCCATGGGAACGTCCTTGGCTGAGTATGCCTCTGAGGACTCGTCCATGGAGGAGTCTGTGGACAGGGCTGAGTCTGTGATGTCGTTGCCCCGCAGGTGGGAGACGAGTGAGCGCACCTGGCAGTAGGCCTCCCACAGCTGGAGACGAAGCTTGAGACAATGAGGGAGAGCAGCTTAGAAAAGACTGTTTATAATACACTATGAATCACTGATATCATATCTAGGACTATCTCACAAAGCAGGGTGTGTGTGTGTGTGTCTGTGCTTGTGCATGCGTGTACCTGCTCCCTCTCCTGTTCCTGCTCCTCTTGCTCCATGCTCTGTTCTATCTCACAGAGTAGGCTGGCAGGGTGTGGGCTGAGGCCTTGTAGACTTCTCTCCTCTGTGAGCTCATCAAAACGGGCACTCAGATGCCTGTGGGACACCCGGACCTCCTGGAGCTCCAGCTGGCTCTGCCGTAACTGGACACACGCAGCAATACAGTGGACAACAAACAGTAGACATCACAGTGGTCAACACAGTAGTCAACACAGAGCACTGATACCATACAGATCAACATAACACACTCAGACACACACACACCTACAGAACATGTCTATAAACCCATTTACACGTTCACGCATAATACAGGAATATTATGGCACTGTACAAAGAGCGGAAGAGATCGTACCTGTAAGTCCTTCTCGTGGTGATGTTTCTCCAGCACTAGCGTTCTTTCCCTCAGGTCGACAACAGTGTTCTGAAGTAGCTCATTTTCCTCTAGCACAGCGTTAACCCGACGCTCCAGCTCTCTCTTACGCTCCGACAGCATCTTAATCTGACAAGATACACAACCCCAATAGCCAAGTTACACATTGTGCTATGGGAACCTAGGACAGTGAAGATGTTGTTTTGTTTTGTTCTGGTAGCTATCTGCACTCAGTGTTAGCCTCTATAAATCTGTTTCTCTCCTGACTGACTCTTAGGATTTAAAATGTTCCAGAAGATTAAAGTACTCCCCCTGGCCCAAAAATGTTTGTTGCCTAGCATAGGCGTAGGAGGTTTCTGCCACCCTCATTTACAGGAATGTCTCCGTGGTAAAGCTGATAGTACAAATGGACCCGATAACAGTTTATTCCTACATCAGTCTGTAAAGTGGCCTTGGACTGAAGGCTAACATTGCACAAACACTGCACATTTCTAGTGATACAATGAGAGTTGTTTGTAATATGTTCGGTGGCAGCCTGAGCAGCTTAATCCATTAAACAAACGTCAGTTCTTGTTCTTTCTCATTATCCCCCGTCCATGCTTTGGCCTACATCTGGTGACCTACTTTACAGCGCAGTGTGTGGACTTCTTTGCCACCATGTGGACTTCTTTGTAGATTCATGTTCTTCGTGTGTCCTTCAGATATTTTGGTTGACATTGCTGTGATTTTCTCTGTCTAGCAGTACTGTAACATATCCATCCTTGTCACTTTAAATGAAGAAAACCCGTTGCAACCCTGGGAACACCCAGACATTGCAGTATATCTGAGCTAAATATAGAGCGCTAGCTTTTTCCCTCAATTACAGTGCAGTCTCTGCAGTGAGGGTTACTCCTCTCCAATAAGACCTACTTTTAAAGAGGAGGCTGAGACGTATAATATATCTGTAATGGTATCATTCTATGACCCTGAGCTAGATGGCTGACATTACACAATACTGATATGACTGTGTATTCTCCTGATAAATGTTTCACAGACAGAAACATACAGTATCTCATGCTCCATAGCAGTACAGTGGGACATGTACACACATGCGACATGCAGACAAACCAATATAACCACTCACTTCTAGCCCTTGCTGCTCCAGTCAAGAGGAAGGAGTCAGTCACGGTATTAGAGGAGGGGAACAGGGAGAAATGTAATGATGGATATAAAAGGAGAAAAAACTGATTGGGCAATATTTGTTAACTTGTTTTTTTAACCTTTATTAGGTTCTCTAGTCTCACCTCAGCCTGTAGGCTCTCTAGTCTGACCTCAGCCTGTAGGCTCTCTAGTCTGACCTCAGCCTGTAGGCTCTCTAGTCTGACCTCAGCCTGTAGGCTCTCTAGTCTCACCTCAGCCTGTAGGCTCTCTAGTCTGACCTCAGCCTGTAGGCTCTCTAGTCTCACCTCAGCCTGTAGGCTCTCTAGTCTCACCTCAGCCTGTAGGCTCTCTAGTCTCACCTCAGCCTGTAGCCTCTCTAGTCTCACCTCAGCCTGTAGGCCTCTCTAGTCTCACCTCAGCCTGTAGGCTCTCTAGTCTCACTCAGTCTGTAGGCTCTCTAGTCTGACCTCAGCCTGTAGGCTCTCTAGTCTCACCTCAGCCTGTAGGCTCTCTAGTCTCACCTCAGCCTGTAGGCTCTCTAGTCTCACCTCAGCCTGTAGCCTCTCTAGTCTCACCTCAGTCTGTAGGCTCTCTAGTCTCACCTCAGCCTGTAGGCTCTCTAGTCTCACCTCAGCCTGTAGGCTCTCTAGTCTGACCTCAGCCTGTAGGCTCTCTAGTCTCACCTCAGCCTGTAGGCTCTCTAGTCTCACCTCAGCCTTTAGGCTCTCTAGTCTCACCTCAGCCTGTAGGCTCTCTAGTCTCACCTCAGCCTGTAGGCTCTCTAGTCTCACCTCAGCCTGTAGGCTCTCTAGTCTGACCTCAGCCTGTAGGCTCTCTAGTCTGACCTCAGCCTGTAGGCTCTCTAGTCTCACCTCAGCCTGTAGGCTCTCTCGTCTCACCTCAGCCTGTAGGCTCTCTAGTCTCACCTCAGCCTGTAGGCTCTCTAGTCTGACCTCAGCCTGTAGGCTCTCTAGTCTCACCTCAGCCTGTAGCCTCTCTAGTCTCACCTCAGCCTGTAGGCTCTCTAGTCTCACCTCAGCCTGTAGGCTCTCTAGTCTCACCTCAGCCTGTAGGCTCTCTAGTCTGACCTCAGCCTGTAGGCTCTCTAGTCTCACCTCAGCCTGTAGGCTCTCTAGTCTCACCTCAGCCTGTAGCCTCTCTAGTCTCACCTCAGCCTGTAGCCTCTCTAGTCTCACCTCAGCCTGTAGGCTCTCTAGTCTCACCTCAGCCTGTAGGCTCTCTAGTCTGACCTCAGCCTGTAGGCTCTCTAGTCTCACCTCAGCCTGTAGGCTCTCTAGTCTCACCTCAGCCTGTAGCCTCTCTAGTCTCACCTCAGCCTGTAGGCTCTCTAGTCTGACCTCAGCCTGTAGCCTCTCTAGTCTCACCTCAGCCTGTAGGCTCTCTAGTCTCACCTCAGCCTGTAGGCTCTCTAGTCTGACCTCAGCCTGTAGGCTCTCTAGTCTCACCTCAGCCTGTAGCCTCTCTAGTCTCACCTCAGCCTATAGGCTCTCTAGTCTCACCTCAGCCTGTAGGCTCTCTAGTCTGACCTCAGCCTGTAGCCTCTCTAGTCTCACCTCAGCCTGTAGGCTCTCTAGTCTCACCTCAGCCTGTAGGCTCTCTAGTCTGACCTCAGCCTGTAGGATCTTTAGTCTCACCTCAGCCTGTAGGCTCTCTAGTCTCACCTCAGCCTGTAGGCTCTCTAGTCGTGTCATATGCTGGTTGGTAGAGATGCTCTTCTCTCTGAAGTCGTCCCGTAATGAGTGGACCTGAGTGGACAGCTGCCTCTCCACATCTGTAGCCTGAAGACACACAAACACACCCCAGACACAGAGCGTGAGCACAAATACATTAACAAATAATTGTATAACATATTATTCATAGAATCCAATACAACTTGCCTCAGGGGCAATTAAGAAAGGCATTACTAGATGACAAATATCAACATCTTCCACATGTAATACAAGGTCCATAACGGTAGGGTTGTAAAGTCATAATTCAGAACAGTTCAGTACTCTCACAACAACACATCCTCACTCCACTCACATACTTCACATTGTACCATGTTGAGAAACGTTCTGAGTCAGGACCCAACACGGTAATGCTTGGAGTGGCATTTGATTTGACACACTGTTACCTCTGAGTCACCACAGTGTTCCTGTAACTGGTATCCAGCTGCACAGCAGAACTGTTCCTGTAAAAGCACAGGTTTGAGTAACTCAACCTTTAACATCTGGAATGTTCCATTTAGACCTTGGTCCCTACTGCCCCCTTCCCTGGCCGAGCTCATTGGACTGTTCTGATCAGCAACCCACTGCCTACCGGTCGCGTGCAGATCACAAAGCCAGACCAACAGAACCTCATTAGCATAAGTGAGGATGCACTCAGGAAGCCCAGACTCTAATGATCATCATCACTGCCATGGCAACAGATGGTGGAATCCTTGATACCCTTCACTTACTCCTCTCCAGCCTCTGCACTGAGGAGAAATATAATTGCCATATAACAAAGCAACTATTGATTTATTCACTGGAGGCAAATTTAACTGAACAGGTCGATGTCAAGATACTGAGAATATAGAGATGTGATATACTGTCTGTACACCTCTGACTACAGTATTCCCCCATAATCATGACACTTTGATATCTGATAGATCTCTGTCTTCATTAGAAATTCCACAAAACATTAATCCAACAGGCTGATTCCTGTCAACAATAATTTACATTTTAGTCATTTAGCAGAGTCATTTATCCAGAGCGACTTACATGAGCAATCAGGATTAAGTGCATTGTTCATGGGCACATTGGCAGATTTGTCACCGAGTTGCCTCAGAGATTCAAACCAGCAACTGTTACTGGCACTCTTAACAGCTAACCTGCCGCCCCCCGGTCAAACAAACAATCAAAGGTCAGCTGTATACCAGCTCTGACAAATAACAACCAGGTGGAATCATATATCTACATCTGTTTGCTACTGATACTCCATATCCGTGGCAGATGTTTGATATGTTTGCCTCTAGGTGGCAGTCCGATGTTTATAGGATCTTTCAGTCAGCGGTTGAATTGTTGGCCACCGTGAGGACTGGTGACGCCTTCGTGAGTAGTGACTGCATGGGACAGGTAAGAATAGGAAGCCACAGCCACTCTCTAATGCTCTATCCTTGTTTTAGACCTACAGGTATAATGCAATTGGACAGAGCTCTCCATCCATCTGTCTGTCTGAGTACAAAACAGAGTTGGCTTTTCTACTACAGTCTGCTGTAAGTGAGTTAGAGATTAAGTTGAGATTTATGGTTTCCCCACTGAACATCTGTTGGTGATTTGTGGAACTAGCATGGCATATTGTGTAATAATACAAGGCTTATACTCATAAATCTGCCCTACACCCTGCTTTTTGGAAAGCTTTTATAGGTGAGGAAAAATGAGTGTGTTCCATTCACACTTGAATGCACTTGTGTCCTTAAGTAACTTAGAGAGGGGTTGTAATTTGTATGTATTCTGTGTGGGAGACTAAGGGAAGAACAACCTGAAAACTAACACTGTTTGGTCAGTGCACTATGCTTACAAAAATAAGAAAACGTTTGTTGTGGCACTCCTACAAGTATTCTACTTCTATGTACCCCTTTTTCATAATGGCACCTTGTTGTCCCCTGTGATGCATGGGAGGAATGATATAGCCTATACCAAACGCAGAATCATAATTAGTTTGATTTATTCTTAGACATTCAAACACAGCTGCTCTTACTCTGCCATTCTGAATGTGCTTCACATTCTCCTAACCAGGCCAGGAAGATGCATACAGCTCTTCATCTCTGCTAAACTGGCTGATGTATCTGTCTCCTCAGTGGAGGTCTATGCAGAGCCCAGTCACAGTGGGAATGTGACATTTGACTCAAGTGTCACACTGCGCCTGACAGATTGAGATCAGAGGAAAAACAGGATATTTCACTGTGTTGCCAGATGTACTGATATTCCTCTTAACCTGGGCATAAAGTCCTCAGATTCCAGATCAAGCATTATCAGTGCCTGGGGGAAATTGGACTACTGCAACAGAATCCAGGCCAAAAACTAGGGCTCAATATGCTGAGAGACAAGAATAAATGCTAATTCTTTCTCCAGTCAGGACACAAAGGTACAGTAACTTGTGCAATGTTCCCTCTAATTTCCTGGTGCACTGAGCAAATGTTTGGTCTTGTGAGCAGAAACAGTAGCCTGGTGTTCAATGCAGGCCTACATTGCATGAGACTTTTAAAAACGTTTTTATATTATGAAGGGTTTGGGTTTTTTACTTGGCCATATGCCAAACAGGTGACTGTAAATGTCATTGTATTATGTTTATGATGCAAGAACCGACTTTACAAAATACAAAGAATTATTATTACCATACAGAGAATTAGATCATGTCGGTTACCCCTCTGCCTATTGGCTTATTTGCATATTCAAGCTTGTCTCAAAATTCAACACCGCACATTTAATTGTCTGACATGCTTTTCAAAGACAGCTTGAAATAAAGACTACACGTTTTGTGCTCTTGTAGGAAGCAGTATCTCCCCATGGCTGGCATATACTTATCTATAACTGGGCTAATAACTTGCTAACTAGCAAAGAACATCAACAAATGTGCACACGCGCGGCTCTGCGCTCTGATCTGAAAAGTACATTCACTCGCTGGTGATTGAAATACTACCAACATAATTCTAGTCCGTTGCGCTTTGGCTCTGCATACAACAAAATCACAAACTCAGTCTTGCAAAGTTAGATTTGGTTTGTTGCATTGAAAGGGGGCTGATATAATGTTGATTCGATCACAGAAAAAAACGTTGTTCTATATAGTGCAAACTAATGGGGCGAAGTTGAAGTTCAATCTCTTGCGTCTCTGCGCAGTATGGTATTTCTTCTGCGCCGCAGTCCTGGAGGAGGTGGCGCACGCGCACAGCTTTGAGGCAACATTGACCTTGTGCCAAGCCATGATCTTTCAAAGGGATAATCACAACATTCTCAAAACCCTTTAATTTACAGTAGTCTTTGATAGGAGAGGAACAATATCTTTCTTACATACAGTCCTAATCCATAGCGTCTTTAATACAAGAACATAGCAGAGTTTCTGTGGTTTCCAGTCTAATGTTCTTGCTTACACATATGGGTGTGGAATTGAGAGGGAGTAGGCGGGATCCTTAAGGGATTTACCACTTGTATCCTCTTCATTTTTAACATCGGTAATTCAATCAGTGATTTCCAATGGCTTTATCTGTTCCCTCTTTCTCTCTCTGCCCTCTCCTCAGGATGCAGAACATACTGTACAGCACAAGTTATTATACACATATGGTTGAAGATGACTTGCAAGTGCACGTGTGTACATGTCAGGTGGATCTGTGTTACAACCTGACATTGGGTTGGCTGTACAGCACACAGTGCCACAGAGAGCACATTCCCATGGTAACACATGAAATTTCACATATGACACCCAGGTTGTCATAGCAACCAGAGAGAGGGAGACAGGATTGATGGAGCTGTGTGACTAGGTGGCCATGTTTCTGGCATTTTCCTTAGTCATAGCACACAGTGTATTAGTTTATGGATCTATATGATGCAAGTCATGCCATGCACTAAAACAATATATATACAGCAGGCAGTGAGCAGGAGCAGGAGCAGCAGGCAGGGAGCAGGAGCAGGCAGGGAGCAGGAGCAGCAGCAGGCAGCAGCAGGAGCAGCAGGAACAGCAGCAGCAGGCAGGGAGCAGGAGCAGCAGGAGCAGCAGCAGCAGGCAGGGAGCAGCAGCAGGAGCAGCAGGAGCAGCAGCAGCAGGCAGGGAGCAGCAGCAGCAGTAGCAGCAGGCAGGGAGAAGGAGCAGCAGGAGGAGCAGCAGCAGGCAGGGAGCAGGCGCAGCAGCAGGCAGGGAGCAGGAGGAGCAGCAGCAGGCAGGGAGCAGGCGCAGCAGCAGGCAGGGAGCAGTAGCAGCAGGCAGGGAGCTGGAGCAGCAGTAGCAGCAGGCAGGGAGCAGTAGCAGCAGGCAGGGAGCAGGAGCAGCAGTAGCAGCAGGCAGGGAGCAGGAGCAGCAGCAGGCAGGGAGCAGCAGCAGGTGTCCTCTGTCCCTTTGCAGCCTTAGGATCCATTCTAGACCTGATGCTTCTGTTCCTCATCACAACTGATGGCCTGGAAGATGCCCAGTGTCTGTGTTGTTCACCTAGGTGTTTTATATGGTGCTAGTTAGCCATGGAGCAGAGCAGAGCACACCAGAGTATTACCCATGGCCCATGGTAGTTCATTACCGTTAGTTGAGGTCTATGAGTTTATCATAGTGTAATGCAGAGCTTCAGTGTACGCATACACTTAGACCTAACAAAAGGCCTTAAGGGGGTCTTAGTAACCACACAGCACATTATTACTCCCATCTACACACTGGCCTTAAAACAAGCAGCTCCAATAAGGTCACTGGAGGAGCTGTGGGTGTCTGATCATCTTGGCGTAGCCAGAGATTTGGGGTTTTGATTTGATCAGGGTTATAACCTAAAAGATGTAGGCATTTGTGCTGGAGTCAGTTCTACCCCTTTCTAAATGTGTGCTGTAATGCAATTAGAGAAATGTTCCTTCCTCGCTGGTTCACTCTGATCAGATTAGGCCTCAGGGGATTGGCCAACCTCACACACCAGGCCAGCCAAGCCTACCAGACCAGCAGACACCACTGGGTTTAGGTGTGTTTTTACGTCTGTGCTTCTTTGAGTCTGTATGAGTAGTAAGTGTCTGTGTCTCTACAGTTATGTGGCTATTGAATATGTCAGTGACTTGTGTGGCTCTCATAGAATTAAGTCTAGCTCATAGTGAATGGCTCCCGTGTCCTAGTGTATTAGTGGCAGGTTTGCACTGTCCCTTAACATGAGAGTCAATGGCTCACACACAGACAGGGTGACAGTTTTTAATTAGCTGTGAGTGCAGTATGGAGTAGTATTGTTGTTCTGGCTGCTGATTGAATGCATAAAAAAGGCTATTACAGAGGATTATGACCTAATCCCTTCAGTGCCGCATCTTACACACTGCGTTTTACATCACTTCCTGTGGCCAGCCCCACCACACCAAGGTCATTCCTGCTGCATCCAATCAGAGACTTGGTTCCAGCAGACTATTGGTTCCTCCCTCTAATCTGTTATTATGAAAGTGCATTGTTATTGTGAGTGTAATCTTCAAAGCTTTGTTTTGAGAATGGCCATTGGAAGAGCTGTCAGACACGATAGGATTCTAGCCATTCTCCAGGCACTCCACTGTCATGACTGCAGCCTGCAACAGATTACCACTTATTTCTGTCACTCCTTCACAGGGGGATGCCTTATTTTAGACTGGAAGACAGTGGACACATGTGGCACTCATGTCATGTGTCTGAGTCAGGTCCCCAGTGAATGTGTCCAGAGTGGCCCGGTTAGAATGGAGCTTACATTATGGAATAGATCTTAAAGAATATATCTTAAATAATAGATACAAAAGAATAGATGTTAAAGAATAGATGTTAAAGAATAGATCTAAAATAATAGATCTAAAAGAATAGATCTTAAAGAATGGATCTTAAAGAATAGATCTAAAAGAAGAGATCTAAAAGAATAGATCTAAAAGAATAGATCTAAAAGAACCTTGGAAATGAATGTGTTGCTTGTTTTGTAGTGAGCCTTGCCAGACTAAATGGTCTGTCCATAGATAAAACAGGCAGCATCCTTGTCTCTACTACAGTTTTTCCCAGTCGCTTTGGTGCATTTCTTAGATCAAAAGTGCAATTCTTGATACTACTTGTACAAATTCCAAATCATCTAGTCACTTGTGCACATCATTAAAGCAATTTCTTATTCCTTTTGAACAAATTGCAATTGATAATGTACAAGTGTCAGCTTTTTTCCACATTATCAATTGCTCATGTCATGTTGATCAAAATATAGTAGATGGTTCTCTGTTGAATAGTCTTACCCCTCAAAACATCTAGGCATTAGTTCCTTGCATAAGCCATTACATGCAAAATTGTTGAACTATTTGTCATAAACTGTCAAGCATAGTTTTACACATTTCTATTAGACCTTTTGTACAAAAACGTGAATTGATGAATCGTGCAGGTGAAATTGACCCTCACTCATGAAGGAATGTAAAGTGTTAGTTCAACCAACAATCAACCAGTTGTCTAAATTGCTCAAAGGTGCATCTCATGAAGAATCAATTGGCAAGCATATATAGACAGACCACAACACAGAGTTGCAATTTTCCAATAATAGATGGACCAGGAAACGAACAGGGTCAACAGCCAAGAGGAGGAAGAAGAGGAACAAGGATGCGTGGTGGAAGGCAAAACAGAGGAAGAGGCAGAAGAGGACATAGGCGCATATCTGATGACATAAGGGCCACTATTGTAGACCATGTTGTCAATCATGGCCTTACAATGGCTGAGACGGGTCGAAGGGTGCAGCCGAATATTGGGAGATCAACCGTGTCCTCAATAGTTCAAACGTTTCGAGGAGAGAACAGGTATGTCCACCAATGTACAGTGCACTGTTACTGTATATAAGCAGTATACTGTATACTTCCTACAATGCTTCATATTACAGTAGTCCACTTGTATTTCACAGCATCCAGAAATATACTCTATACAGATACATACTGCACCTTACATGCACCCACCTGTAAGTTTTACAGTAAAATGTGTGTTCGCATAGTTTTTGTCTATGTGAAAGTGTGCGATGCATCACTGCATTTCCCCACATAGGACTGCAAGATTACCTCAAACCGGTGGCAGAGGACGCCTTTTCACACCTCAACAGGAGGAGGCTATTTGCACCATGGTCCGAGTAAACAATGCCATGGACTCAGGGAAATACAGAGGACCATTATAGAAGACAACGATGTCTTTGAAAAAATCCATACGGTTAGCATCTCAACCATCGACAGGGTGCTGCATAGAAACCAGATGAGTATATTCCAAAGGAATGAGGACAGAGTTAAGGAGCTACGGTACCAGTATGTACAGGTAAGACATATATCTATGTAACTACTTTACAGCAACATTTTATAGTGATACATAGTACAGTAAGCATAAACTGCACACATGTCCATTGCTGTGGAAGGAACATGCAATATATGTACATTTTATGTCACTCTTCCTTACCAAAACAAATTCAACTGTGTGTTCTGGGATATAGCGTATAATGGAGTTGGAATCAAGTGAACCCTCTCACAACTTTGTATACGTGGATGAGGCTGGCTTCAACCTGACTAAATGCAGAAGGCGGGGTCGGAATATCATCGGTCACAGAGCTACTGTGGATTTGTGGAGAGGGGTCTGTTTAGAGAGGATTTGCCAAAGTCCGTGGTAATTTGTGATAATATGAGTTTCTATCGATCAAACATCATAAGGCAATGGTTTGTGACCCACCCGAGGGTGCTCATAGAATTCCTCCCACCTTATTCACCATTCCTTAACCCAATTGAGGAGTTATTTTCAGCATGCAGGTGGAAGGTGTACGATCGTCAGCCACACTCACAGATGACCCTGCTGGCTCAAATGGATGCAGCATGTGAGGACATCACAGTAGACACCTGCAGAGGATGGATAAGGCATTCCAAAAGATTCTTTCCAAGTTGGGAAAATATCCGGTGTGATGTGGATGAGAATATGTGGGCCGACAGACAGGAACGTCTGGATTTGTAGAGACAGCACAACAGTGCTGCGGGCAAAGTTGTGCCTTAGGGGTGGTTTCCTGTGTTTCTTTCTAATTTAGTTTTTTTTTCCTTTGTGCCCCTTGGGTTGTCCAGTCTCTTTCAATCAATAACCCACATACAGTAATATGTAAATAGTACTGTTGAAATTGATATATGCCATAGAAGTGCAGCCTTGTGCATTTTCAATACAGTAACTGTCATCCAAACTGTAGCCTAAGTTTACATCAGGCAATACTGTCAAAGTACACAGTTACATTGACAACATGCCTAAACATTTTGATGACCTTGTTCCTGAACAATGACTCAATGACTTATCATTCTGATGACACTGACATGATCACTGGCATGAATATTTACTTTTGAGAGATGTACTAAGGATTTTTAGTGACTGACTAGCTTTAGAAACATATCTATTGTATATTGCAGTTTGTACAAACTGTTCTGAGAAATGCACTTATTATATTGCACATGTTAGGGATGATGTGAAAAATTCACCAAAGCGACTGAGAAAAACTGTAATGCTGCTACAAAGAATATGTCATTACATTAATGTCATTACAAAGCCAAAACGTCTCCTAATCCATGTCTTTGGATAGGACTACGCCAAAGACACAGACAGACAGACAGACAGACAGACAGACAGACAGACAGACAGACAGACAGACAGACAGACAGACAGACAGACAGACAGACAGACAGACAGACAGACAGACAGACAGAGACAGACAGAGACAGACAGACAGACAGACAGACAGACAGACAGACAGAGACAGACAGAGACAGACAGACAGAGACAGACAGACAGACAGACAGACAGACAGACAGACAGACAGACAGACAGACAGAGACAGACAGACAGACAGACAGACAGACAGACAGACAGACAGACAGACAGACAGACAGACAGACAGACAATAAGGCTGGTGCAGTACAAGGGGGAATGATGGGGGAAAGACAGAGTGAGTGCAGATGATTTAGTGCTTCTCTGGTGGCTCTACTACTGGGAGGTTTGCCAGAGTCTGGTGTGGGTTCCCTAGGAGGATGTGTACTCAGAGCTGTGGTGTAAGCAGGCCATTGCTTAGTAACAGAGAGATTACCATGGCTGACTTCATTCATTTTATTACACAGGAGGTCTCCCTGGCATCCGTCAGCAGTGAATCACGCAAGCCTGATCAATACTCTATAAGCACTCGTAAATCTCCCCCCCCCCCATCTACACCGATTTCATGTTAACCAAGGCTGCTTTTAAATCAACTGCAACTTAATTACGTACCTAGCAGGATCCATAGCAACAGACCAGTTCAGGGCCCCCTCATTGGTCAGAGACTGATGGTGGTTGACATATATTTCACTTTAATCTGATCAGAGATGGAAATGAGAGGCGAAGCAGGTCTGTATAACCCAGCGGTGCTGCTGCTGTCTCTGTATCTGTAACAGCACACAGCCAGCAGCAGCCCTGGTCAGGAGGGCTAAAAACAGCCATTGACCGCTAGCCAGCTCTCTCCCTGCTGGGCTGTGGAAGGAAGCAGCATCTGCCTGACTGCAGCTCACATCTATTCCCAGGACAGACAGCACCGCACCAAAGGCATTGTCACCCACACCCACAACACTGTCACTGGTGTCACCAGAGCACATCAGCAGGTAACACCTGCATATCTCCACATCTGAAGCTCCTCCGGCTATTAAAATTAGACTGGCCCTCTGACTGAAGTCAACACACAGCTTTCTCCATGTAACAGCCATAACATACCCAGATTAAAGGTATCAATATGTCCCTTCAACTCGCACAAAAGCATATCCCTGGCCCTCGCGTCACTGGAAAGCTAGTCTCTTTTAGAAACAGCTATGTGACGCCGTGCCTATCAGCTTCAGCCTGGTATGCTATTGGTAAAATGAGCAGCAGTAAAATCATTTCTAACAGTCTGTTGATGTAGAGGATATGGAATGAATGGAAACATGGGATTTATGCCTAAAAGGAATTGACCACTCTGCTAGTCAGATTGTCAGGGCAATGCCTCCCACTTTAGTTAGGATTGAGTGATTTGAATTCGGGTTGTAGTCAATCCAGCTTCTTAGGGGAGTCTAATCAACAGTATTGCCTTCAGCACAATCCAGCCTGTCCATGGAGTTGAATCAATGAAAGCTTCTCCTGACACATGTCCATAACCCTTTACAAAGTGGATGTGCTCTGATTGAACATTTACCTTCTCCACTCTCCCTGTCATCCTATCATTCTTTCTCATTTTTTTTCGGTTCTTATCCCATCAATCCTGTAGGTTATCAAAACATTTTGTTACCTAAAACATAGAATCTGTTTTAACAGCTTGTAGTTACTGATCAATATGGATAGGAGGGTTGCATAAGTATTATTGCGCCTAAATCATTCTACATGATTCAGCATTTAAGAGGTGAATGTTCCACTTTCGATGACTTAGCATATATTGATCTGTATGAGAGAGAGAGAGAGGGAGAGACATGGGGAAAGATATAGAAGCAGTCCATGTATGCATTCTATATGAGAACATAGTTGTACCCTCTCTAGACATGAACACCGCAGACTGAGACATCCAATCTTGACACCCAGTGGTCCACAGACAGACCGAATGACAGGTCTCCACTCACCCGGTTAAGTTGCTCCAGCAGGCGGTGGTTCTCTTCTGACAGCTCCCTCATAGCCGTGGACTTGTCGCGGTCTGCCTCTCTCAGCTGGACCTGATGGCGCTCCAGCTCTCCTTGCAGCTGCTGGACATCTATCTCTAGCTCCGCCACGCGGTCCCCCCACTCCCCCTCCCTATTCTCCAACCGCCGCCGCAGCTCGTGCTTCTCCTGCTCATGATGCTGTGGGTGAGGGGAGACAAGGGACAGGGTTAGAGATGCTACTGGACTGGAGGGACCAGGTTAGGCCTGAGACTAGTAGTAGTAGTAATAGACATTGGATTGTGAAAGGATAGCACAAAGCTTCTGCTCTTTTCAATCCATAGCTTTATAAAGCTGAGGCAGGGGGTGGGGATATGAGTGTGGGCTTATAATATGAGAGAACCAGGGGGTCAGAGTATGGGGGGTTGGGATGGGTGGCATGGTTGGTTACACACATGATGTAGCCCAGAGCATGTTGGGTGATCAGTCCTGAACAAAGAGGCATGTCAGGAATAAAACATGGGTGGTAAAACAAGGTTTGTAAAAGGATAACGAACAATGTTATCTGCCCCTAAAAAGCTTTGAAATTGCTTGATGAATACTGTGCATTGGGTAATAGCGTAGTGCTGTGTTGTTAGAGATCAGGGCCCTGAGCAGATGTAGCCTACAGTAGATACAGTAGGCCATCTCCATGGGACATGAACAGGGGATTAGTCGTTGTTCCACTCCAGGCCATGTGCTGAGTGGAGTGGGGGGTTTCAGATGTGATGAACAAAAGCTCTGTTGTCAGCGTGAACAAATGCAACAGACATCTATGGGGTTTCAGGGCTTTAGTGACACCCCAAGATGTTGTGAACACCTCCTCTCCACCTGTGTCAATGCTACTTGTCAGTGTCAGGTAATGACAGTTAAAGCATATAAATAAAAAGTAATTGTGAGAATTGAGTGAACTCAGTCTGCTGTTTAAAGCAGTGTTTTGTGCCCAAGTGTTTTTATGAGAGGCATCATACTGTTATTACACTGTATGGAGATTAGCTGTAAATTGTAGACAGTCTGAAAAAACTGTTTACAATGTGACATCTGCTCAATAGCACTACAATAATGGAGGGCAGTCCTAATCAGTTGAATATGGTTACATACACTGCTTAACTCCACATGAATTTACTGAGACAAAAAGGATGGCCAAACAACTGTGAACTGAAAAACAGATCTGGAAGGACTGAATCGCGATTATACAGTATTTGGCAGTGAGTGTAAAGCTACTTACCTCTAGTTTATCGTTAAGATCTTTGTTCATTTTCTCATATTGCTTAGTCAGGTCTTGGTTACGCTCTAGCAGAGCCTTGCCTAGTTTAGCAGCTAAAACCAAGTCCTTTTCTTTTTGACGGAAGAGCGACAACAAGTCTGTATTCTGTCCAATTACAGGCGTTTCCAATTCGGACAACTCTTCCTCCTCCTCGTCGTCCTGCTCCCCAGTAAGCATGGCTAATTCCTCTTCCAACGCCATCCCGAGGCCTCCAGAGCCGGTGTGTAGCAGCGAGTGGCCCTGAAATCCTCCCTTTTCTTGTGGGGTTTTGTTGCCCTGATCCACGGGGTGCTCCATGCAGTCGCTGTCCAGCTCGGGTGGTGCTGAAATCGCAGTCTTAGATGTGTGCAGGTCGAGGCAGGAAGATGACATCGCAGCCCGACGGACAAAAAAAGAAGAGATTAGCCTACCCAATTGATTTATTCCGGTTGAACCCACTCTGTCACTGGGTCGGGCTGACCGGATCCTCTCTGTGTCGACAATATCTCCATAGATAGGGTTCCTTGGTAGGCATATATATTACAGTTATTAAAAATCACAGCAACAGCTAACCTATCTGACTCAAATTTCCCTCACACTCCGAAGACCACCTCCCCTAAACCGTACACACCAAGCTCTCGCTTTAATCCTACAAACAGTGCCGCCTCCTCTGCAGCTGAGCTGACGACGAGCCTCTTGCTGTCTGCTGCTGGCTATCTTGGATGTAAAGATTGTCGGTCCGCAGTGTGCTTTGTCCCCACATTAACCGCCCTGACGAACTCTCAATAGCAGTCGGTCTGTCCACCCGGTTGAGCCGGGGTCCCGGCTCCCCATAATTGTTGGCCACTTTACACCGGAGGCATTTTGCAGAACCTCAGGCTTCGGCAAAATATCCAAAATACACACTCGAGCAGAGCGCGGGCCCGATTGCGCCACCTCCTTTCCTCCCTGGAATGCGCGCCACACGTTGCTGACGTCAACAGCAACCTGTTACAAATAAACATCGATTGGTTGAGGATGATAACGCCATTGTTATTTAGCATAATGTGTGACGTAGGTGAGTATTTCCTTCGCTTTGAGACTACATAGTTTCATAAAGCTTTTCAACGATATAATATTACTTCAAGAACTTTCTCTCCTAGTCCTCACAGACAGGGTAAATTAGAGCAGATGTTTTGACAGATAAATAGGGGAACACACGGGTGGTCTAGATCTGACCCCATTATTTCTCAGCGGGTGATCATGTATAAACAATGCAAAACCCACGTGATTGTCCTAATCTCTAATGTTAGGAATTTCCTAGAGGAATTCCCAATGATAAACATTTCTGTTATAATAAATTCATAACATAACACATAAATGGTCAGTTTGCTGTTTAACCCCATCTTACTAGGCCTATATACATTATCAAACCAGAAACCAATCTACTCAGATACTATTTTATATTTTATAAACAGGCCTAATTAGTTACCACCCTCATCCACTGTGTCAGTCCATATTTAAATATGGTCTACATGTCATCATACTAATTACCAGGAGCTTTCATATAGCAGGCTATTACAATTTATGAACTGGGTGGTTTTGAAAATACTGGATGAAAAGAAGAATAGATCCAAAACTGAGGCTTGAAGGCAAAATAAAGACGTTTATTGAAACATCATGGTGCCCAACAAATATGTCATTGTGCAAGAAAGTGCATAAATAAAAGGTGAAACAAAATACAAATGTTTCGGCCTCAGGCTATCATCAGTGTAAATGATCTCTGATCAATCATGCATTTAGAACATATACTGTAAATTAGTGCTTTTGAAAGTATCTTGTTACAAAATACATTGGAGTGTAGTTCAGCCCAGTGTAATACAACATACACAATACTCAGAAGTAATTAAAATCTGTTTTTTTAAATACATGTAACAGAAATACTGTATCTCTGTATGCCACCAGGTCTGTGGACATGATAGAGATTGGCCACAGATTTAATGGCAATAATACAGTTCTGCACTTTGCTAAAAGTTGCCCAGAATCAAGTGAATAATTGTCTGATTATCTGACAACACGAATGTAAAAATTGCAGTGTTCAGGGACAGTTAATGTTAAGTGTGCATGAATGCTTTGGGAATTTGAACTTGCAAGCATTCGGGCAGAAGTACATTAATGTTTCAGCAGTGCCACCAGGTACATCTTTATTACCAATAGACTATATCCACACACTCTTAAATTTAGGGTACTGTTAGGGCACAGTGTTGTTTCCTGGGGTACAAAATGTCAAAGGTACACATAAGGTACCTTCAGAAGTACACATAGGAACTCAATGGTATTGGTTGGTTCCTTTTAGGGGACATATGCAGATAATATAATGTAAAAAAATACCCAATATGTTGAATATAAGGTAAAATCATTACTGTAGTTTGAAATGTAGGTGGGGCAATGTACCGGTGGGGCTCATTATCATATTAGAGGGCATGGTGTATTTGTGCCAACCGTAAGTGGAAGTGCTGTGCCAGTTTTAGTGGTTGATTGTTATGTTGAGCATCTTACTTAAACGATTACTGTATTTCACAGTAACTTAATAGAAAATGTTGAGAATTTTGTGTTACCAGCTGTCAGTAAGTTATTGTAAAAGTCACAGTAACGTAATAGCCAATAACTGCTAGTAACTCAATGGCAGCTTAACTGGCAACCTTATTGTGTATAAGTTATTGTAAAATTAACAGTAACATACTTGCAACTAGCTGCCAGTAGCTCACATCGATGAACTTTTCTGACTACAAGAAAGCTTATAACATTAGGCGACAACTATTAAGCATTCTTTGTAATGAGCACATTTGGGACCCCGCCTCAACCTCTAGGTTGGCAACAAACTGAACTTCCTGCCACATCATCAGATCAGTGAGCGTGACAGAGATCAGCCACTGTAAGTTACTGTGCATTTCACAATAACTACTTCCAGCAAACTGACAGTAACTTATTCAAAAATAAACATGACTTCCGGTGACCAACGGCCATCTTTTTTTACTGGAAAATGCACAGTAACGTCTTAACAGTGCAGCTCTTGATTGTCACAACTTTTTAGAAAGATTGTAGAACTGGGAGTGGACAAATGCAGTGCACAACCTTTATCAACATAATGATAAAACATCTTAAACACTTCCACTAACACAAATACAACATCTTTTAGACCATACCCCCAAATATGCTAATGAGCCACCTCCAACACATTACCCCACCTAAATTTCAAAGTGCGGTGAAAGTAAGGTAAACAACAACAAGTTATTTGACAACAATAACACATTGATTCTACTGTAAAAATACTGTATTTCGTCTGCAACTCAGTAGCCGGTAATTTACTTTTAAATTACAGGTCGTTTTTAACAGTGTGTACCATAAGCACATCTGAAGTATCCTATAAATATAACCAGGGTTGGGGAGTAACGGATTACAAAAAAATGGTAACTGTAATCTGTTACATTACCAGCAAAAATATTGTAATCAGATTATAGATACTTTTGAAAAACTAGATTATTATTTAGAGGATTACTTTTAAATTCAGAAACAATATTTGACACTTCGCTCTTTTCTCAATGAAATTCAAATCAACGTTGAAAAAAAGGTGCAAATGTAAGTTTGTTCCACCTGAGCGAGTCTGACCACAAGTCAGAGCCCACTATGATGACACACCAAATGTGTTTGATGGATCGCGGGAAAAGAGCAGGAATAGGCTTTTGTAGGCTACAGTCCAAGCTATGTCTTCCAATGGTGCGACTGCTGTCGGCATCCAAAGATTATCCAACTTGAATAAATGCTTGGAGGTAAGGATGACAGAAGTATTGTAGTCTACAGCGATACGGATATCACTTATTATTGATATCTACATAGCACATTGATGTGAATCACACTGATGCTCTCTCATTTAGCTATTTTCACCTTACGGATTGTGGTTGTTGTGGATGTTAGTTCTCAAATCTAAATGTGTATTTGAACCCAATATTGGTTGAATTCAAAAAGTTTAAGTTGCCTAACAATCATTGTTTTTGAAACCAGTGAACAGCCAATGAAAAATGCGTTCTTGCAACAGCTGAATAGTGCGGATCCAAGCCTATGGACTAAAAGTGCGGCTTTTATTGCTCAGTCTCACTCTGCTAAAATAAATAAAATCCACTGGTCTAATGCACGCATGCTCAAACTTGCACACTTTTGATAGACTTAAAGGGTCAATCTGTAGTTGCTACATCCATTTTTGGACTTATGAATAGATACAGTATACACTACCGGTCAAAAGTTTTAGAACACCTACTCATTCAAGGGCTTTTCTTTATTTTTACTATTTTCTACACTGTATAATAATAGTGAAGACATCAAAACTTTGAAATAACACATATGGAATCATGTAGTACCCACAAAAGTGCTAAACATATCAAAATAAATGTTATATTTGAGATTCTTCAAATAGCCACCCTTTGCCTTGATGAGAGCTGTATACTTCTGGCACTTCTTTGGACAACGTGTTAACAACCCCCCAGGCAAGCTTCAATGCCATACAACTCTACAAGACCCTGTTAGGGAAAGTCCCCCCTTATCTCAGCTCGCTGGTCACAATAGCAGCACCCACCTGTAGCACACGCTCCAGCAGGTATGTCTCTCTGGTCACCCCCAAAGCCAATTCTTCCTTTGGCCGCCTCTCCTTCCAGTTCTCTGCTGCCAATGACTGGAACGAACTACAAAAATCTCTGAAACTGGAAACACTTATCTCCCTCACAAGCTTTAAGCACCAGCTGTCAGAGCAGCTCACAGATTACTGCACCTGTACATAGCCCATCTATAATTTAGCCCAAACAACTACCTCTTTCCCTACTGTATTTATTTATTTTGCTCCTTTGCACCTCATTATTTCTATCTCTACTTTGCACATTCTTCCACTGCAAATCTACCATTCCAGTGTTTTAATTGCTATATTGTATTTACTTCGCCACCATGGCCTTTTTTGCCTTTACCTCCTTTATTCTCACCTCACTTGCTCACATTATATAGACTTATTTTTCTACTGTATTATTGACTGTATGTTTGTTTTACTCCATGTGTAACTCTGCGTTGTTGTATGTGTCGAACTGCTTTGCTTTATCTTGGCCAGGTCACAATTGTAAATGAGAACTTGTTCTCAAATTGCCTACCTGGTTAAATTAAGGTGAAATAAAAAATCAATAAAAAATCAAAGTGTCATCAACAAAAATGTAAACAATAGGCCTATTGCAAATGCAGCATATGGCATTCATTTTTCACATGTAGATTACTTTCTAAATATAATCTGTTACAGTTACTAGTTACATGTCCAAAATTGTAATCAGTAATGTAACTTTTGGATTACCCAAACTCAGTAACGTAATCTGATTACATTCGGTTACTTTTAGATTACTTTCCCCTTAAGAGGCATTAGAAGAAGACAAAAACGTATATACCAACTGAATGACATCAATGTTAAAGTTTACATAGCTGGCAATACAGTGGGGCAAAAAAGTATTTAGTCAGCCACCAATTGTGCAAGTTCTCCCACTTAAGAAGGTGAGAGAGGCCTGTAATTGTCATCATAGGTACACTTCAACTATTACAGACAAAATGAGAGAGAAAAAATCCAGAAAATCACATTGTAGGATTTTTTATGAATTTATTTGCAAATTATGGTGGAAAATATGCATTTGGTCACCTACAAACAAGCAAGATATCTGGCTCTCACAGACTTCTTCTTTAAGAGGCTCCTCTGTCCTCCACTCGTTACCTGTATTAATGGCACCTGTTTGAACTTGTTATTGGTATAAAAGACACCTGTCCACAACCTCAAACAGTCACACTCCAAACTCCACTATGGCCAAGACCAAAGAGCTGTCAAAGGACACCAGAAACAAAATTGTAGACCTGAACCAGGCTGGGAAGACTGAATCTGCAATAGGTAAGCAGCTTGGTTTGAAGAAATCAACTGTGGGAGCAATTATTAGGAAATGGAAGACATACAAGACATACAAGACCACGTATAATCTCCCTCGATCTGGGGCTCCATGCAAGATCTCACCCCGTGGGGTCAAAATAATCACAAGAACGGTGAGCAAAAATCCCAGAACCACACGGGGGACCTAGTGAATGACCTGCAGAGAGCTGGGACCAAAGTAACAAAGCCTACCATCAGTAACACACTACGCCGCCAGGGACTCAAATCCTGCAGTGTCAGACGTGTCCCCCTGCTTAAGGCAGTACATTTCCAGGCCCGTCTGAAGTTTGCTAGAGAGCATTTGGATGATCCAGAAGAAGATTGGGAGAATGTCATATGGTCAGATGAAACCAAAATATAACTTTTTGGTAAAAACTCAACTCGTCGTGTTTGGAGGACAAAGAATGCTGAGTTGCATCCAAAGAACACCATACCTACTGTGAAGCATGGGGGTGGAAACATCATGCTTTGGGGCTGGTTTTCTGCAAAGGGACCATGACGACTGATCCGTGTAAAGGAAAGAATGAATGGGGCCATGTATCGTGAGATTTTGAGTGAAAACCTCCTTCCATCAGTATTATTTACCTCAAATCTGTAATCCTCCATAGAAGCTAACCAGAAGCTAACCAGAAGCTAGCCAGAAGCTAATCCCGAAGATAGCCAGAAGATAGCCAGAAGCTAATCAGAAGCTAAATAGAAGCTAGTTAGCTTCTTTACTGGCTAATCGTTAGTATTCAGCTAACCACGGTTTGTGGTCATCAGCTAGCTATCCTTTAGCTCGAAAATCTATCGGCAGTTTTGTACGGCGTGGCTCGGAACGGAACATACCGGACCTATTTTTCTCTCCATGTCCCTGAATTTCAACCGCTAACTCTGGACATTCATAGTATCTCGCAGATAGCTAGCTGCTATCCGTGTGACTATCGGCTTTCGTTGATTCCGAAGCAAACATAAATTATTCCGGATCTAGCCAGCTGAAGAGTTCCATCAATCACTCCTGGGCTACAATCACATATCCGGACCCGTTTTACTGCCAACGCGGAGCCCCACCGGGCCTTCATAACTGGACTGCTGACGTTATCTACCCGAAGGAGTTATCCGGCTGGCTCCTCCGTCGCGACGTTACCTGAACGCCCATCTGCGGTCCGCTAACCGTTAGCTGTCTTATCGGCTGCTATCTGAATAGATCTATCGGACAATTTATTTTGTTATTTATTTATTTTTATTCTTTTTATTCTTCATTTTTTTCTTTTTTTTTCTTGGGCCTCTATAACTATATCTATTGTTTTTTTGTTGTTGTGTGATTTGGATTAATCCCCTCTACCACACCGAACCCCACTAATCTACCGACGGAACGCACGAGGTGGCTAATAACAGACCTCCATCCTATGCTAGCTTGCTACCGATGGCCTGGCTAGCTGTCTAAATCGCCGTGACCCCAACCAACCTCTCTACTCACTGGGCCCTTTTGATCACTCGACTAAGCATGCCTCTCCTTAATGTCAATATGCCTTGTCCATTGCTGTTCTGGTTAGTGTTTATTGGCTTATTTCACTGTAGAGCCTCTAGTCCTGTTCACTATACCTTATCCAACCTATTAGTTCCACCACCCACACATGCGATGACATCTCCTGGTTTCAATTATGTTTCTAGAGACAATATCTCACTCTTCATCACTCAATACCTAGGTTTACCTCCACTGTATTCACATCCTACCATACCTTTGTCTGTACATTATACCTTGAAGCTATTTTATCGCCCCCAGAAACCTCCTTTTACTCTCTGTTCCAGACGTTCTAGACAACCAATTCTTATTGCTTTTAGCCGTACCCTTATCCTACTCATCCTCTGTTCCTCTGGCGATGTAGAGGTGAATCCAGGCCCTGCAGTGCCTAGCTCCACTCCTATTCCCCAGGCACTCTCTTTTGATGACTTCTGTAACCGTAATAGCCTTGGTTTCATGCATGTTAACATTAGAAGCCTCCTCCAGTTTGTTCTATTCACTGCTTTAGCACACTCTGCCAACCCGGATGTTCTAGCTGTGTCTGAATCCTGGTTTAGGAAGATCACCAAAAATTCTGAAAGTTTAATCCCAAACTACAACATTTTCAGACAAGATATAACTACCAAAGGGGGCCCCCAGCTGTGCTCTGGACACCATATGTGAACTGATTGCCCCCCATCTA
Source organism: Oncorhynchus masou masou (assembly GCF_036934945.1). Lineage (NCBI taxonomy): Eukaryota > Metazoa > Chordata > Actinopteri > Salmoniformes > Salmonidae > Oncorhynchus > Oncorhynchus masou. The sequence goes on along the minus strand of NC_088212.1, from coordinate 24,723,427 downwards.
TCTTCAGAGCTCGTGCTGCTAGGCGACCTAAACTGGAACATGCTTAACACCCCAGCCATCCTACAATCTAACCTTGATGCCCTCAATCTCACACAAATTATCAATGAACCTACCAGGTACCTCCCCAAAGCCTTAAACATGGGCACCCTCATAGATATCATCCAAACCAATTTGCCCTCTAAATACACCTCTGCTGTCTTCAACCAAGATCTCAGCAATCACTGCCTCATTGCCTGCATCCGTAATGGGTCAGCGGTCAAACGACCTCCACTCATCACTGTCAAACGCTCCCTGAAACACTTCAGCGAGCAGGCCTTTCTAATCGACCTGGCCGGGGTATCCTGGAAGGATATTGATCTCATCCCGTCAGTGGAGGATGCCTGGATATTTTTTTAAATGGCTTCCTAACCATCTTAAATAAGCATGCCCCATTCAAGAAATGTAGAACCAGGAACAGATATAGCCCTTGGTTCTCCCCAGACCTGACTGCCCTTAACCAACACAAAAACATCCCACTGCACTGAAGATAGGAAACACTGTCACCACTGATAAATCCACCATAATTGAGAATTTCAATAAGCATTTTTCTACGGCTGGCCATGCTTTCCACCTGGCTACTCCTACCCCGGTCAACAGCACTGCACCCCTCTTTTGTGTCGTCTGAGATTCCCAAAGATGGGAAAGCAGCTGCGGTCATCCCCCTCTTCAAAGGGGGGGACACTCTTGACCCAAACTGCTACAGACCTATATCTATCCTACCATGCCTTTCTAAGGTCTTCGAAAGCCAAGTCAACAAACAGATTACCGACCATTTCGAATCTCACCATACCTTCTCTGCTATGCAATCTGGTTTCAGAGCTGGTCATGGGTGCACCTCAGCCACGCTCAAGGTCGTAAATTATATCTTAACCGCCATCGATAAGAAACATAACTATGCAGCCGTGTTCATTGATCTGGCCAAGGCTTTCGACTCTGTCAATCACCACATCCTCATCGGCAGACTCGACAGCCTTGGTTTCTCAAATGATTGCCTCGCCTGGTTCACCAACTACTTCTCTGATAGAGTTCAGTGTGTCAAATCGGAGGGTCTGCTGTCCGGACCTCTGGCAGTCTCTATGGGGGTGCCACAGGGTTCAATTCTTGGACCGACTCTCTTCTCTGTATACATCAATGATGTCGCTCTTGCTGCCGGCGAGTCTCTGATCCACCTCTACGCAGATGACACCATTCTGTATACTTCTGGCCCTTCTTTGGACACTGTGTTAACAACCCTCCATGCAAGCTTCAATGCCACACAACTCTCCTTCCGTGGCCTCCAATTGCTCTTAAATACAAGTAAAACTAAATGCATGCTCTTTAACCGATCGCTACCTGCACCTGCCCGCCTGTCCAACATCACTACTCTGGACGGCTCTGACTTAGAATACGTGGACAACTACAAATACTTAGGTGTCTGGTTAGACTGTAAACTCTCCTTCCAGACCCATATCAAACATCTCCAATCCAAAGTTAAATCTAGAATTGGCTTCCTATTTCGCAACAAAGCATCCTTCACTCATGCTGCCAAACATACCCTTGTAAAATTGACCATCCTACCAATCCTCGACTTTGGCGACGTCATTTACAAAATAGCCTCCAATACCTTACTCAACAAATTGGATGCAGTCTATCACAGTGCAATCCGTTTTGTCACCAAAGCCCCATATACTACCCACCATTGCGACCTGTACACTCTCATTGGCTGGCCCTCGCTTCATACTCGTCGCCAAACCCACTGGCTCCATGTCATCTACAAGACCCTGCTAGGTAAAGTTCCCCCTTATCTCAGCTCGCTGGTCACCATAGCATCTCCCACCTGTAGCACACGCTCCAGCAGGTATATCTCTCTAGTCACCCCCAAAACCAATTCTTTCTTTGGCCGCCTCTCCTTCAAGTTCTCTGCTGCCAATGACTGGAACAAACTACAAAAATCTCTGAAACTGAAATCACTTTGCCACCATGGCCTTTTTTTGCCTTTACCTCCCTTATCTCACCTCATTTGCTCACATCGTATATAGACTTGTTTATACTGTATTATTGACTGAATGTTTGTTTTACTCCATGTGTAACTCTGTGTCATTGTATGTGTCGAACTGCTTTGCTTTATCTTGGCCAGGTCGCAATTGTAAATGAGAACTTGTTCTCAACTTGCCTACCTGGTTAAATAAAGGTGAAATAAAATAAATAAATAAATCAGCAAGGGCATTGAAGATGAAACGTGGCTGGGTCTTTTAGCATGACAATGATCCCAAACACACTGCCCGGGCAACGAAGGAGTGGCTTCGTAAGAAGCATTTCAAGGTCCTGGAGTGGCCTAGCCAGTCTCCAGATCTCCACCCCATAGAAAATCTTTGGAGGGAGTTGAACGTCCGTGTTGCCAAGCAACAGCCCCAAAACATCACTACTCCAGAGGAGATCTGCATGGAGGAATGGGCCAAAATACTAGCAACAGTGTGTGAAAACCTTGTGAAGACTTACAGAAAACGTTTGACCTCTGTCATTGCCAACAAAGGGTATATAACAAAGTATTGAGATAAACTTTTGTTATTGACCAAATACTTATTTTCCACCATAATTTGCAAAGAAATTCATTAAAAATCCTACAATGTGATTTTCTGGATTTTTTTTCTCATTTTGTCTGCCATAGTTGAAGTGTACCTATGATGAAAATTACAGTTCTCTCTCATCTTTTTAAGTGGGAGAACTTGCACAGTTGGTGGCTGACTAAATACTTTTTTTGCCCCACTGCCCCACATTGCTCGTTCTGCTCGTTCTGATTTTTCTTAATTTTTTTACATTTTGGATTATGTGTGTATTGTTTTGTATTGCTAGGTATTACTGCACTGTTAGAGCTAGAGACACAAGCATTTCGATGCACCTGCGATAATATCTGCAAGTATATATATATATATATATATAAAGGATAAAACAATATTTAAACATGATAAAAATAACTCTACTATATGTACAAAGGGCAGTAGTCTCTAAGGTGCAGGGTAGAGTATTGAGTGGTAGCCGGCTAGCAACAGTGACTAAGGTTCAGGGCAGGGTACTGGGCGGAGGCCGGCTAGTGGTGACTGTTTAACAGTCTGATGGCCTGGAGATAGAAGCTGTTTTTCAAAGCAACACTTATCTAACATCTGCCTTAGTCATACATCAGGCCTGGTCTGGTCTGACACTGTGTCTGCTGTCAGTGTGCTGCCTGTTTGCTACATTTCAGCCAATACAAGAGTGATCCTCCAGACTCTTTTTATGTAAGAGTCTCTTCTCTAAGAACTCTGCCCAATGCATTAACCATTATGTGTTATAGCCTGTAATGTCATTTCATTTTTGTACCAATGGAGGGCAATATTTCATCACTGGTATCTTCTCTAGGAGAGCCTCAGTGTTATGCACCCAGTGGTCATCCCCATTATGATTGTACTGTATTACAGGCTTATCTATTGAGCTTTGCATAGAGCTCTCACACATAAAACAACTTTGTCCCACTGATGTCCCTGAAATTCAGCATTCATTGTGCATGAAAGAAGACTGTGATGCATTGTTATAAAGATGAGTGGAGTATAGGTTGAATTTATTGTTCTTTTTCGAGTGTCATTTTCCCTGGATTAAGAATTACCCTCTGTACTCTAGCAACAGAGTAAGACAGTCTGAATGATCATTCATATAAACTCAGTGAATTGTGATGAAGTTTGGGGTGGCAGGTAGCCTAGTGTGTTGGGCCAGTAGCCAAAATATTTCTGGTGAAAAATCTGTTTATGTGCCCTTGAGCAAGGCACTTAACACTAATTGCTCCTGTAAATTGCCCTGGATTAGAGTGTCTGCTAAATGTATTCTCCCTCCTTTGATATTAAGATGTGATTAGCCTTGGGGACTTACAATAGCTTGTTGCTTGGTAACATCAGAAACAAACCTCTACCATCCTCATGTTCTCTCTACGAACCCATAACTATTTGTGTGTTTTGAAGAGGAGTGTCATCCTGAAAACCAATAAGATCTGTTGACAAATGTTGACAACAGTAATTCGTTAACTTTATTCATATATTGTACATTTCTACTATTGCATACGTGTATCTCAAATGAGCTACAATACAAATGGCACAAAATGTTTTTTGATGCACGATAAAGACTGTAATGATTTGGAATTGTGACAGTTTCGTTGCGTTTAATTTGATTTAGTGGTGTTTTAGAGACGCAGTGAGGGGACAGATAGGCAGGGTTTAGCTGCAGTTAGATCAGATATAAGTGGAAATGCAGCATAAGGCTATTGATAGTGGTTCTCTGGCAGCACACTGTATTACGCAATTCTGTTGAGACAAAAGTGGGTTCTGTTTATAAATCCTATAAATCCTCACAATTAGTTATACGTCAAAGGATTTTAAAAGATGTCTATACATTGCCTTCGAAAAGTGTTCAGACCCCTTGACTTTTTCCACATTTTGTTACGTTACAGCCTTATTCTAATATTGATTAAAAAGTTTTTTCCCCTCATCAATCTTCACATAAAACCCCATAATGACAAAGCAAAAACAGGTTTGTAGAAATGTTTGCTAATTTATACAAAATGAAAATCTAATTTACATAAGTATTCAGACCCTTTACTCAGTACTTTGTTGAAGCACCTTTGGCAGCAATTACAGCCTCGAGTCTTCTTGTGTAGGACACTACAAGCATGGCACACCTGTATTTGTGGAGTTTCTCCCATTCTTCTCTGCAGATCCTCTTTGTCAGGTATTGTCAGGTATCTCCAGAGATGTTCAAGTCCGGGCTCTGTCCGGGCCACTCAAGGACATTTAGAGACTTGTCCTGAAGCCATTCCTGCGTTGTCTTTGCTGTTTGCTTTGGGTCATTGTCCTGTGGGAAGGTGAACCTTGGCCCCAGTACGAGGTCCTGAGCGCTCCTGAGCAGGATTTCATCAAAGAACTCTCTGTACTTTGCACCGTTTATCGTCACCTCGATCCTGACCAGTCTCCCAGTCCCTGCCACTGAAAAACATCCCCACAGCAGGATGCTGCCACCAACATGTTTCACCATAGGCATGGTGCCAGGTTTCCTCCAGACTTGACACTTGGCATTCAGGCCAAAGAGTTCAATATTGGTTTCATTATACCAGAGAATCTTGTTTCTCATGGTCCGAGAGTCTTTAGGTGCCTTTTGGCAAACTCCAAGCAGGCTGTCATGTGCCACTCTACCATAAAGGCCTGATTAGTGGAGTGTTTCAGAAATGGTTCTCCTACTGGAAGGTTCTCCCATCTCCACAGAGGGACTCTAGAGCTCTTTCAAGAGTGACCATCGTGTTCTTGGTCACCTCCCTGACCAAGGCCCTTCTCCCCCGAATTCTCAGTTTGCGGACAGCTCTAGGAAGAGTCTTGGTGGTTCCAAACTTCTTCATTTAAGTATAATGGAGGTCATTGTGTTATTGGGGACATTTAATGCTGCAGACATTTTTTGGTACCCTTCTCTGTGCCTCAACACAATCCTGTCTCTGAGCTTTACGGACAATTCCCTTGACGTCATGGCTTGGTTTTTGCTCTGACATGCACTGTCAACTTACAGTTGAAGTCGGAAGTTTACATACACCTTAGCCAAATACATTTAAACTCAGTTTTTCACAATTGTTGCTTGCTCGGACAGGTCCTGCCACCCTTTCCAAAGCCGGGATCTCAGAGGCCCTAGGGTGATGTCTGTCGTGTGTGTGTGTCTGACTCATCTCAGCATTGAGAGTGACAGAAAGCCCAACCAGCATGACCATGACATAGGGATTATCTTGATATGATGAATTTGCTTTATCAACGAATCTGTACAATTCTGTAGAATTTCTAATACAGTTTACAAGCATGTCTAAACAGCTGAGCTTTGAAGTGTATTCATACAGCGGAGTTGATTTGGAGCAGGTGTGGACAGGTATTTGTATTTATTATGGATCCCCATTAGTTCCTGCCAAGGCAGCAGCTACTCTTCCTGGGGTCCAGCAAAATGAAGGCAGTTCATACAGTTTTAAAAACATAACATTACATTCACAGATTTCACAACACACTGTGTGCCCTCAGGCCCCTAATCCACCACATATCTACAGTACAAAATCCATGTGTATGTGTGTGTATAGTGCGCATGTTTTTGTGTGTGTGTGTGTATGCATGTGTCTGTGCCTATGTTTGTGTTGCTTCACAGTCCCCCTGTTCAATAAGGTGTATTTTTATGTTTTTTAAATTCTAATTTTACTGCTTGCGTCAGTTACTTGATGTGGAATAGAGTTCCATGTAGTCATGGCTCTATCTAGTACTGTACGCCTCCCATAGTCTGTCTTGGACTTGGGGACTGTGAAGAGACCTCGTGGCATGTCTTGTGGGGTATTAATGGGTGTCCGAGCTGTGCCCCAGCAGTTCACACAGCTCAGTGCATTCAACATGTCATGTGGAAAACTTGTATCTGAAGATTTTTCTATAGCAAAGAAAAGTCCTATCAGTTAGAGGACCACTTTGCCTTCCACTACATTTGACATTTGATAGCCGTGTGATAGGCCTACCTAACACAGTCTCTCCAAATAGATCTCTGTGTTTGAAGTCTGAAAAGAGCTGGGGTCTCTGTGGAGTGGTTGTTGTTACTGAAATGCCTGTGTTATGCAGGAGAGAACACACAGTTTAGGCAGTGACTCACGCTGCATGTATTACTGTGATTAGCTGGAGCTACTGCAGTGTGGGGAGAGAGAGAAAAAAATAGAGAGTGGTGGAGCGAGAGCTTCCCTGAATGTCAATGCGATTGTGTTTTCACTGGTCTACTGCGTTCATATACAATACAGTTTCCCTCTCTCCACTCCCTCCTTCTCTCCTCCACTCTTTCTCTCCGTATGCTAATCTTCACTCGCTCTCACTGCTCAAATCTCTTTCTCCTGCCTTCGTCTCTACTCTCTACAGTGAAGATGGCATCCCCAGTTTTGATGAACCAGCGAGCCTCTCCTACTGCCAGGTGGCTGCCCAGCAAGACCCCACAAGATCGGGCTTTCTGGGTGAGGACTTGCCCCCTCTAAAGTGATTCTTCAGCAAAGGCACTGACAGCACCGGCCAGGTCTGAGTAAGTACTGCTCTGAAGGAATCTTTCACTGATAACAAGGTGGTATTGATAGCACTGACAGAGTAACAACAAAGAATGTGTGTGATGACAAGATTGTGTGTGTAGCGCATATTAACTGCCTGTAACTGTTCTGCGTTTGTTTGCCCATCTCATCATCTCAGCATGTTGATTGATTAGTTCTTATACTATGACAGGGGAATTTTAGCCAGATGTGATAGCGCTATAGAACAGCTGCCTGCTCCGGTAGTAGGGAAGAGTATTCTATTGTCACGACACTGAGATGCTGTGTTAGCATTAAATGTGTCTTTGTTTACCCGTCTTCTTCAGCATCAATGTGCAGTAGCATCCCACCTCTCATACAGTCGATCTCCAACTTCATAGGGGAATCACAGCGTTCACATTCTGATGCCTCTCTCTGCTATGATGTACTGTTTTCTTCAAAGGATTCTGAAAATATCCGTGTTAAATCTCACTTTTTTTCTGATGGCTTTCTTTTGCCTAGATCTCGATGTAGGAAATAAACATACAGTGCAGGTTAGATCGTAACTTGGTAGAACAAACAATCATCTCTCTTGATAGTTCAATCGGGAATCACATGAATTTTTCCCCACAAATTTTGGACCACAGAACTTTGATTTGTGTCCTGAGTTTGCCATTGGTAAGGCACTTAGTGAGTTATTGTCAGTTGAACGTGTGCATTGGTAGGCCTGTGTGGCAAAAATATATTCTGTAGGCTATCAAAATAATAAAGAGAGTTGCACACTCGATATACAAGCTCCAAGTAATGTATTGGGTAAACCACCAACGTTTCTGCATCACTGTGCCTTCTTCAGGGTGAAGCCAAAACGTTGATGATTTACCCAATACATTTCTAGGAATTTGTATATACAGTGTGCAATTCTCTTTATTTTGTAGCCTACAGAATATATTTTTTATACTTGCTGTTAGTCAGCACCTCTACCAACTGTCTTGGGTGTGCGCCAATATATTCTGTAATTAAAAAAGGAAAAGCAGAAAAGTCCGAAATTATCAAAATCATCAAAAATGTATTTCCATAGAAACAGTTGTTTCCCTCTGTCTCTCTCTCATTTCTTCCTCAGGTTCCTCTCAGAGCAGGTGACAGCTCCTGTTTCTTTATAAGGCCCACAGCCAATTGTATTACAATATGTACATATTAATCATAGTGGTTCATAATAAATTATGATATTCAAGTCTTTAGTCTTGTTACAATACACCTCATCCTCACTTGCTTTAAAATGGTCATCATTAAAAATGTATGATGATTACTATGAAATATCTGCCTTTCCCCTCGGTCTTACACTGAGGTGACTGATGAAGGCATATTCATGTATTTTCAATGGACTAGAATATCTAATTTACATACAGTAAGTATTCACACCCCTGAGTCAATACATGTGGCAGTGATTACAGCTGTAAGTCTTTCTGGGTAAGTCTCTAAGAGCTTTGCACACCAGGATTGTACAATATTTTCACATTATTCTTTTTAAAATTCTTCAAACTCTGTCAAGGTGGTTGTTGATCAGTGATAGACATTTTCAAGTCTTGACATAGATTTTCAAGACGATTTAAGTCAAAACTGTCACTCGGCCATTCAGGAACATTCACTGTCTTCTTGGTAAGCAACTCCAGTGTATATTTGGCCTTGTGTTTCAGGTTATTGTCCTGCTGAAAGGTGAATTTGTCTCCCAGTGTCTGTTGGAAAGCAGACTGAACTAGGATTTCCAATAGGATTTTGCCTGTGCTTAGCTCTTGTTTCTTTTTATCCTAAAAAACTCCCTAGTCCTTACAGATGACAAGCATACCCATAACATGATGCAGCCACCAACATGCTTAAAAATATGTAGAGTGGTACTCAGTGATGTGTTGGATTTGCCCCAAACACAATGCTTTGTATTCATTTCTTTAAAATTCTTTTGCAGTTTTACTTTTGTACCTTATTGCAAACAGGATGCACATTTTGGAATATTTGTATTCTGTACAGATTTCCTTCTGTTCAATCTGTCATTTAGGTTAGTATTGTGGAGCATCTACAATGTTGTTGATTCATCCTCAGTTTTCTCCTATCACAGCTATTAAACTCTGTAACCGTTTTAAAGTCACCATTGGCCTCAGTGACATTCCTGAACGGTTTCATTCCTCTCCAGCAATTGAGTTAAGGATGCCTGTATCCTTGTAGTGGCTGAGTGGATTGATACACTATTCAAAGTGCAATTAATAACTTCACCATGCTCAAAGGGATATTCAATGTCAGCTTCTTCTTTTAACCCATCTACCAATAGGTGCCCTTCTTTACGAGGCATTGGAAAACATCCCTGGTCTTTGTGGTTGAATATGTGTTTGAAATTCACTGCTCAAGTCAGGGACCTTACAGATAACTGTATGTTTGGGGTACGGACGTGATGAAGTCATTAAAAATGTATCTTAAACACTATTATTGCACACAGAGTCCATCCAACTTATTATGTGACTTGTTAAGCAAATGTTTACTCCATAACGTATTTAGGCTTGCCATAACAAAGGGGTTGAATACTTATTGACATTTTTCTAAGCATAATTCCACTTTGACATTATGGGATATTGTGTGTAGGCCAGTGACAAAATCTCAATTGAATCCATTTTAAATTCAGGCTGTAACACAACAAAATGGAGAGAAAGGCAAAGGGTGTGAATACTTTCTGAAGGTACTGCATATGGAAAATATGGAACGTATTTAGGGAGTATCCATTTAATGAAAGAAGTGTGGGGTAGGCAAGAGGAATTGTCAAGAGAGGAATATGTGAATTTGCACTTGTATTCACCTGTAGACAGGAGGCGGTGCAAAACCGTGTGAAATGTGACTTGGAGAAAGAGAAAGGGCTGAAGGCGGTGAGCAGATAGAACCAGGTGGTGTAGCTGCGCTCGGGCGCAAATCCATGCATGTTAATGTGAGTCGTGATGAGAGAAGAGCTCTGCTGCTGTAGCTCTCCCATACCCTCAAGTGTCATTTCCAAAGGCCTGCTTATCCCTGCCGATTGATCCTCTTTGTGTGATGTACCAATGAATGTTCCCATATGGCATCAAGGTTTTCTGAGTTGCTGATGTCGTGACCAGGGACTTAGCTATAGAAAACAATCACAGTGTCAGTTTTAGGGTTTAGGGATTGGACCTGATAGGTTTAGGTAGGGAAACTAGAACTGGTATCTTGACAGAATCTGTGCCACGGATGTACTCGTGTAACATGCTAGTGATTCACTGCCGCCTACAGCCCATACGGTACAGTATCACCCGTGGCCTCTGGTCACCCTGCAGTCTGAATGTAGAGCAACACCAAGACTGGGGTGAAACCTCTGTGCTCTCCTCCCCTGCAAAAGGACTGACTCATACCACACATTATTCAACATATAGAAAACATCTCAGAGGGTTGATCTAGCTGCAGATAGCTAATTCTCCTCTATGTGTTTTCACCTTGCTGCTAATAAGCTCTTACCAATCTAACTAAATTAATAGAGAACATCTGGTTATCTGACAGTCTATGCAGCAACTATTGAATTAGAGTGAAGCTGTGGTTGAAGTCCTGCCAACTCAAACTGCACAATAAACTCTTGTAAAATAATGTATTTATTTAATCAAATAGACTTTGAAAGGGTAGACATACAGAAATTCCTCATCAAAAGTCTTGCTGTTACAAAAGTAGTTCTAACTGCAGCGTAAGAGGTTACAGGTTCTTCTTGGTGAAGCGCCTGAATGGCTTCATCATTGCTGAAAAGACCCTGACAAGCAAGGATCGTTTTTTGATAGGCTGAGATATGGAGCTAGAAGTTAGAAACACAAGAGAAATGGATGGGGGGGGAAAGATGCAGTATAGAAGTATAGTATAGAAACGTTGAAAAATAACATAACCTATGTTTATTTTATTTTTTTATTTTTTTTCTACCCAATTTCATGGTATCCAATTGTTGTAGTAGCTACTATCTTGTCTCATCGCTACAACTCCCGTACGGGCTCGGGAGAGACAAAGGTTGAAAGTCATGCGTCCTCCGATACACAACCCAACCAGCCGCACTGCTTCTTAACACAGCGCACATCCAGCCCGGAAGCCAGCCGCACCAATGTGCCGGAGGAAACACTGTGTACCTGGCAACCTTGGCTAGCGCGCACTGCGCCCGTCCCGCCACAGGAGTCGCTGGTGCGCGATGAGACAAGGACATCCTTACCGACCAAGCCCTTCCTAACCCGGACGACGCTAGGCCAATTGTGCGTTGCCCCACGGACCTCCCGGTCGCGGCCGGTTACGACAGAGCCTGGGCGCAAACCCAGAGTCTCTGATGGCACAGCTGGCGCTGCAGTACAGCGCCCTTAAACATTGCGCCACCTGGGAGGCCCTATACCTATGTTTCTAACACACACCTAAGCAAAACTACAAGCTATAGCAGAGCTCTAAAACATCCTTACCTATGCAATGTCCATCAGTAGAGGGAATCTCAGTCTGTTCCTGGACTGAATGGCAGTCCTTTTTGTTTCCTCTCTTGGAACGCTAACAGAAGAAAGGTAAAGAAAATGGTACAGAGAATAAATAAATAAATGGAACACTTCTGAATCCAAGGCAACAATTTAGTGATGAATAAAACATTTATTTCATGTATTTGTCTTATCATAGCCACATCAATAACATCAGCACCAAACTGGAACAAAAAAACAAATGCTAACTCCCTGCTATACCTTGAAGTTGTTCCTGAGTTTGGTCATTGAAAAGCAAAGGAAGCTCCTTCTTGCTTTCTGCTCAGCCCCCCTCTCTGTCTCAGCCTGGTCTGATGGGTTTGTTGCAGCAGAAGCTGGTCTTGATGCCTCCTTGCATCCCTGTACCAGCTGCTGGGTCAAGGACTTTACCAGGACTCTGTCAAATGCAGGGTCCTGGGAGGAAATAGCTGCTTGCAGAGTGTTATAAGAGCCAAACTCCTCCATGAGGTTTTTATGTACACCCCTGAACACCCTGTGGATGTACAGGATCTGGGAATATGCCTGTGTCCTGGAGAATCTGGATGCAGCACAGAACTCAGACAGGATTTGTCTGATGAGTTGCTGAGATGTTTCTGTCATGTCTGCTGCCTGTTGGGAGGGTCCATCTAGGGCTGAGGGTCTGATCTCCGATAGCAACCTTATCAGCAGTATGGCGACCAAACAGATGACATCATCTTTGCTGGAGTCCATCAAGTACTGCAGTGGGAATGCAGTGGCACTGCTGATGTCCAGGGTGATTAAGAGCTCCCTCAGATGGCCAGAGCTGCTGGGGATACACTCCTCTTCAATGTCAATCCCATCTCCCTTTGGTACCAAAGAGGTTCCCTTGCTGGTGAAAGACGGAGTGGAGGATCGAAAAGAGGCTTTAGCACTCGGTGGTCGACTGCTGTCAGTCATTGGACTGTTACGATGCAGGGGTTCATCTGTGTGTGCCATCATCTTTGTCTTTAGGTCACTTGAAGAAATCTCTGGCATTTTAGAGACCCTGGTGTCAATGCAGGAGCTCCTGACGATGGGGCAGGTCAGATCAAAAGGCACTTCGTCAGGGATGGGAGTGCCAGGGAGGTTGATCTCTAACTCACACTCTGACCTAGAACTCTTTGAAGAGCTGGACAAGGAACTACGACCATTTAAAGAAGTGGACAAAGATGAACAGGTTCTAGGGATGTCTTGGCAGACTTGTTCACTGTCATCCTCACTTTTCTCAACCTCCTTCAGCATAGTTCCTACAATATCATTGATCTGAAGGAGCTCCCTGGAATCCTTCATTCGCCCTAAGTTTGAGATTTCACTCTGGATAGCAACCAGGATTTCCCCAAGGGTCTCTTTGGAAGAAGCATTTTCTGTCCTTTCGGATCCGGGTGGCTTCAGCCCTGTGAAGAAATCCTTAAGTGTGTTCTTCATACTGACGCAGATGGTCTTAGATGTTGACCAAAGTTTCTCCTCTGATATTTTAACACTCAATTCAGTATCATCCAGTTGGGAGCCCCCGTGGGAGCACTGCAAAACTCTCCCACTTCTTTCCAGTAGCACAGTGTCAGTGGACTCATTTTTCTGGGAAATAGTCACCATTCCTTTGACAAAGGTTTCCACTAATCCAGAGGCTGTATTCTCAGAGGACATGGATTCTGAAAGGACATGGATCTCTGATGGTGAGCTAGATGATAAGCCAGCCTGCAGACTTTTATGAAGACCAGTATGGCTGATCTGTGTGATAAAGGAATGACTGGATCTCATCAGCACTTTACTCACTGCCTCTTCTGCCTGAGTCTGGAAGTCATTGCTAGAGAGCTTCTTAATGCTCTGAATCAGACTAGCACTGAATCAGACTCTGTGATTCTGACACTCTCCTCTGAGCTCAGTTGAGAATATACTCACGCTCAAGTCTTCATTGGGTGAGGGTGACTGGGAAATATGTAGGTTATTGAGACCAGGGGTGTCTATATAGATTGAGACTAGGGGTGTCTACAGTAGATTTGTGAGACCAGGGTTGTCTAAAGTAGATTATTGAGACCAGAGGTGTCTTTGGTTACAGATGTCAGGGCTGTGCAGCTGGTATTCAGGGGAGCTTCAGTAAGGCTCGGAGCAGCACTAGAAGGCCTAGAGGAAGGAGCCATGCCAGAAGAGCTGCTGACTTTCCTTGTAAGGATGGTGCTCACCGCCTTCAGGGCTTTAGACTGAAAGTCGGGGCAAGAGAGGGTCTGAATCTTTCTGGCCACCACACTGGTAGAGGATCCAGTCTCTTTGAGAAAGTGAGTGGTCCCTTCTTTCCCAGGTGGACACTCAACAACAAGGTCACACTGAAGATTGGTCAGAAATTTAGACCCCAAGATTGTCATCTTCTTGGCCAGATCCAATAGGATGTTGAAGTCCTGTGCCATTTTGTCCATTGTGCCGACAATGGCATCCAGAACATCATCGGTCACAGGGTCCATGAGGGGCTCGATAAACCCTACCAACTCTGGCTCAGACGTTTGGCTCTGTAGCTCGGCCAGGATCTGCACCGAGGCTACCCGAATGACCTCCTTGCCTGCTGCTATGTCCTGACTGTACATAGGGGGTAACTCCCCGAGCTGGCCTGAATGGCCACTGAGAGGCCAGAGTTAAGCTGGTGTACTACCTCTCCCACGATAGCACAGCTCAAATCGGAGGAGCTGGAGGAGGTGGGGTTGGAGTGACCCTCAACCAGGGATATCAGGAGGCTCTCTTCCGTTACCCCAAAAAGAGCCTTCAGAGGCTCCATGAGGGGAGCCTCTCTAGTTGCAGGCAAGCTCTGCAATGAGGTCTGGGACCTTGAAGATAAACACACAATCACCACTTATGCCATGCAAATGTGACCAACTGGTATCTAATCTGGGTCATTAGTGAGCCTGATAACCAAATTAGAGCAATGATGGTTTACTTCTCATACCACCGTAGTTCTAGAAGTCTAAAGCCAACTGACATGATTTTTTGCCTGATTTTTATGTTTGTGCAACATCAGAATATGATTAATTCTGAAAGGCATGTACCTGATCTATTTATTCATAGATGACTTTATGGCTTACCCAGTTAAAAATGACTTTCACCTGGACCCACCCCCTCAGTGGCAACATTTCTGACCAGAACTTAAAACTACAAGGTGTGAATTCCAAGTTAATAATTTATGATAAGTATGGGTCAGGTCTTGCAATTATTAAGTTGAAATATTGCTGTGAACCTACCTCTTACGCGAACAGCATGGTAATGAGGTTCTGCGAGTGGATTTATGGCGGCACCCTGCACTGCCATTCCTCCTCCTCTCCTTAGTCCAGTAGTTCATCTCACTGATCAGCAGCCTTTTCTCTCTCTCATCCAGACTGCCTAAGGAATCCTCAGAGACCCTGTCAGAGAGCACTGGGATTCTGGGGAGGTTGGCCCACTCCTCAGGTTCACCCCCATGATACGAGCTAGCGCTGGTAGGAGAATGCGGAGGGCTGTCTGGGTCACGACTTTAACAATCTTCAGTCACAGCATGGAGAGCTGCTCGAATGTGAGCTATGGCCAACAAACAGAGTAATGTTTCTGTCAATCAAGCAATTCCATGACACCATTCCCTGTATAGTGCGCAACTTTTGTCTAGAACCTTATGTGGAGAGACTTATGTTATTTTTCATGCCATGCTGAATCACTCTCCATTGGCTAGAGAAAAGAAAAGAAAGGAAACATATTTTACCTGCACACTGGTGTTGAGTTAGTGGAGTCACTAGATAGCCATGTCAGGGAAAATAAAAAAGTGTATTTAATTAAGCTATTAGCAAGTACATGAGACATTTTGTTCTTGATTTACAGGAAGAGTTAGGGGTGTGGTTACAGTGATGTTAGGTGTCGTGTCTAAAATCCCATTTGTGGTCAGAAGGTGCACTATGACTATAAATTCAGAGTTGTTGTATGTGAGGTTGGAAAAAGACATGGGACTTGCTCATCAGTTAGACTCCTCAGGAAGGAGAGGAGGATTGGGGCACAGCATGTCTCAATCTTGAGAGAAGGCATTAGAGTCCTCTGAGCCTCCTTCTCCAGCTGCTCAATGATAGATCCCCTTTCCCGGAAACCACACCCGGGTGTCTGAGAAGACTCTGGGAAACCGCAAAGAGAAATCTAAAGTTGAATCTGAACTTGATCCCTAATTTCCTTCACCTTTAGTGATTTGATTGCATTGGACAGGTAAAAGCACATCTCTCTGCGGGCCTCCACTATATTACTTTCACCTATATAGATACTATCTTCTCAGATCAGTGCTGATGAATTTGAACACAACCTGCACCCAACATGAAGTAATCTCGGACCTGCACCAATGCTTCTGTCCTCCTCCACGGAAGTCTTCTTGGCACGGCCACTGGACTTACGTTTAGCCTACATGACAACAGATTATAGGTCTCATAGCAGATCTAAGGTCAGTGTAGCGTGTCCTCCTAATGCTTTAAGGCTAGGATTTAGTGATAGTAAACTAATCCTAGATCTGTGCCTAAGTAGGCAGAACATGTGTAAAGGACAGCATATTTCTTACCTTGCCTCCTGTCCTGTTCTTGTTGGTCTCATGTGTCTCTGTTTCATTCTTCATATTCTCCACAACCTTATTTTGGTCATCCGGGGGATCCTCCCATTTCACGCTCTGGTGGATAAATGGAGAGGTCAATATCAGTCCTCGGTTGTGACAACTTATTCGCTCCTATTTTAAACACAACGGCAATAGTGGTCAGATTTCAGTCCATGGATCAAACCAGTGAGATCTAGTGCTTTGGTAGTGACCTACTATATTGTTAGTAATTTCTCCTCTAAACTCAAAATAGGCTAAATGAACCATACCTTGCTGTCATCTGACATGATGTCTAGCTTATTGTTGTAGGCTGTTTAGAGGAAATACTAATATCTCCTTTGAAAAAACGTCAGTGAACCATCCGCAGACAACTGAAGTGAATATGAACGTCCTTGAATTATGCCAAAGCATTGTTGAATACTCGATTCCGATTGGCTGAAGCCAGGGCATTCTTCAAAGATGTCATACACACATGATGTCACAATTAGGCCTAAGTCTAATGTCTATATGAACTGTCAATGTCATTAGAAAACAGATCATAGCTTGTCAAAGTTCTGCCAAGCAAAAATATTTGTAAGTGCACGTTATTGCGTTTAATTTATGGTTTATCAAGCATCCTCATTCATTGCCATGCACAAAAACGTACCTCGCTGCCATCCATTAGCTACAATTCTGAAGTTGCAAAGCTGCAAAACTAGGACATGTAATAAATTATAACCACTTGCACCTAGAATAATTTAAAATCAATGACGTTCTAGGGGGCTTGAACTATTTCAGCACTATGGAGCTGTCCGCTTCATAGTGCTGACACGTTTCTTGGCGTCAGGGAACCGTGCCATGGTGCTGAAATGTTTCGAGTCTGGGCACCACCTGAGACCACGGCATGGTGCTGATATGGAGCAGGGCTCAGTTCTATGGGTATCTCATGCGGATTTTCCTGCTAACCTATGTATAACGATACCATAATTACATTATTTTCATCCATCCGTCAACACAAATGGCATGTCAACGGTTCCCAAATAATAATGCAATGAAGCCAAGCCGAGATGTATGGTTCTTCATCCAGAGGACGAAGCACCACTGTATCATCTAAAACCTTCAGAGAGATCCCTTAAAACTGTAGTATAAATTTTCCACATCTGTTCTTGGTAGCTAGGTTAATTTAGCGAGACATGGACAAATCCAACACATAAGCGTTTCTACTGAGTCCTGCTTAGAGGTGACTGTCTGTCATGTTGCTAGTTGTAATGACGCTTTTAAAACAAGAAGAGTTATTTGTAATTGCTCTGGGAGCTAATTATTGCAGAGCCCAGCTTCACATCCTGCTCGCTGGGCTCATTATGGACAGCCAATGAGCAGTTCAGGTGAAAAAGTCAGCCAGATCTGATCTCTATAACATACATGATACTAGGATCCTGTAGCAACCTGCCGGCCTGCACAATCCTCTATGGCACGAATGCTACACGCGCAATATGTTATGCTAACATCCCACAACAATTCTCAAATTGGAATTACTTGCCTAAACTTCGAATCATACTTATTTTCTAATATCAACCATCGTTTCTGCACTTAAGGCAGACTTGCCATTTGAACAAGATGGAATTAGGACAACTGTAAAGCTCGTTAAACGTGGGCTAAAATTAACCTTACCTGGCTGTCGTCAGCCATTTTGTGTAGCCCGTTAATTAAGGCTCTGCGCCTCTGATACTGCAGCCGTTCTGTAACTGTTAAACCTAGTCTAATCGTATCCGTTGAAAACCCGTCAGTGAACCGTCCTCAAACACAATTAACATGTGGGCATTAACTTGTTGAATCTATGGGTCTTGTTTTTTAATTGGAAAAATAACGTTCAAAGTAAACGGGCTATTTTTCAGGACCAGAAAATAGAATTTGCATATAATTGACAGCTTAGGATAGAAAACTCTAAAGTTTCCAAAACTGTAAAGCTATTGTCTGTGAGTATAACAGAACTGATATTGTAGGCAAAAGAATGAGAAAAATCCAATCAGGAACGCAGCGGCTTCTAAAAAAAAGAGTCCCTTCCTATGCTTCCCTATTGAGCAGTGAATGGGATATCAACGAGATTCCTTTTTCTATGGCTTCCTTAATGTGTCTAGTATCACAAGACATCGTTTCAGGCTGTTATTTTTTTTAAATTATCCTGAGAGACTCTGCGTCAGTGTCCACCTGATGGCTCTTTTGTCTTTTACGCGAGGTAGCCATTTTTCCACCTGGTCTTATTGAAAAAAGCTCTATCCCGGTTGAATATTATCAAATAGATATTTGAAAAACAACTTGAGGATTGATTATAAACAACGTTTGCCATGTTTCTGTAGATATTATGGAGCTAATTTGGAATATTTTTCGGAGTTGTCATGGCCGCAATTTCCGGTCGTTTTCTCAGCCAAACGTGAAGAACTGACGGAGCTAATTTTGGCTACAAAATAATTTATGGAAAAAAAGGAACATTTGCTACCAAACTGGGAGTCTCGTGAGTGAAAAAATCCGAAGCACAAAGGTAAACGATTTAATTTGATTGCTTTTCTGATTTTCGTGACCAGATAGCCTAGCATAGCATTATGCCTAGCTAGCAGCAGGCTAAACTTACACAAATGTTTGTCTTGCTTTGGCTGTAAAGCATATTTTCAAAATCTGAGATGACAGGGTGATTAACAAAAGGCTAAGCTGTGTTTGGATATATTTCACTTGTGATTTCATGAATATTTTCTAGTAAGATTTGTCCATTGCGTTATGCTACTTCGTGTCAGTTGATGACAATTCTCCCGGGTCCGAATGGGTAGTTACAAGAGCCTTCACATGAAGATATCAAATACATGACGTCAGATATGCCTATAGGTATTGTTGACTTAATCAGAATACATATCATAGTGTCACAGTACGTGCTGTTGACAGCCTACCCCGAAATCAAACAGGAACATGGATTTTGTGGATTTTGTTGTGAATTTTTACAATTGTATAACTGCCTTCATTTTACTGGACCCCATGCAGAGTAGCTGCTGCAGCTAAAGGGGATCCACATATACAAACCCAATGCAACATGATAACACATGCATCAACTTGTTTTGACACATCACATGGGATATGACAGTTCCTGATTCTGAGATGCTGTAAATCAACAGATCTTGAGAGGAGATAAAACATCTGATCTATTTCACAGGTGTAATGGATTTCCTCCTCTTCGTCTGAAGTATTGCACGGATCGGACCAAAACGTAGCGTGGTAAGTATCCATGTTTTAATAGAATAAACTGAACATGACACAATATAAAATAACAAAGTGGTGCCATGAACGCCTGTCCAAGGAGACGCACTGGAGACCAGATGCGTAGAGCCGGCTTCATGGCACCTGGCTCGATGTCCACTCGAGCCCGGCCGATACATGGAGCTGGAATGTACCGCACCGGGCTATGCACCCGCACCGGGGACACCGTGCGCTCCACAGCATAACACTGTGCCTGCCCGGTTCCCCTCTCTCTCTCCCCCGTAAGCACGGGGAGTTGGGGAGTGTGGCGAAGCCAGGTAGGAGACCTGCGCCGTGTGCCCCCCTGCGCTGTGTGCCACCCCCCCCAAAGACATTTTTGGGGCTGCCTCTCGGGCTTCCTCCCGCGCCGCCGTGCTGACTCCAGTCGCCGGTATCACTCACACTGCTCCAGAGAATCCCAAGCGGACTCCGGCACTCTCCCTGGGTCGACCGCCCACCTGTTTATCTCCTCCCAAGTAGTGACACAGCCCAGATCTCGCTCCCATGTCCAGAAATCCTGACATCGCTGCTGCCCGTTACCACGCCGCTTGGTCCTTTTGTGGTGGGTGATTCTGTAACGGATTTCCTCCTCTTCGTCTGAAGTGTTGCAAGCATCGGACCAAAACGCATCGTGGTAAGTGTCCATGTTTTAATAGAATAGAATAAACTGAACATGACACAATACAAAATAACAACATGAATATAAACGAAACAGTCCCGTGTGGCACTGACACAGGAACCAATAACCCACAATGACAAAACAGGCTACCTAAATATGGTTCCCAATCAGAAACAATGACTAACACCTGCCTCTGATTGAGAACCATATCTTGCCAAACACAGAAACAGACAAACTAGACATACAACATAGATACAACATAGATTGCCCCTAAGATCACACCCTGACCAAACAAAACATATAAACATACAAAGCAAACTATGGTCAGGGTGTGACAACAGGTTCCTGGTGGTTTCATCAATCATGTCTTGCCATGCATGTGATATGAGATAATGTTATGCACCACGTAAATATACATTGCCTAAGGCTGCAGTGCTATACTCCATGGAGACAGTGCTCAATGTTCATTTTACATGATGGATATATGCTACTCCATTTCATACAATCAATCAGTACAATTTATTTATAAAGACCTTTTTACATCAGCAGATGTCACAAAATGCTTATTCTGACACCCAGCTTAAAACCTCAAATAGCATGCAATGCAAATTTAGAAGCATGGTGGCTAGGAAAAGCTCTCTAGAAAAACAGGAACCTAGGAAGAAACCTAGAGAGGAATCAGGCTCTGAGGGGTGGCTAGTCCTCTTCTGGCTGTGCCGGTGGAGATTATAAGCGTACACGGCCAATAAGGCCAGATCGTTCTTCAAGTACTGTCGTTCGAACATTCTTCATAGATGACCAGCAGAGTCAACAAAATAATGTGGTTAGAAAGGGTGCAACAGGTCAGCACCTCCGAAGTAATTGTCAGTTGGCTTTTCATAGCCGAACATTCAGAGGTCGAGACAACAGGTGTGTTAGAGAGGGAGAGAGAGAGAGAGAGCGAAGATCGAAACAGCAGCTCCATGACAAGGTATCACGTCTGGAGAAGACACATGCCTCTTCATGTGATACATGATGTTTGGCTGTGCTAAGTGTTATCTTATGGGTTTGGTGATTGTTCTGTGTGAAGCCGTATTCTGCATTGCATCATGGAATGTGATGTGAAATCCCTGGGCCTATGGCTGTTGAAGCTACTCCACTGCACTGCTGCTCCACTGCACTGCCCTTCTCCCCCGATTGCTCAGTTTGGTCTGTCTGCCAGCTCTAGGAAGAGTCTTGGTGGTTCCAAACTTCTTCCGTTTAAGAATGATGGAGGCAACTGTGTCCTTGGGGACCTTCAATATTGCAGAAACGTTTTGGTACACTTCACCAGATCTGTGTCTTGACACAATCATGTCTCTGAGCTCTATGGACAATTCCATGTCTCTGAGCTCTATGGACATCTCAGAGGGTTGATCAAGCTGCAGATAGCTAATGCTCCTCTATGTGTTTTCCCTTTGCTGCTAATAAGCTCTTACCAATCAAACTAAATTAATAGACTGATTATCTGACAGTCTATGCAGCAACTATTGTATTATAGTCAAGCTGTGGTTATTTTATTTATTTTCCAAGACAAGTCAGTTCAGAACAAATTCTTATTTGCAGTGACAGCTTAGGAACAGTGGGTTAACTACCTTGTTCAGGAGCAGAACGTCATATTTTTACATGGTTAGCTCAGGGATCTGACCTAGCAACCTTTCAGTTACTTGCCCAATGCTCTAACCACAAGGCAACCTGCTGCCCCAAGTCCTGCCAACTCAAAAACTGCACAATAAATGTGTAACCAAGGGGGAACTAGTGCATGTCTCTGCTTCAGTTTTACTAATCTTCCAAAACACTTGAAATTCTTATAAAATAATTTGCATTTATTTGATCAAATAGACTTTGAAAGGGTAGACATGCAGAAATTCCTCTTGTCAAAAGTCTTGCTTTTACAAAAGTAGTTCTTCATGCAGCGTAAGAGGTTACAGGTTCTTCTTGGTGAAGCGCCTGAATGGCTTCATCATTGCTGAAAAGACCCTGACAATCAAGGATCGTTTTTTGACAGGCTGAGATATGGAGGGAGAAACCTGAAACTGGAGCTAGAAACACAAGAGAAATGGAGGGATGGAGGGAGGAAGGGAGGGAGGGGAGAGAGATGCAGTATAGTAACGTTGAAAAATAACAGTGCTATGAGTTTGGTAGGCATACCTATGTTTCTAACACACACAAAACTACAAGCTTTAGCAGAGTTCTAAAATCCTTACCTATGCAATGTCCATCAGTAGACGAAAACTCAGTCTGTTCCTGGACTGAATGGCAGTCCTTTTGTTTCCTCTCTTGGAACGCTAACAGAAGAAAGGTAAAGAAAATGGAACAGAATAAATAAATTAATGGAACACTTCTGAATCCAAGGCAACAATTTAGTGTTGAATAAAACATATTTATTTCATGTATTTGTCTTATCATAGCCACATCAATAACATCAGCACCAAACTGGAACAAAAAACAATTGCTAACTCCCTGCTATACCTTGAAGTTGATCCTGAGTTTGGTCATTGAAAAGCAAAGGAAGCTCCTTCTTGCTTTCTGCTCAGCCCCCCTCTCTGTCCCAGCCTGGTCTGATGGGTTTGTTGCAGCAGAAGCTGGTCTTGACGCCTCCTTGCATCCCTGTACCAGCTGCTGGGTCAAGGACTTTACCAGGACTCTGTCAAATGCAGGGTCCTGGGAGGAAATAGCTGCTTGCAGGGTGTTATAAGAGCCAAACTCCTCCATAATGTTTTTATGTACACCTCTGAACACCCTGTGGATGTTCAGGTTCTGGGAATATGCCTGTGTCCTGGAGAATCTGGATGCAGCACAGAACTCAGACAGGACTTGTCTGATGAGTTGCTGAGATGTAGGATCGAAAAGAGGTTTTAGCACTCGGTGGTCGGCTGCTGTCAGTCATTGGACTGTTACGATGCAAGGGTTCATTTGTGTGTGCCATCATCTTTGTCTTTAGGTCACTTGTAGAAATCTCTGGCATTTTAGAGTCCCTGGTGTCGATGCAGGACCTCCTGACGATGGGGCAGGTCAGATCAAAAGGCACTTCGTCAGGGATGGGAGTGCCAGGGCGGTTGATCTCTAACTCACACTCTGACCTAGGACCCTTTGAAGAGCTGGACAAGGAACTCCGACCATTTAAAGAAGTGGATAAAGATGACCAGGTTCTAGGGATGTCTTGGCAGACTTGTTCACTGTCATCCTCACTTTTCTCAACCTCCTTCAGCATAGTTCCTACCATATCATTGATCTGAAGGAGCTCCCTGGAACCCTTAATTCGCCCGAAGTTTGAGATTCCACTCTGGATAGCAACCAGGATTTCCCCAAGGGTCTCTTTGGAAGATGCATTTTCTGTCCTTTCGGATCCGGATGGCTTCAGCCCTGTGAAGAAATCCTTAAGTGTGTTCTTCATACTGACGCAGATGGTCTTCGCTGTTGACCAAATTGTCTCCTCTGATATTTTAACACTCAATTCAGTATCATCCAGTTGGGAGAGAAGAGAGAGAAGAGAGAAGGTTATCATCTGTGAAGATCCTGTTTTGTGGTCATTTACAGGAACTGGCCAATCAACTGCTTCACATGTGCCTTCAAATGATGCTATCATATCCATGCCTCCCACAAATGCCTGAACAATCACTGTGGCAGTGGAGGTTACAGATGTCAGGGCTGTGCAGCTGGTATTCAGGGGGGCTTCAGTAAGGTTAGGAGCAGCACTAGAAGGCCTAGAGGAAGGAGCCACGCTAGAAGAGCTGCTGACTTTCCTTGTAAGGATGGTGCTCACCGCCTTCAGGGCTTTAGACTGAAAGTCGGGGCTAGAGAGGGTCTGAATCTTTCTGGCCACCACACTGGTAGAGGATCCAGTGTCTTTGCAAAAGTGAGTGGTCCCTTCTTTCCCAGATGGACACTCAACATCAAGGTCACATTGAAGATTGGTCAGAAATTTAGACCCCAAGATTGTCCATTGTCCATTGTGCCGACAATGACATCCAGCATATCATCGGTCACAGGGTCCATGAGGGGACTAAACCCTACCCACTCTGGCTCAGACGTTTGGCTCTGTTGCTCGGCCAGGATCTGCACCGAGGCTACCCGAATTACTTCCTTGCCTGCTGCTATGTCCTGACTGTCCATAGGGGGGCAACTCCCCGAGCTGGCCTGAATGGCTACTGAGAGGCCAGAGTTAAGCTGGTGTACTTCCTCCCCCACGATAGCACAGCTCAACTCGGAGGAGCTGGAGGAGGTGGGGTTGGAGTGACCCTCAACCAGGGATATCAGGAGGCTCTCTTCCGTTACCCCAAAAAGAGCCTTCAGAGGCTCCTCCATGAGGGGAGGAGTTGCAGGCAAGCTCTGCAATGAGGTCTGGGACCTTGAAGATAAACACACAATCACTACTTATGCCATGCAAATGTGGCCAACTGGTATCTAATCTGGGTCATTAGTGAGCCAGATTTTTATGTTTGTACGACATCAGAATATGATTAATTGTGAAAGGCATGCCTGATCTATTTATTCATAGATTACTTTATGGCTTACCCAGTTAAAATTGACTTTCACCTGGACCCACCCCCCCACTGGCAACATTTCTGAACAGAACTTAAAACTACAAGGTGTGAATTCCGAGTTAATAATTTATGATAAGTATGGGTCAGTTCTTGCAATAATTAAGTTGAAATATTGCTGTGAACATACCTCTTAGGCGAACAGCATGGTGATAAGGTTCTGCGAGTGGATTTTTGTCGGCACCCTGCACTGCCATTCCTCCTCCTCTCCTTGGTCCAGTAGTTCATCTCACTGATCAGCAGCCTTTTCTCTCTCTCATCCAGACTGCCTAAGGAATCCTCAGACCCTGTCAGAGAGCACTGGGATTCTGGGGAGGTTGCCCCACTCCTCAGGTTCACCCCCATGATACGACCTAGCGCTGGTAGGAGAATGCGGAGGGCTGTCTGGGTCACGACTTTAACAATCTTCAGACACAGCATGGAGAGCTGCTCGAATGTGAGCTATGGCCAACAAACATAGTAATGTTTTTGTCAATCAAGCAATTCCATGACACCATTCCCTATAGGGCGCACAACTTTTGACCAGAACCTTATGTGGAGAGACTTACGTTATTTTTCATGCCATGCTGAATCACTCTCCATTGGCTAGAGAAAAGAAAAGAAAGGAAACATATTTTACCTGCACACTGATGTTGAGTTAGTGGAGTCACTAGATAGCCATTTTAGGGAAAATAAACGTGTATTTAATTAAGCTATTAGCAAGTACATGAGACATTTTGTTCTTGATTTACAGGAAGAGTTAGGGGTGTGGTTACAGTGATGTTAGGTGTAGTGTCTAAAATCCCATTTGTGGTTAGAAGGTGCACTATGACTATACATTCAGAGTTGTTGTATGTGAGGTTGGAAAAAGACATGGCACTTGCTCATCAGTTAGACTCCTCAGGAAGGAGAGGAGGATTGGGGCACAGCATGTCTCAATCTTGAGAGAAGGCATTAGAGTCCTCTGAGCCTCCTTCTCCAGCTGCTCAATGATAGATCCCCTATCCCGGAAACCACACCCGGGTGTCTGAGAAGACTCTGGGAAACCGCAAAGAGAAATCTAAAGTTGAATTTGTACTTGATCCCTAATTTCCTTCACCTTTAGTGATTTGATTACACTGGACAGGTAATAGCACATCTCTCTGCAGGCTTCCACTATATTGCTTTTACCTATATAGATACTATCTTCTCAGATCAATGCTGATGAATTTGAACACAACCTGCACCCAACATGAAGTAATCTCGGACCTGCACCAATGCTGCTGTCCTCCTCCACGGATGTCTTCTTGGCACGGCCACTGGACTTAAGTTTAGCCTACATGACAACATATTATAGGTCTCATAGCAGATCTAAGGTCAGTGTAGCGTGTCCTCCTAATGCTTTAAGGCTAGGATTTAGTGATAGTAAACTAATCCTAGATCTGTGCCGAAGTTGGCAGAACATGTGTAATGGACAGCATATTTCTTACCTTGCCTCCTGTCCTGTTCTTGTTGGTCTCATGTGTCTCTGTTTCGTCCTTCATATTCTCCACAACCTTATTTTGGTCATCTGGGGGATCCTCCCATTTCACGCTCTGGTGGATAAATGATAGGTCAATATCAGTCCTTGGTTGTGACTTTGTGAAATAACTTATTCGCTCCTATTTTAAACAAAACGGCAATAGTGGTCAGATTTCAGTCCATGGATCAAACCAGTGAGACCTATTGCTTTGTTAGTGACCTACTATATTATTATTAATTTCTCCTCAACTCAAAATAGGCTAAATGAACCATACCTTGCTGTCATCTGACATGATGTGTAGCTTATTTTTGTAGGCTGTTTAGAGGAAATACTAATACCTCCTTTGAAAAAACGTCAGTGAACCATCGGCAGACAACTGAAGTGAATATGAATGTCCTTGAATTATGCCAAAGCATTGTTGAATACTCGATACCGATTGGCTGAAGCCAGGGCATTCTTCAAAGATGTCATACACACATGATGTCACAATTAGGCCTAAGTCTAATGTCTATATGAACTGTCAATGTCATTAGAACACAGATCATAGCTTGTCAAAATTTTGCCAAACGAAAATATTTGTAAGTGCACGTTTTTGCGTTTAATTTATGGTTTATCAAGCATCCTCATTCATCACCATGCACAAAAACGTAACTCGCTGCCATCCATTAGCTATAATTCTGAGGTTGCAAAGCTGCAAAACTAGAACGTGGAATAAATTATAACCACTTGCACCTAGAATAATTTAAAATCAATGACGTTCTAGGGGACTTGAACCTTTTCAGCACTGTGGAGCTGTCCGCTGGCGTCAGGGGACCGTGCCATGGTGTTGAAATGTTTCGAGTCTGGGCAGCACCTGAGACCGCGGCATGGTGCTGAAATGGAGCAGGGCTCAGTTCTATGGATATCTCATGCGGATTTTCCTGCTAGCCTATGTATAACGATACTATAATTATATTATTTTCATCCATCCGTCAACACAAATGGCATGTCAACGTTTCCCCAAATAATAATGCAATGAAGCCAAGCCGAGATGTATGGTTCTTCATCCAGAGGACGAAGCACCACTGTATAATCTAAAACCTTCAGAGAGATCCCTTAAAACTGTTTTATAAATTCTCCACAGCTGTTCTGGTAGCTCGGTTAATTTAGCGAGACATGGACAAATCCAACACATAGCGTTTCTACTGAGTCCTGCTTAGAGGTGACTGACTGTCATGTTGCTAGTTGTAATGACGCTTTTAAAACAAGAATAGTTATTTGTAATTGCTCAGGGAGCTAATTATTGCAGAGCCCAGCTACACATCCTGCTCGCTGGGCTCATTATGGACAGCCAATGAGCAGTTCAGGTGAAAAGGTCAGCCAGATCTGATCTCTATAACATACATGATACTAGGATCCTGTAGCAACCTGCCGGCCTGCACAATCCTCTATGGCACGAATGCTACACGCGCAATATGTTATGCTAACATCCCACAACAATTCCCCAATTGGAATTACTTGCCTAAACTTCCAATCATACTTATTTTCTAATATCAACCACCGAAAAATATTCCAAATTAGCTCCATAGTATCGACAGAAACATGGCAAACGTTGTTTATAATCTATCCTCAAGGTGTTTTTGAAATATCTATTAGATAATATATCAACCGGGACTGGTGGCTTCTTAGAAGGAAAGAGAGAAACACATCAAATCAAATTTTATTTGTCGCATACACATGGTTGGCAGATGTTAATGCGAGTGTAGCGAAATGCTTGTGCTTCTCGTTCCGACAATGCAGTAATAACCAACAAGTAATCTAACAATTCCAAAACTACTATCTGATACACACAAGTGTAGGGGATAAAGAATATGTACACAAAGATATATGAATGAGTGATGGTACAGAGCGGCATAGGCAAGATACAGTAGATGGTATCGAGTACAGTATATACATATGAGATGAGTATGTAAACAAAGTGGCATAGTTAAAGTGGCTAGTGATACATGTATTACATAAAGATGCAGTAGATGATATAGCGTACAGTATATACATATGAGATGAGTAATGTCGGGTTTGTAAACATTATATTAGGTAGCATTGTTTATTAAAGTGGCTAGTGATATATTTTACATCATTTCCCATCAATTCCCATTATTAAAGTGGCTGGAGTTGAGTCAGTGTGTTGGCAGCAGCCACTCAATGTTAGTGGTGGCTGTTTAACAGTCTGATGGCCTTGAGATAGAAGCTGTTTTTTAGTCTCTCGGTCCCAGCTTTGATGCACCTGTACTGACCTCGCCTTCTGGATGATAGCGGGGTGAACAGGCAGTGGCTCGGGTGGTTGTTGTCCTTGATGATCTTTATGGCCTTCCTGTAACTTCGGGTGGTGTAGGTGTCCTGGAGGGCAGGTAGTTTGCCCCCGGTGATGCGTTGTGCAGACCTCACTACCCTCTGGAGAGCCTTACGGTTGTGGGCAGAGCAGTTGCAGTACCAGGCGGTGATACAGCCCGCCAGGATGCTCTCGATTGTGCATCTGTAGAAGTTTGTGAGTGCTTTTGGTGACAAGCCGAATTTCTTCAGCCTCCTGAGGTTGAAGAGGCGCTGCTGCGCCTTCTTCACGATGCTGTCTGTGTGGGTGGACCAATTCAGTTTGTCTGTGATGTGTATGCCGAGGAACTTAAAACTTACTACCCTCTCCACTACTGTTCCATCGATGTGGATAGGGGGGTGTTCCCTCTGCTGTTTCCTGAAGTCCACAATCATCTCCTTTGTTTTGTTGACGTTGAGTGTGAGGTTATTTTCCTGACACCTCACTCCGAGAGCCCTCATCTCCTCCCTGTAGGCCATCTCGTTGTTGTTGGTAATCAAGCCTACCACTGTTGTGTCGTCCGCAAACTTGATGATTGAGTTGGAGGAGTGCGTGGCCATGCAGGCGTGGGTGAACAGGGAGTACAGGAGAGGGCTCAGAACGCACCATTGTGGGGCCCCAGTGTTGAGGATCAGCGGGCTGGAGATGTTGTTGCCTACCCTCACCACCTGGGGGCGGCCCGTCAGGAAGTCCAGTACCCAGTTGGTGTTGAATGCCGAGCTGTAGTCGATGAACAGCATTCTCACATAGGTATTCCTCTTGTCCAGATGGGTTAGGGCAGTGTGCAGTGTGGTTGAGATTGCATCGTCTGTGGACCTATTTGGGCGGTAAGCAAATTGGAGTGGGTCTATGGTGTCAGGTAGGGTGGAGGTGATATGGTCCTTGACTAGTCTCTCAAAAGCACTTCATGATGACGGAAGTGAGTGCTACGGGGCGGTAGTCGTTTAGCTCAGTTACCTTAGCTTTCTTGGGAACAGGAACAATGGTGGCCCTCTTGAAGCATGTGGGAACAGCAGACTGGTATAGGGATTGATTGAATATGTCCGTAAACACACCAGCCAGCTGGTCTGCGCATGCTCTGAGGGCGCGGCTGGGGATGCCGTCTGGGCCTGCAGCCCTGCGAGGGTTAACACGTTTAAATGTTTTACTCACCTCGGCTGCAGTGAAGGAGAGTCCGCATGTTTTGGTTGCAGGCCGTGTCAGTGGCACTGTGTTGTCTTCAAAGCGGGCAAAAAAGTTATTTAGTCTGCCTGGGAGCAAGACATCCTGGTCCGTGACGGGGCTGGTTTTCTTTTTGTAATCCGTGATTGACTGTAGACCCTGCCACATACCTCTTGTGTCTGAGCCGTTGAATTGAGATTCTACTTTGTCTCTATACTGACGCTTAGCTTGTTTGCCTTGCGGAGGGAATAGCTACACTGTTTGTATTCGGTCATGTTTCCGGTCACCTTGCCCTGATTTAAAAGCAGTGGTTCGCGCTTTCAGTTTCACGCGAATGCTGCCATCAATCCACGGTTTCTGGTTTGGGAATGTTTTAATCGTAGCTATGGGAACAACATCTTCAACGCATGTTCTAATGAACTCTAACACCGAATCAGTGTATTCGTCAATGTTGTTGTCTGACGCAATACGAAACATATCGCAGTCCACGTGATGGAAGCAGTCTTGAAGTGTGGAATCAGATTGGTCGGACCAGCGTTGGACAGACCTCAGCGTGGGAGCTTCTTGTTTTAGTTTCTGTCTGTAGGCTGGGATCAACAAAATGGAGTGGTGGTCAGCTTTTCCGAAAGGAGGGCGGGGCAGGGCCTTATATGCGTCGCGGTAGTTAGAATAGCAATGATCCAAGGTTTTCCCAGCCCTGG
Organism: Oncorhynchus masou masou; assembly: GCF_036934945.1. Classification (NCBI taxonomy): domain Eukaryota; kingdom Metazoa; phylum Chordata; class Actinopteri; order Salmoniformes; family Salmonidae; genus Oncorhynchus; species Oncorhynchus masou. The sequence continues at coordinate 24,693,113 of NC_088212.1, read as the reverse complement.
TTGCGCAATCGATATGCTGATACAATTTAGGGAGTCTTGTTTTCAGATTAGCCTTGTTAAAATCCCCAGCTACAATGAATGCAGCCTCAGGATGTATGGATTCCAGTTTGCAAAGAGTCAAATAAAGTTCGTTCAGAGCCATCGATGTGTCTGCTTGGGGGGGAATATATACGGCTGTGATTATAATCAAAGATAATTCCCTTGGTAGATAATGCGGTCGACATTTGATTGTGAGGAATTCTAAATCAGGTGAACAGAAGGACTTGAGTTCCTGTATGTTTTTGTGACCACACCACGTCTCGTTAGCCATAAGGCATACGCCCCCGCCCCTCTTCTTACCAGAAAGATGTTTGTTTCTGTCGGCGCGATGCGTGGAGAAACCAGCTGGCTGCACCGACTCCGATAGCGTCTCTCCAGTGAGCCATGTTTCCGTGAAGCAAAGAACGTTACAGTCTCTGATGTCCCTCTGGAATGCTACCCTTGCTCGGATTTCATCAACCTTGTTGTCAAGAGACTGGACATTGGCGAGAAGTATACTAGGGAGTGGTGCACGATGTGCCCGTCTCCGGAGTCTGACCAGAAGACCGCTTCGTTTCCCTCTTTTACAAAGTCGTTTTTTTGGGTCGCCGGCTGGGATCCATTCCGTTGTCCTGGGTGAAAGGCAGAACACAGGATCCGCTTCGCGAAATTCATATTCTTGGTCGTACTGATGGTGAGTTGACGCTGCTCTTATATTCAGTAGTTCTTCTCGACTGTATGTAATGAAACCTAAGATGACCTGGGGTACTAATGTAAGAAATAACACGTAAAAAAAAAACTGCATAGTTTCCTAGGAACGCGAAGCGAGGCGGCCATCTCTGTCGGCGCCGGAAGTTGACACAATGGCCGCATTTGTCTTTTATGCACAAAACACTGAGAGCCTCCAGCTGACCACTGACGCAATGTTGACGTTCAGGCTCATTTTTCAAAATAAAAGCCTGAAACTATGTATTCCGACACTAGACACATTAGGGAAGCCATAGAAAAAGGAACGTGGTTGATATCTCATTCACTGCTCAATAGGGACGCATAGGAACGAAGAGCTTTCTAAATAAGAGTTCCTTCCTGATTGGATTTTTCTCAGGCTTTCGCCTGCAATATCAGTTCTGTTATACTCAGACAATACTTTTACAGTTTTGGAAACTTTAGAGTGTTTTCTATCCTAAGCTGTCAATTATATGCATATTCTACCACCTTGTCCTGACAACATAGCCTGTTTACTTTGGGAACGTTATTTTTCCAAAAATGAAAATAGTGCCCCCTAGTTTCAACAGGTTTTAAACTTGTCTAATCGTATCCGTTGAAAACCTGTCAGTGAACCGTCCTCAAACACAATGAACTGATGTCAATATGGACGTTAACCTTCACATAAAGATATCAAATACATGACGTCAGATAAGCCTAGAGGTATTGTTGACTTGATCAGAATACATATCATAGTGTCACAGTACATGCTGTTGACAGCCTACCCCGAAATCAAACAGGAACATGGATTTTGTGAAATCTGTTGTGAATGTATAGGAATGTTTTTACAATTGTATAACTGCCTTCATTTTACTGGACCCCATGAAGAGTAGCTGCTGCAGCTAAAGGGGATCCACAATAAATACAAATACAAACCCAATGCAACATGATAATACATGCATCAACCTGTTTTGACATATCACATGGGATATAACAGTTCCTGATTCTGAGATACTGTAAATCAACAGACCTTGAGAGGAGATAAAACATCATCTGTTAAAACATCATCTGTTGATCTATTTCAAAGGTGTAACGGATTTCCCCCTCTTCGTCTGAAGTGTTGCAAGAATCGGACCAAAACACAGCGTGGTAAGTGTCCATGTTTTAATAGAATAAACTGAACATGACACATTACAAAATAACAAAGTGAATATAAACGAAACAGTGCTGTGTGGCACAAACACTGATACAGGGAACAATCACCCACAACCCACAATGACAAAACAGGCTACCTACATATGGTTCCCAATCAGAGACAATGACCCCCCTCCCCCACCTGCCAGAGCTGGCTGACTGCGCAGGACAGACGGGAGACTCTGGCAGCTCCGGACAGACGGGAGACTCTGGCAGTTCCGGACAGACGGGAGACTCTGGCAGTTCCGGACAGACGGGAGACTCTGGCAGCTCCAGACAGACGGGAGACTCTGGCAGCTCCGGACAGACGGGAGACTCTGGCAGCTCCGGACAGACGGGAGACTAGATAACGAGCAGAGTCAACAAAATAATGTGGTTACAGAGGGTGCAACAGGTCAGCACCTCCGGAGTAATTATCAGTTGGCTTTTCATAGCCGAAAATTGAGAGGTTGAGAGAGGTAGAGAGAGAGAGAGAGAGATGCAGTATAGTAACAATGAAAAATAACAGTGCTATGAGTTTGTTAGGGATACCTATGTTTCTAACACACACCTAAACAAAACTACAAGCTATAGAAGAGCTTTAAAGTCCTTACCTATGCAATGTCCATCAGTAGAGGGAATCTCAGTCTGTTCCTGGACTGAATGGCAGTCCTTTTTGTTTCCTCTCTTGGAACGCTAACAGACAAAAGGTAAAGAAAATGGTACAGAGAATAAATAAATGGAACACTTCTTAATCCAAGGCAACAATTTAGCGATTAATAAAACATATTTATTTCATGTACATATTTGTCTTATCATAGCCACATCAATAACATAGGCACATAACTGGAACAAAAAACAATTGCTAACTCCCTGCTATACCTTGAAGTTGATCCTGAGTTTGGTCATTGAAAAGCAAAGGAAGCTCCTTCTTGCTTTCTGCTCAGCCCCCCTCTCTGTCTCAGCCTGGTCTGATGGGTTTTTTGCATCAGAAGCTGGTCTTGACGCCTCCTTGCATCCCTGTACCAGCTGCTGGGTCAAGGACTTTACCAGGACTCTGTCAAATGCAGGGTCCTGGGAGGAAATAGCTGCTTGCAGAGTGTTATAAGAGCCAAACTCCTCCATGAGGTTTTTATGGACACCTCTGAACACCCAGTGGATGTACAGGTTCTGGGAATATGCCTGTGTCCTGGAGAATCTGGATGCAGCACAGAACTCAGACAGGACTTGTCTGATGAGTTGCTGAGATTTCTGTCATGTCTGCTGCCTGTTGGGAGGGTCCATCTAGGGCTGAGGGTCTGATCTTTGATAGCAACCTTATCACCAGTATGGTGACCAAACAGATGACATCATCTTTGCTGGAGTACATCAAGTACTGCAGTGGGAATGCAGTGGCACCGCTGATGTCCGGGGTGATTAAGAGCTCCCTCAGATGGCCAGAGCTGCTGGGGGATGCACACCTCCTTCTCTTCAATGTCAATCCCATCTCCCCTTGGTACTAAAGAGGTTCCCTTGCTGGTGAAAGACGGAGTGGAGGATCGAAAAGAGGCTTTAGCACTCGGCGGTCGACTGCTGTCAGTCATTGGACTGTTACAATACAGGTGTTCATCTGTGTGTGCCATCATATTTGTCTTTAGGTCACTTGAAGAAATCTCTGGCATTTTAGAGACCCAGGTGTCGATGCAGGAGTTCCTGATGATGGGGCAGGTCAGATCAAAACGCACTTCGTCAGGGATGGGAGTGCCAGGGAGGTTGATCTCTAACTCACACTCTGACCTAGGACTCTTTGAAGAGCTTTGAAGGAACTACGACCATTTAAAGAAGTGGACAAAGATGAACAGGTTCTAGGGATGTCTTGGCAGACTTGTTCACTGTCATCCTCACTTTTCTCAACCTCCTTCAGCATAGTTCCTACCATATCATTGATCTGTAGGAGCTCCCTGGAATCCTTCATTCGCCCTAAGTTTGAGATTTCACTCTGGATAGCAACCAGGATTTCCCCAAGGGTCTCTTTGGAAGAAGCATTTTCTGTCCTTTCGGATCCGGGTGGCTTGAGCCCTGTGAAGAAATCCTTAAGTGTGTTCTTCATACTGACGCAGATGGTCTTAGCTGTTGACCAAAGCATCTCCTCTGATATTTTAACACTCAATTCAGTATCATCCAGTTGGGAGCCCCCGTGGGAGCACTGCGAAACTCTCCCACTTCTTTCCAGTAGCACAGTGTCAGTGGACTCATTTTTCTGGAAAATAGTCGCCATTCCTTTGACAAAGGTTTCCACTAATCCAGAGGCTGTATTCTCAGAGGACATGGAGGACATGGATTCTGAAAGGACATGGATCTCTGATGGTGAGCTAGATGATAAGCCAGCCTGCAGACTTTTCTGGAGACCAGTATGGCTGATATGTGTGATAAAGGAATGACTGGATCTCATCAGCACTTTACTCACTGCCTCTTCTGCCTGAGTCTGGAAGTCATTGCTAGAGAGCTTCTTAATGCTCTGAATCAAGACTAGCAGAGGACTCTGTGATTCTGATACTCTCTTCTGAGCTCAGTTGAGAATATTGAGTACGCACGCTCAAGTCTTCATTGGGTGAGGGTGACTGGGAAATAGTATGTATAGTCATCGAGCTTTGATAGGACACCATCAACAAACCAACAAGCCTCTAGGGACTCATCAGATGAACTGACAACGGCCAAGGATTTACTCTCCACTTTTGATATCTCTGACTTGTAGATGGAAAAAACACTGCTAAGAACTTCTTGAGTACTGGTATCCAGATTGGAGAGTCATAGATCTGGTATTGGTTAGCTCTCACTGGGAACACTACTAAGTTCGGTGCTGGGTAGCTGGACCTCAACAGTTGAAACAGTTGCCTTTTCCAGGGTGTCTGAAGACTCCTGAAGAGAAGCATCCTTAGCCACACCTTCTTCTCGAGCGGATAGAGTTAAAAGGTCCCTCAGCTTTGCTCGTATACGGCCGTAGTGTGCGGACTGGAGAGAAGGTTATTTTCTGTGAAGACCCTATTTTGTGGTCATTTACAGGAACTGGCCAATCAACTGCTTCACATGTGCCTTCAAATGATGCTATCGTCTCCATGCCTCCCACAAATGCCTTAACAATCACTGTGGCAGTGGAGGTTACAGGTGTCAGGGCTGTGCAGCTGATATTCAGGTGGGGCTTCAGTAAGGCTAGGAGCTGCACTAGAAGGCCTAGAGGAAGGAGCCATGCCAGAAGAGCTGCTGACTTTCCTTTTTAAGGATGGTGCTCACCGCCTTGAGGGCTTTAGACTGAAAGTCGGGGCAAGAGAGGGTCTGAATCTTTCTGGCCACCACACTGGTAGAGGATCCAGTCTCTTTGAGAAAGTGAGTGGTCCCTTCTTTCCCAGATGGACACTCAACATCAAGGTCACACTGAAGATTGGTCAGAAATTTAGACCCCAAGATTGTCATCTTCTTGGCCAGATCCAATAGGATGTTGAAGTCCTGTGCCATGTTGTCCATTGTGCCAACAATGTCATCCAGCACATCATCGGTCACAGGGTCCATGAGGGGCTCGATAAACCCTACCCACTCTGGCTCAGACGTTTGGCTCTGTAGCTCGGCCAGGATCTGCACTGAGGCTACCCGAATGACCTCCTTGACTGCTGCTATGCCCTGACTGTCCATAGGGGGGCAACTTCCCGAGCTGGCCTGAATGGCCACTGAGAGGCCAGAGTTAAGCTGGTGTACTACCTCCCCCACGATAGCACAGCTCAACTCGGAGGAGCTGGAGGAGGTGGGGTTGGAGTGACCCTCAACCAGGGATATCAGGAGGCTCTCTTCCATTACCCCAAAAAGAGCCTCTGAGGGGAGCCTCTCTAGTTGCAGACAAGCTCTGCAATGAGGTCTGGGACCTTGAAGATAAACACACAATCACCACTTATGCCATGCAAATGTGACCAACTGGTATCTAATCTGGGTCATTAGTGAGCCTGAAAACCAAATTAGAGCAATGATGGATTACTTCTCATACCACCGTAGTTCTAGAAGCCTAAAGCCAACTGACATGATTTTTGCCTGATTTTTATGTTTGTATTACATCAGAATATGATTAATTCTGAAAGGCATGTACTTGATGTATTTATTCATAGATTACTTTATGGCTTACCCAGTTAAAAATGACTTTCACCTGGAACCACCCCCTCAGTGGCAACATTTCTGACCAGAACTTAAAACTACAAGGTGTGAATTCCAAGTTAATAATTTCTGATAAGTATGGGTCAGGTCTTGCAATTATTAAGTTGAAATATTGCTGTGAACATACCTCTTAGGCGAACAGCATGGTGATGAGGTTCTGCGAGTGGATTTATGGCGGCACCCTGCACTGCCATTCCTCCTCCTCTCCTTAGTCCAGTAGTTCATCTCACTGATCAGCAGCCTTTTCTCTCTCTCATCCAGACTGCCTAAGGAATCCTCAGACTCCTCAGGTTCACCCCCATGATACGAGCTAGCGCTGGTAGGAGAATGCGGTGGGCTGTCTGGGTCATGACTTTAACAATCTTCAGACACAGCATGGAGAGCTGCTCGAATGTGAGCTATGGCCAACAAACAGAGTAATGTTTTTGTCAATCAAGCAATTCCATGACACCATTCCCCATATAGCGCACAACTTTTGACCAGAACCTTATGTGGAGAGACTTACGTTATTTTTCATGCCATGCTGAATCCCTCTCCATTGGCTAGAGAAAAGAAAAGAAAGGAAACATATTTTACCTGCACACTGGTGTTGAGTTAGTGGAGTCACTAGATAGCCATGTGTGGGAAAATAAAAGTGTATTTAATTAAGCTATTAGCAAGTACATGAGACATTTTGTTCTTGATTTACAGGAAGAGTTAGGGGTGTGGTTACAGTGATGTTCGGTGTAGTGTCTAAAATCCCATTTGTGGTTAGAAGGTGCACTATGACTATAAATTCAGAGTTGTTGTATGTGAGGTTGGAAAAAGACATGGGACATTGCTCATCAGTTAGACTCCTCAGGAAGGAGAGGAGGATTGGGGCACAGCATGTCCCAATCTTGAGAGAAGGCATTAGAGTCCTCTAAGCCTCCTTCTCCAGCTGCTCAATGATAGATCCCCTTTCCCGGAAACCACACCCGGGTGTCTGAGAAGACTCTGGGAAACCGCAAAGAGAAATCTAAAGTTGAATCTGAACTGTATCCCTAATTTCCTTCACCTTTAGTGATTTGATTGCACTGGACAGGTAAAAGCACATCTTTCTGCGGGCCTCCACTATATTGCTTTCACCTATATAGATACTATCTTCTCAGATCAGTGCTGATGAATTTGAACACAACCTGCACCCAACATGAAGTAATCTCGGACCTGCACCAATGCTGCTGTCCTCCTCCACGGAAGTCTTCTTGGCACGGCCACTGGACTTACGTTTAGCCTACATGACAACATATTATAGGTCTCATAGCAGATCTAAGGTCAGTGTAGCGTCTCCTCCTAATGCTTTAAGCCTAGGATTTAGTGATAGTAAACTAATCCTAGATCTGTGCCTAAGTAAGCAGAACATGTGTAAAGGACAGCATATTTCTTACCTTGCCTCCTGTCCTGTTCTTGTTGGTCTCATGTGTCTCTGTTTCATCCTTCATATTCTCCACAACCTTATTTTGGTCATCCGGGGGATCCTCCCATTTCACGCTCTGGTGGATAAATGAGAGGTCAATATCAGTCCTTGGTTGTGACTTTGTGAAACAACTTATTCGCTCCTATTTTAAACAAAACAGCAATCGTGGTCAGATTTCAGTCCATGGATCAAACCAGTGAGACCTACTGCTGTGTTAGTGACCTACTATATTGTTAGTAATTTCTCCTCTAAACTCAAAATAGGCTAAATGAACCATACCTTGCTGTCATCTGACATGATGTGTAGCTTATTGTTGTAGGCTGTTTAGAGGAAATACTAATATCTCCTTTGAAAAAACGTCAGTGAACCATCCGCAGACAACTGAAGTGAATATGAACGTCCTTGAATTATGCCAAAGCATTGTTGAATAATCGATTCCGATTGGCTGAAGCCAGAGCATTCTCCAAAGATGTCATACACACATGACGTCACAATTCGGTTTATTGTCTATATGAACGGTCAATGTCATTAGAAAACAGATCATATCTTGTCAAAGTTCTGCCAAACGAAAATATGTGTAAGTGCACGTTTTTACGTTTAATTTATGGTTTATCAAGCATCCTCATTCATCACCATGCACAAAAACGTAACTCGCTGCCATCCATTAGCTATAATTCTGAGGTTGCAAAGCTGCAAAACTAGGACATGCAATAAATTATAACCACTTGCACCTAGAATAATTTAAAATCAATGACGTTCTTGGCGTCAGGGGACTGTGCCATGGTGCTGAAAAGTTTCGGGTCTGGGCAGCACCTGAGACCGCGGCATGGTGCTGAAATGCAGCAGGGCTCAGTTCTATGGATATCTCATGCGGATTTTTCTGCTAACCTATGTATAACGATACTATAATTACATTATTTTCATCCATCCTTCAACACAAATGGCATGTCAACGTTCCCCAAATAATAATGCAATGAAGCCAAGCCGAGATGTATGGTTCTTCATCCAGAGGACGAAGCACCATTGTATCATCTAAAACCTTCAGAGAGATCCCTTAAAACTGTAATATAAATTCTCCACAGCTGTTCTGGTAGCTAGGTTAATTTAGCGAGACATGGACAAATCCAACACATAGCGTTTCTACTGAGTCCTGCTTAGAGGTGACTGTCTGTCATGTTGCTAGTTGTAATGACGCTTTTAAAACAAGAAAAAGTATTTGTAATTGCTCTGTGAGCTAATTATTGCAGAGCCCAGTTACACATCCTGCTCGCTGGGCTCATTATGGACAGCCAATGAGCAGTTCAGGTGAAAAAGTCAGCCAGATCTGATCCCTATAACATACATGATACATGAAACCTTTTTCAAATACCTTTTTATTTTCCATAAACTCATCTTCAAAACACTCTCCTGCAACCCGCCTCTCCGATTTATATTTATATAAAAAAAGTATTATTTACCTCAAATCTGTAATCCTCCATAGAAGCTAGCCAGAAGCTAATCAGAAGCTAGTTAGCTTCTTTACTGGCTAATCGTTAGTATTCAGCTAACCACGGTTTGTGGTCATCAGCTATCCTTTAGCTCGAAAATCTATCGCCAGTTTTGTACGGCTCGGAACTGAACATACCGGACCTATTTTTCTCTCCATGTCCCTGGATATCAACCGCTAACTTTGGACATTCATACCTGGATCTCGCAGCTAGCTAGCTGCTATCCGTATGACTATCGGCTTTCGTCGATTCCGGAGCAAACATCAATTATTCCGGAGCTAGCCAGCTGAAGAGCTCCATCAATCACTCCTGGGCTACTATCACCTATCCGGACCCGTTTTACTGCCAACGCGGAGCCCCACCGGGCCTTCACAACTGGACTACCGACGTTATCTACCCAAAGGAGTTATCCGGCTGGCTCCTCCGTCGCGACGTTACCTGAACGCCCATCTGCGGTCCGCTAACCGTTAGCTGTCTTATCGGCTGCTATCTGAATAGACCTATTGGACAATTTTATTTATTTTTATTATTATTTTTCTTTTTTTCTTGGGCCTCTATAACTATATCTATTGTTTTTTTGTTGTTGTTGTGTGATTTGGATTAATCCCCTCTACCACACAGAACCCGACTAATCTACCGACGGAACGCACGAGGTGGCTAATAACAGACCTCCATCCTATGCTAGCTTGCTACCGATGGCCTGGCTAGCTGTCTAAATCGCCGGGACCCCAACCAACCTCTACTCACTGGACCCTTTTGATCACTCGACTAAGCATGCCTCTCCTTAATGTCAATATGCCTTGTCCATTGCTGTTTTGGTTAGTGTTTATTGGCTTATTTCACTGTAGAGCCTCTAGTCCTGCTCACTATACCTTATCCAACCTATTAGTTCCACCACCCACACATGCGATGACATCTCCTGGTTTCAATGATGTTTCTAGAGACAATATCTCTCTCTTCATCACTCAATACCTAGGTTTACCTCCACTGTATTCACATCCTACCATACCTCACAGATTACTGCACCTGTACATAGCCCACCTATAATTTAGCCCAAACAACTACCTCTTTTCCCTACTGTATTTATTTAATTTGCTCCTTTGCACCCCATTATTTTAATTTCTACTTTGCATATTCTTCCACTGCAATATTCTTCCACTGCATATTCTTCCAGTGTTTTACTTGCTATATTGTATTTACTTTGCCTCCATGGCCTTTTTTTTGCCTTCACCTCCCTCATCTCACCTCATTTGCTCACATCGTATATAGACTTGTTTATACTGTATTATTGACTGTATGTTTGTTTTGCTCCATGTGTAACTTTGTGTCGTTGTATGTGTCGAACTGCTTTGCTTTATCTTGGCCAGGTCGCAATTGAAAATGAGAACTTGTTCTCAACTTGCCTACCTGGTTAAATAAAGGTGAAATAAATAAATAGAACATAACACATGCATCGACTTGTTTTGACACATCACATGGGATATGACAGTTCCTGATTCTGAGATACTGTAAACCAACAGACCTTGAGAGGAGATAAAACATCATCTGTTGATCTATTTCACAGGTTTCTGGTGGTTTCTAAGCATTCTACATGTGTTGGGGAAGGAGGGTGGGATCTCTCCAGAGCATCTAATTACATCAATCATGTCTTGCCATGCATGTGATATGAGATAATGTTATGCACCACGTAAATATACATTGCCAAAGGCTGCAGTGCTATAATCTATGGAGACAGTGCTCAATGTTCATTTTACATGATTGATATATGCTACTCCATTTCATACAATCAATCATCAAAATTTATTTATAACGCCCTTTTTACATCAGCAGATGTCACAAAATTCTTATTCCGACACCCAGCCTAAAACCTCAAATAGCATGCAATGCAGATTTAGAAGCACGGTGGCTAGGAAAAACTCTCTAGAAAAACAGGAACCTAGGAAGAAACCTAGAGAGGAACCAGGCTCTGAGGGGTGGCTAGTCCTCTTCTGGCTCTGCCGGTGGAGATTATAAGCGTACATGGCCATTAAGGCCAGATCGTTCTTCAAGTACTGTAGTTCAAACATTCATAGATGACCAGCAGAGTCAACAAAATAATGTGGTTACAGAGGGTGCAACAGGTCAGCACCTCTGGAGTAATTATCAGTTGGCTTTTCATAGCCGAACATTCAGAGGTCGAGACAGCAGGTGTTGTAGAGAGAGAGAAAGAGAGTTGGGGGAGAGAGAGAGCGAAGATCGAAACAGCAGGTCCATGACAAGGTATCACGTCTGGAGAACACACATGCCTCTTCATGTGATACATGATGTTTGGCTGTGCTAAGTGTTATCTTATGTGAAATCCTTGGGCCTATGGCTGTTGAAGCTACTCCACTGCACTGCTGCTCCACTGCACTGCCCTTCTCCCCCGATTGCTCAGTTTGGCCTGGCGGCCAGCTCTAGGAAGAGTCTTGGTGGTTCCAAACTTCTTCCGTTTAAGAATGACGGAGGCCACTGTGTCCTTGGGGACCTTCAATATTGCAGAAATGTTTTGGTACCCTTCCCCAGATCTGTGTCTTGACACAATCATGTCTCTGAGCTCTATGGACAATTCCTTCAACCTCATGGCTTGGTTTTTGCTCTGACATACACTGTCAACTGTTGGACCTTATATTTTCAACATATAGAAAACATCTAGCTGCAGATAGCTAATTATCCTCTATGTGTTTTCCCCTTGCTGCTAATAAGCTCTTACCAATCAAACTAAATTAATAGACATCTGGTTATGACAGTCTATGCAGCAACTATTGTATTAGAGTCAAGCTGTGGTTATTTTATTTATTTTCCTAGACAAGTCAGTTCAGAACAAATTCTTATTTACAATGACAGCTTAGTAACAATGGGTGAACTACTTTGTTCAGGAGCAGAACGTCATATTTTTACATAGTTAGCTCAGGGATCTGACCTAGCAACCTTTCAGTTACTTGCCCAACGCTCTAACCACAAGGCTACCTGCTGCCCCAAGTCCTGCCAACTCAACAACTGCACAAATTTTTTATTTTTATTTTTTATTTTATTTTACTAGGCAAGTCAGTTAAGAACAAATTATTATTTTCAATGACGGCCTAGGAACAGTGGGTTAACTGCCTGTTCAAGGGCAGAACGACAGATTTGTACCTTGTCAGCTCGGGGATTCGTACTTGCAACCTTTCGGTTACTAGTCAAACGCTCTAACCACTAGGCTACACTGCCGCCCCAAATGTGTAACCAAGGGGGAACTAGTGCATTTCTCTGCTTCAGTTTTACTAATCTTCCAAAACACTTGAAATACTTGTAAAATAATGTGCATTTATTTGATCAAATAGACTTTGAAAGGGTAGACATGCAGAAATTCCTCTTGTCAAAAGTATTGTTGTTACAAAAGTAGTTATTCATGCAGCGTAAGAGGTTACAGGTTCTTCTTGGTGAAGCGCCTGAATGGCTTCATCATTGCTGAAAAGACCCTGACAATCAAGGATCGTTTTTTGACAGGCTGAGATATGGAGGGAGAAACCTCTCCAACTGGAGCTAGAAACACAAGAGAAATGGATGGGTAAAGAGAGAGAGAGAGAGAGAGAGAGCGATGCAGTATAGTAACGTTGAAAAATAACAGTGCTTTGAGTTTGGTAGGCATACCTACGTTTCTAACACACACCTAAACAAAACTACAAGCTTTAGCAGAGCTCTAAAATCCTTACCTATGCAATGTCCATCAGTAGAGGGAATCTCAGTCTGTTCCTGGACTGAATGGCAGTCCTTTTTGTTTCCTCTCTTGGAACGCTAACAGAAGAAAGGTAAAGAAAATGGTACAGAGAATAAATAAATAAATGGAACACTTCTGAATCCAAGGCAACAATTTAGTGATTAATAAAACATATTTATTTCATGTATTTGTCTTATCATAGCCACATCAATAACATAGGCACATAACTGGAACAAAAAACAATTGCTAACTCCCTGCTATACCTTGAAGTTGATCCTGAGTTTGGTCATTGAAAAGCAAAGGAAGCTCCTTCTTGCTTTCTGCTCAGCCCCCTCTCGGTCTCAGCCTGGTCTGATGGGTTTGTTGCAGCAGAAGCTGGTCTTGATGCCACCTTGCATCCCTGTACCAGCTGCTGGGTCAAGGACTTTACCAGGACTCTGTCAAATGCAGGGTCCTGGGAGGAAATAGCTGCTTGCAGGGTGTTATAAGAGCCAAACTCCTCCATGAGGTTTTTATGGACACCTCTGAACACCCTTTGGATGTTCAGGTTCTGGGAATATTGCTGTGTCCTGGAGAATCTGGATGCAGCACAGAACTCAGACAGGACTTGTCTGATGAGTTGCTGAGATGTTTCTGTCAGATCTGCTGCCTGTTGGGAGGGTCCATCTAGGGCTGAGGGTCTGATCTCCGATAGCAACCTTATCACCAGTATGGTGACAAAACAGATGCCATCATCTTTGCTGGAGTCCATCAAGTACTGCAGTGGGAATGCAGTGGCACCGCTGATGTCCGGGGTGATTAAGAGCTCCCTCAGATGGCCAGAGCTGCTGGGGATACACTCCTCCTTCTCTTCAATGTCAATCCCATCTCCCTTTGGTACCAAAGAGGTTCCCTTGCTGGTGAAAGACGGAGTGGAGGATCGAAAAGAGCCTTTAGCACTCGGTGGTCGACTGCTGTCAGTCATTGGACTGTTACGATGCTGGGGTTCATCTGTGTGTGCCATCATCTTTGTCTTTAGGTCACTTGAAGAAATCTCTGGCATTTTAGAGACCCTGGTGTCGATGCAGGAGCTCCTGACGATGGGGCAGGTCAGATCAAAAGGCACTTCGTCAGGGATGGGAGTGCCAGGGAGGTTGATCTCTAACTCACACTCTGACCTAGGACTCTTTGAAGAGCTGGACAAGGAACTACGACCATTTAAAGAAGTGGACAAAGATGAACATGTTCTAGGGATGTCTTGGCAGACTTGTTCACTGTCATCCTCACTTTTCTCAACCTCCTTCAGCATAGTTCCTACCATATCATTGATCTGAAGGAGCTCCCTGGAATCCTTCATTCGCCCTAAGTTTGGGATTTCACTCTGGATAGCAACCAGGATTTCCCCAAGGGTCTCTTTGGAAGAAGCATTTTCTGTCCTTTCGGATCCGGGTGGCTTCAGCCCTGTGAAGAAATCCTTAAGTGTGTTCTTCATACTGACGCAGATGGTCTTAGCTGTTGACCAAAGCTTCTCCTCTGATATTTTAACACTCAATTCAGTATCATCCAGTTGGGAGCCCCCGTGGGAGCACTGCGAAACTCTCCCACTTCTTTCCAGTAGCACAGTGTCAGTGGACTCATTTTTCTGGAAAATAGTCACCATTCCTTTGACAAAGGTTTCCACTAATCCAGAGGCTGTATTCTCAGAGGACATGGATTCTGAAAGGACATGGATCTCTGATGGTGAGCTAGATGATAAGCCAGCCTGCAGACTTTTCTGGAGACCAGTATGGCTGATCTGTGTGATAAAGGAATGACTGGATCTCATCAGCACTTTACTCACTGCCTCTTCTGCCTGAGTCTGGAAGTCATTGCTAGAGAGCTTCTTAATGCTCTGAATCAGACTAGTAGAGGACTCTGTGATTCTGACACTCTCCTCTGAGCTCAGTTGAGAATATTGAGTACTCACGCTCAAGTCTTCATTGGGTGAGGGTGACTGGGAAATAGTATAGTCATCGAGCTTTGATAGGACACCATCAACAAACCAACAAGCCTCTAGGGACTCATCAGATGAACTGACAACGGCCAAGGATTTACTCTCCACTTTTGATAACTCTGACTTGTAGATGGAAAAAACACTGCTAAGAACTTCTTGAGTACTGGTATCCAGATTGGAGAGACAGAGAGCTGGTATTGGTTGGCTCTCACTGGGAACTCTACTAAGTTCGGTGCTGGGTAGCTGGACCTCAACAGTTGAAACAGTTGCCTTTTCCAGGGTGTATGAAGACTCCTGAAGAGAAGCATCCTTAGCCACACCTTCTTCTCGAGCGGATAGAGTTAAAAGGTCCCTCAGCTTTGCTCGTATACGGCCGTAGAGTGTGCGGGCAAGAGAGAAGGTTATCATCTGTGAAGATCCTGTTTTGTGGTCATTTACAGGAACTGGCCAATCAACTGCTTCACATGTGCCTTCAAATGATGCTATCGTCTCCATGCCTCCCACAAATGCCTTAACAATCACTGTGGCAGTGGAGGTTACAGGTGTCAGGGCTGTGCAGCTGGTATTCAGGGGAGCTTCAGTAAGGCTAGGAGCTGCACTAGAAGGCCTAGAGGAAGGAGCCATGCCAGAAGAGCTGCTGACTTTCCTTGTAAGGATGGTGCTCACCGCCTTCAGGGCTTTAGACTGAAAGTCGGGGCTAGAGAGGGTCTGAATCTTTCTGGCCACCACACTGGTAGAGGATCCAGTCTCTTTGCAAAAGTGAGTGGTCCCTTCTTTCCCAGGTGGACACTCAACATCAAGGTCACACTGAAGATTGGTCAGAAATTTAGACCCCAAGATTGTCATCTTCTTGGCCAGATCCAATAGGATGTTGAAGTCCTGTGCCATTTTGTCCATTGTGCCGACAATGGCATCCAGAACATCATCGGTCACAGGGTCCATGAGGGGCTCGATAAACCCTACCAACTCTGGCTCAGACGTTTGGCTCTGTAGCTCGGCCAGGATCTGCACCGAGGCTACCCGAATGACCTCCTTGCCTGCTGCTATGTCCTGACTGTCCATAGGGGGGCAACTCCCCGAGCTGGCCTGAATGGCCACTGAGAGGCCAGAGTTAAGCTGGTGTACTACCTCTCCCACGATAGCACAGCTCAAATCGGAGGAGCTGGAGGAGGTGGGGTTGGAGTGACCCTCAACCAGGGATATCAGGAGGCTCTCTTCCGTTACCCCAAAAGAGCCTTCAGAGGCTCCTCCATGAGGGGAGCCTCTCTAGTTGCAGGCAAGCTCTGCAATGAGGTCTGGGACCTTGAAGATAAACACACAATCACCACTTATGCCATGCAAATGTGACCAACTGGTATCTAATCTGGGTCATTAGTGAGCCTGATAACCAAATTAGAGCAATGATGGTTTACTTCTCATACCACCGTAGTTCTAGAAGTCTAAAGCCAACTGACACGATTTTTTGCCTGATTTTTATGTTTGTACGACATCAGAATATGATTAATTCTGAAAGGCATGTACCTGATCTATTTATTCATAGATGACTTTATGGCTTACCCAGTTAAAAATGACTTTCACCTGGACCCACCCCCTCAGTGGCAACATTTCTGACCAGAACTTAAAACTACAAGGTGTGAATTCCAAGTTAATAATTTCTGATAAGTATGGGTCAGGTCTTGCAATTATTAAGTTGAAATATTGCTGTGAACATACCTCTTAGGCGAACAGCATGGTGATAAGGTTCTGCGAGTGGATTTATGGCGGCACCCTGCACTGCCATTCCTCCTCCTCTCCTTAGTCCAGTAGTTCATCTCACTGATCAGCAGCCTTTTCTCTCTCTCATCCAGACTGCCTAAGGAATCCTCAGACCCTGTCAGAGAGCACTGGGATTCTGGGGAGGTTGGCCCACTCCTCAGGTTCACCCCCATGATACGAGCTAGCGCTGGTAGGAGAATGCGGAGGGCTGTCTGGGTCACGACTTTAACAATCTTCAGACACAGCATGGAGAGCTGCTCGAATGTGAGCTATGGCCAACAAACAGAGGAATGTTTTTGTCAATCAAGCAATTCCATGACACCATTCCCTATATAGCGCACAACTTTTGACCAGAACCTTATGTGGAGAGACTTACGTTATTTTTCATGCCATGCTGAATCACTCTCCATTGGCTAGAGAAAAGAAAAGAAAGGAAACATATTTTACCTGCACACTGTTGTTGAGTTAGTGGAGTCACTAGATAGCCATGTCAGGGAAAATAAAAAAGTGTATTTAATTAAGCTATTAGCAAGTACATGAGACATTTTGTTCTTGATTTACAGGAAGAGTTAGGGGTGTGGTTACAGTGATGTTAGGTGTAGTGTCTAAAATCCCATTTGTGGTTAGAAGGTGCACTATGACTATACATTCAGAGTTGTTGTATGTGAGGTTGGAAAAAGACATGGCACTTGCTCATCAGTTAGACTCCTCAGGAAGGAGAGGAGGATTGGGGCACAGCATGTCTCAATCTTGAGAGAAGGCATTAGAGTCCTCTGAGCCTCCTTCTCCAGCTGCTCAATGATAGATCCCCTTTCCCGGAAACCACACCCGGGTGTCTGAGAAGACTCTGGGAAACCGCAAAGAGAAATCTAAAGTTGAATCTGAACTTGATCCCTAATTTCCTTCACCTTTAGTGATTTGATTGCACTGGACAGGTAAAAGCACATCTCTCTGCGGGCCTCCACTATATTGCTTTCACCTATATAGATACTATCTTCTCAGATCAGTGCTGATGAATTTGAACACAACCTGCACCCAACATGAAGTAATCTCGGACCTGCACCAATGCTGCTGTCCTCCTCCACGGAAGTCTTCTTGGCACGGCCACTGGACTTACGTTTAGCCTACATGACAACATATTATAGGTCTCATAGCAGATCTAAGGTCAGTGTAGCGTCTCCTCCTAATGCTTTCAGGCTAGGATTTAGTGATAGTAAACTAATCCTAGATCTGTGCCTAAGTAGGCAGAACATGTGTAATGGACAGCATATTTCTTACCTTGCCTCCTGTCCTGTTCTTGTTGGTCTCATGTGTCTCTGTTTCATCCTTCATATTCCCCACAACCTTATTTTGGTCATCCGGGGATCCTCCCATTTCACGCACTGGTGGATAAATGAGAGGTCAATATCAGTCCTTGGTTGTGACTTTGTGAAACAACTTATTCGCTCCTATTTTAAACAAAACGGCAATAGTGGTCAGATTTCAGTCCATGGATCAAACCAGTGAGACCTACTGCTGTGTTAGTGACCTACTATATTGTTAGTAATTTCTCCTCTAAACTCAAAATAGGCTAAATGAACCATACCTTGCTGTCATCTGACATGATGTGTAGCTTATAGTTGTAGGCTGTTTAGAGGAAATACTAATATCTCCTTTGAAAAAACGTCAGTGAACCATCCGCAGACAACTGAAGTGAATATGAACGTCCTTGAATTATGCCAAAGCATTGTTGAATACTCGATTCCGATTGGCTGAAGCCAGGGCATTCTTCAAAGATGTCATACACACATGATGTCACAATTAGGCCTAAGTCTAATGTCTATATGAACTGTCAATGTCATTAGAAAACAGATCATAGCTTGTCAAAGTTCTGCCAAACGAAAATATTTGTAAGTGCACGTTTTTGCGTTTAATTTATGGTTTATCAAGCATCCTCATTCATCGCCATGCACAAAAACGTAACTCGCTGCCATCCATTAGCTATAATTCTGAGGTTGCAAAGCTGCAAAACTAGGACATGCAATAGATGATAACCACTTGCACCTAGAATCATTTAAAATCAATGACGTTCTTGGCGTCAGGGGACTGTGCCATGGTGCTGAAAAGTTTCGGGTCTGGGCAGCACCTGAGACCGCGGCATGGTGCTGAAATGGAGCAGGGCTCAGTTCTATGGATATCTCATGCGGATTTTTCTGCTAACCTATGTATAACGATACTATAATTACATTATATTCATCCATCCGTCAACACAAATGGCATGTCAACGTTCCCCAAATAATAATGCAATGAAGCCAAGCCGAGATGTATGGTTCTTCATCCAGAGGACGAAGCACCATTGTATCATCTAAAACCTTCAGAGAGATCCCTTAAAACTGTAGTATAAATTCTCCACAGCTGTTCTGGTAGCTAGGTTAATTTAGCGAGACATGGACAAATCCAACACATAGCGTTTCTACTGAGTCCTGCTTAGAGGCGACTGCCTGTCATGTTGCTAGTTGTAATGACGCTTTTAAAACAACAAAATGTATTTGTAATTGCTCTGGGAGCTAATTATTGCAGAGCCCAGCTACACATCCTGCTCGCTGGGCTCATTATGGACAGCCAATGAGCAGTTCAGGTGAAAAAGTCAGCCAGATCTGATCTCTATAACATACATGATACTAGGATCCTGTAGCAACCTGCCGGCCTGCACAATCCTCCATGGCACGAATGCTACACGCGCAATATGTTATGCTAACATCCCACAACAATTCCCCAATTGGAATTACTTGCCTAAACTTCCAATCATACTTATTTTCTAATATCAACCATCATTTCTGCACTTAAGGCAGACTTGCCATTGGAACAAGATGGAATTAGGACAACTGTAAAGCTCGTTAAACGTGGGCTAAAATTAACCTTACCTGGCTGTCGTCAGCCATTTTTGTGTAGCCCGTTAATTAAGGCTCTTCGCCTCTGATACTGCAGCTGTTCTGATAGGCTTCTGTAGCTATTATGTAACTGTTAAACTCGTCTAATCGTATCCGTCGAAACCCCGTCAGTGAACCGTCTTCAAACACAATGAACTGATGTCAATATGGACATTAACCTTCACATAAAGATATCAAATACATGACGTCAGATATGCCTAGAGGTATTGTTGACTTGATCAGAATACATATCATAGTGTCACAGTACGTGCTGTTGACAGCCTACCCCGAAATCAAACAGGAACATGGATTTTGTGAAATCTGTTGTGAATGTATAGGGATGTTTTTACAATTGCATAACTGCCTTCATTTTACTGGACCCAATGAAGAGTAGCTGCTGCAGCTAAAGGGGATCCACAATAAATACAAATACAAACCCAATGCAACATGATAACACATGCATCAACTTGTTTTGACACATCACATGGGATATGACAGTTCCTGATTCTGAGATACTGTAAACCAACAGACCTTGAGAGGAGATAAAACATCATCTGTTGATCTATTTCACAGGTTTCTGGTGGTTTCTAAGCATTCTACATGTGTTGGGGAAGGAGGGTGGGATCTCTCCAGAGCATCTAATTACATCAATCATGTCTTGCCATGCATGTGATATGAGATAATGTTATGCACCACGTAAATATACATTGCCAAAGGCTGCAGTGCTATACTCCATGGAGACAGTGCTCAATGTTCATTTTACATGATTGATATATGCTACTCCATTTCATACAATCAATCATCAAAATTTATTTATAACGCCCTTTTTACATCAGCAGATGTCACAAAATGCTTATTCCGACACCCAGCCTAAAACCTCAAATAGCATGCAATGCAGATTTAGAAGCACGGTGGCTAGGAAAAACTCTCTAGAAAAACAGGAACCTAGGAAGAAACCTAGAGAGGAACCAGGCTCTGAGGGGTGGCTAGTCCTCTTCTGGCTCTGCCGGTGGAGATTATAAGCGTACATGGCCATTAAGGCCAGATCGTTCTTCAAGTACTGTAGTTCAAACATTCTTCATAGATGACCAGCAGAGTCAACAAAATAATGTGGTTATAGAGGGTGCAACAGGTCAGCACCTCTGGAGTGGAGTGGAGGGGGGGGAGCGAAGATCGAAACAGCAGGTCCATGACAAGGTATCACGTCTGGAGAACACACATGCCTCTTGATGTTTGGCTGTGCTAAGTGTTATCTTATGGGTTTGGTGATTGTTCTGTGTGAAGCCGTATTCTGCATTGCATCATGGAATGTGATGTGAAATCCCTGGGCCTATGGCTGTTGAAGCTACTCCACTGCACTGCTGCTCCACTGCACTTCTCCCCCGATTGCTCAGTTTGGCCTGGCGGCCAGCTCTAGGAAGAGTCTTGGTGGTTCCAAACTTCTTCCGTTTAAGAATGACAGAGGCCACTGTGTCCTTGGGGACCTTCAATATTGCAGAAGTGTTTTGGTACCCTTCACCAGATCTGTGTCTTGACACAATCATGTCTCTGAGCTCTATGGACAATTCCTTCGACCTCATGGCTTGGTTTTTGCTCTGACATACACTGTCAACTGTTGGACCTTATATTTTCAACATATAGAAAACATCTAGCTGCAGATAGCTAATTATCCTCTATGTGTTTTCCCCTTGCTGCTAATAAGCTCTTACCAATCAAACTAAATTAATAGACATCTGGTTATCTGACAGTCTATGCAGCAACTATTGTATTAGAGTCAAGCTGTGGTTATTTTATTTATTTTCCTAGACAAGTCAGTTCAGAACAAATTCTTATTTACAATGACAGCTTAGTAACAATGGGTGAACTACTTTGTTCAGGAGCAGAACGTCATATTTTTACATAGTTAGCTCAGGGATCTGACCTAGCAACCTTTCAGTTACTTGCCCAACGCTCTAACCACAAGGCTACCTGCTGCCCCAAGTCCTGCCAACTCAACAACTGCACAATAAATGTGTAACCAAGGGGGAACTAGTGCATTTCTCTGCTTCAGTTTTACTAATCTTCCAAAACACTTGAAATACTTGTAAAATAATGTGCATTTATTTGATCAAATAGACTTTGAAAGGGTAGACATGCAGAAATTCCTCTTGTCAAAAGTCTTGCTGTTACAAAAGTAGTTATTCATGCAGCGTAAGAGGTTACAGGTTCTTCTTGGTGAAGCGCCTGAATGGCTTCATCATTGCTGAAAAGACCCTGACAATCAAGGATCGTTTTTTGACAGGCTGAGATATGGAGGGAGAAACCTCTCCAACTGGAGCTAGAAACACAAGAGAAATGGATGGGTTAAGAGAGAGAGAGAGAGAGAGAGAAAGAGAGAGAGAGAGAGAGAGAGAGAGAGCGATGCAGTATAGTAACGTTGAAAAATAACAGTGCTTTGAGTTTGGTAGGCATACCTACGTTTCTAACACACACCTAAACAAAACTACAAGCTTTAGCAGAGCTCTAAAATCCTTACCTATGCAATGTCCATCAGTAGAGGGAATCTCAGTCTGTTCCTGGACTGAATGGCAGTCCTTTTTGTTTCCTCTCTTGGAACGCTAACAGAAGAAAGGTAAAGAAAATGGTACAGAGAATAAATAAATAAATGGAAGACTTCTGAATCCAAGGCAACAATTTAGTGATTAATAAAACATATTTATTTCATGTATTTGTCTTATCATAGCCACATCAATAACATAGGCACATAACTGGAACAAAAAACAATTGCTAACTCCCTGCTATACCTTGAAGTTGATCCTGAGTTTGGTCATTGAAAAGCAAAGGAAGCTCCTTCTTGCTTTCTGCTCAGCCCCCTCTCGGTCTCAGCCTGGTCTGATGGGTTTGTTGCAGCAGAAGCTGGTCTTGATGCCACCTTGCATCCCTGTACCAGCTGCTGGGTCAAGGACTTTACCAGGACTCTGTCAAATGCAGGGTCCTGGGAGGAAATAGCTGCTTGCAGGGTGTTATAAGAGCCAAACTCCTCCATGAGGTTTTTATGGACACCTCTGAACACCCTTTGGATGTTCAGGTTCTGGGAATATTGCTGTGTCCTGGAGAATCTGGATGCAGCACAGAACTCAGACAGGACTTGTCTGATGAGTTGCTGAGATGTTTCTGTCATGTCTGCTGCCTGTTGGGAGGGTCCATCTAGGGCTGAGGGTCTGATCTCCGATAGCAACCTTATCACCAGTATGGTGACAAAACAGATGCCATCATCTTTGCTGGAGTCCATCAAGTACTGCAGTGGGAATGCAGTGGCACCGCTGATGTCCGGGGTGATTAAGAGCTCCCTCAGATGGCCAGAGCTGCTGGGGATACACTCCTCCTTCTCTTCAATGTCAATCCCATCTCCCTTTGGTACCAAAGAGGTTCCCTTGCTGGTGAAAGACGGAGTGGAGGATCGAAAGAGCCTTTAGCACTCGGTGGTCGACTGCTGTCAGTCATTGGACTGTTACGATGCAGGGGTTCATCTGTGTGTGCCATCATCTTTGTCTTTAGGTCACTTGAAGAAATCTCTGGCATTTTAGAGACCCTGGTGTCGATGCAGGAGCTCCTGACGATGGGGCAGGTCAGATCAAAAGGCACTTCGTCAGGGATGGGAGTGCCAGGGAGGTTGATCTCTAACTCACACTCTGACCTAGGACTCTTTGAAGAGCTGGACAAGGAACTACGACCATTTAAAGAAGTGGACAAAGATGAACAGGTTCTAGGGATGTCTTGGCAGACTTGTTCACTGTCATCCTCACTTTTCTCAACCTCCTTCAGCATAGTTCCTACCATATCATTGATCTGAAGGAGCTCCCTGGAATCCTTCATTCGCCCTAAGTTTGAGATTTCACTCTGGATAGCAACCAGGATTTCCCCAAGGGTCTCTTTGGAAGAAGCATTTTCTGTCCTTTCGGATCCGGGTGGCTTCAGCCCTGTGAAGAAATCCTTAAGTGTGTTCTTCATACTGATGCAGATGGTCTTAGCTGTTGACCAAAGCTTCTCCTCTGATATTTTAACACTCAATTCAGTATCATCCAGTTGGGAGCCCCCGTGGGAGCATTGCGAAACTCTCCCACTTCTTTCCAGTAGCACAGTGTCAGTGGACTCATTTTTCTGGAAAATAGTCACCATTCCTTTGACAAAGGTTTCCACTAATCCAGAGGCTGTATTCTTAGAGGACATGGATTCTGAAAGGACATGGATCTCTGATGGTGAGCTAGATGATAAGCCAGCCTGCAGACTTTTCTGGAGACCAGTATGGCTGATCTGTGTGATAAAGGAATGACTGGATCTCATCAGCACTTTACTCACTGCCTCTTCTGCCTGAGTCTGGAAGTCATTGCTAGAGAGCTTCTTAATGCTCTGAATCAGACTAGTAGAGGACTCTGTGATTCTGACACTCTCCTCTGAGCTCAGTTGAGAATATTGAGTACTCACGCTCAAGTCTTCATTGGGTGAGGGTGACTGGGAAATAGTATAGTCATCGAGCTTTGATAGGACACCATCAACAAACCAACAAGCCTCTAGGGACTCATCAGATGAACTGACAACGGCCAAGGATTTACTCTCCACTTTTGATAACTCTGACTTGTAGATGGAAAAAACACTGCTAAGAACTTCTTGAGTACTGGTATCCAGATTGGAGAGACAGAGAGCTGGTATTGGTTGGCTCTCACTGGGAACTCTACTAAGTTCGGTGCTGGGTAGCTGGACCTCAACAGTTGAAACAGTTGCCTTTTCCAGGGTGTATGAAGACTCCTGAAGAGAAGCATCCTTAGCCACACCTTCTTCTCGAGCGGATAGAGTTAAAAGGTCCCTCAGCTTTGCTCGTATACGGCCGTAGAGTGTGCGGGCAAGAGAGAAGGTTATCATCTGTGAAGATCCTGTTTTGTGGTCATTTACAGGAACTGGCCAATCAACTGCTTCACATGTGCCTTCAAATGATGCTATCGTCTCCATGCCTCCCACAAATGCCTTAACAATCACTGTGGCAGTGGAGGTTACAGGTGTCAGGGCTGTGCAGCTGGTATTCAGGGGAGCTTCAGTAAGGCTAGGAGCTGCACTAGAAGGCCTAGAGGAAGGAGCCATGCCAGAAGAGCTGCTGACTTTCCTTGTAAGGATGGTGCTCACCGCCTTCAGGGCTTTAGACTGAAAGTCGGGGCTAGAGAGGGTCTGAATCTTTCTGGCCACCACACTGGTAGAGGATCCAGTCTCTTTGCAAAAGTGAGTGGTCCCTTCTTTCCCAGGTGGACACTCAACATCAAGGTCACACTGAAGATTGGTCAGAAATTTAGACCCCAAGATTGTCATCTTCTTGGCCAGATCCAATAGGATGTTGAAGTCCTGTGCCATTTTGTCCATTGTGCCGACAATGGCATCCAGAACATCATCGGTCACAGGGTCCATGAGGGGCTCGATAAACCCTACCAACTCTGGCTCAGACGTTTGGCTCTGTAGCTCGGCCAGGATCTGCACCGAGGCTACCCGAATGACCTCCTTGCCTGCTGCTATGTCCTGACTGTCCATAGGGGGCAACTCCCGAGCTGGCCTGAATGGCCACTGAGAGGCCAGAGTTAAGCTGGTGTACTACCTCTCCCACGATAGCACAGCTCAAATCGGAGGAGCTGGAGGAGGTGGGGTTGGAGTGACCCTCAACCAGGGATATCAGGAGGCTCTCTTCCGTTACCCCAAAAAGAGCCTTCAGAGGCTCCTCCATGAGGGGAGCCTCTCTAGTTGCAGGCAAGCTCTGCAATGAGGTCTGGGACCTTGAAGATAAACACACAATCACCACTTATGCCATGCAAATGTGACCAACTGGTATCTAATCTGGGTCATTAGTGAGCCTGATAACCAAATTAGAGCAATGATGGTTTACTTCTCATACCACCGTAGTTCTAGAAGTCTAAAGCCAACTGACACGATTTTTTGCCTGATTTTTATGTTTGTACGACATCAGAATATGATTAATTCTGAAAGGCATGTACCTGATCTATTTATTCATAGATGACTTTATGGCTTACCCAGTTAAAAATGACTTTCACCTGGACCCACCCCCTCAGTGGCAACATTTCTGACCAGAACTTAAAACTACAAGGTGTGAATTCCAAGTTAATAATTTCTGATAAGTATGGGTCAGGTCTTGCAATTATTAAGTTGAAATATTGCTGTGAACATACCTCTTAGGCGAACAGCATGGTGATAAGGTTCTGCGAGTGGATTTATGGCGGCACCCTGCACTGCCATTCCTCCTCCTCTCCTTAGTCCAGTAGTTCATCTCACTGATCAGCAGCCTTTTCTCTCTCTCATCCAGACTGCCTAAGGAATCCTCAGACCCTGTCAGAGAGCACTGGGATTCTGGGGAGGTTGGCCCACTCCTCAGGTTCACCCCCATGATACGAGCTAGCGCTGGTAGGAGAATGCGGAGGGCTGTCTGGGTCACGACTTTAACAATCTTCAGACACAGCATGGAGAGCTGCTCGAATGTGAGCTATGGCCAACAAACAGAGGAATGTTTTTGTCAATCAAGCAATTCCATGACACCATTCCCTATATAGCGCACAACTTTTGACCAGAACCTTATGTGGAGAGACTTACGTTATTTTTCATGCCATGCTGAATCACTCTCCATTGGCTAGAGAAAAGAAAAGAAAGGAAACATATTTTACCTGCACACTGTTGTTGAGTTAGTGGAGTCACTAGATAGCCATGTCAGGGAAAATAAAAAAGTGTATTTAATTAAGCTATTAGCAAGTACATGAGACATTTTGTTCTTGATTTACAGGAAGAGTTAGGGGTGTGGTTACAGTGATGTTAGGTGTAGTGTCTAAAATCCCATTTGTGGTTAGAAGGTGCACTATGACTATACATTCAGAGTTGTTGTATGTGAGGTTGGAAAAAGACATGGCACTTGCTCATCAGTTAGACTCCTCAGGAAGGAGAGGAGGATTGGGGCACAGCATGTCTCAATCTTGAGAGAAGGCATTAGAGTCCTCTGAGCCTCCTTCTCCAGCTGCTCAATGATAGATCCCCTTTCCCGGAAACCACACCCGGGTGTCTGAGAAGACTCTGGGAAACCGCAAAGAGAAATCTAAAGTTGAATCTGAACTTGATCCCTAATTTCCTTCACCTTTAGTGATTTGATTGCACTGGACAGGTAAAAGCACATCTCTCTGCGGGCCTCCACTATATTGCTTTCACCTATATAGATACTATCTTCTCAGATCAGTGCTGATGAATTTGAACACAACCTGCACCCAACATGAAGTAATCTCGGACCTGCACCAATGCTGCTGTCCTCCTCCACGGAAGTCTTCTTGGCACGGCCACTGGACTTACGTTTAGCCTACATGACAACATATTATAGGTCTCATAGCAGATCTAAGGTCAGTGTAGCGTCTCCTCCTAATGCTTTCAGGCTAGGATTTAGTGATAGTAAACTAATCCTAGATCTGTGCCTAAGTAGGCAGAACATGTGTAATGGACAGCATATTTCTTACCTTGCCTCCTGTCCTGTTCTTGTTGGTCTCATGTGTCTCTGTTTCATCCTTCATATTCCCCACAACCTTATTTTGGTCATCCGGGGGATCCTCCCATTTCACGCACTGGTGGATAAATGAGAGGTCAATATCAGTCCTTGGTTGTGACTTTGTGAAACAACTTATTCGCTCCTATTTTAAACAAAACGGCAATAGTGGTCAGATTTCAGTCCATGGATCAAACCAGTGAGACCTACTGCTGTGTTAGTGACCTACTATATTGTTAGTAATTTCTCCTCTAAACTCAAAATAGGCTAAATGAACCATACCTTGCTGTCATCTGACATGATGTGTAGCTTATAGTTGTAGGCTGTTTAGAGGAAATACTAATATCTCCTTTGAAAAAACGTCAGTGAACCATCCGCAGACAACTGAAGTGAATATGAACGTCCTTGAATTATGCCAAAGCATTGTTGAATACTCGATTCCGATTGGCTGAAGCCAGGGCATTCTTCAAAGATGTCATACACACATGATGTCACAATTAGGCCTAAGTCTAATGTCTATATGAACTGTCAATGTCATTAGAAAACAGATCATAGCTTGTCAAAGTTCTGCCAAACGAAAATATTTGTAAGTGCACGTTTTTGCGTTTAATTTATGGTTTATCAAGCATCCTCATTCATCGCCATGCACAAAAACGTAACTCGCTGCCATCCATTAGCTATAATTCTGAGGTTGCAAAGCTGCAAAACTAGGACATGCAATAGATGATAACCACTTGCACCTAGAATCATTTAAAATCAATGACGTTCTTGGCGTCAGGGGACTGTGCCATGGTGCTGAAAAGTTTCGGGTCTGGGCAGCACCTGAGACCGCGGCATGGTGCTGAAATGGAGCAGGGCTCAGTTCTATGGATATCTCATGCGGATTTTTCTGCTAACCTATGTATAACGATACTATAATTACATTATATTCATCCATCCGTCAACACAAATGGCATGTCAACGTTCCCCAAATAATAATGCAATGAAGCCAAGCCGAGATGTATGGTTCTTCATCCAGAGGACGAAGCACCATTGTATCATCTAAAACCTTCAGAGAGATCCCTTAAAACTGTAGTATAAATTCTCCACAGCTGTTCTGGTAGCTAGGTTAATTTAGCGAGACATGGACAAATCCAACACATAGCGTTTCTACTGAGTCCTGCTTAGAGGCGACTGCCTGTCATGTTGCTAGTTGTAATGACGCTTTTAAAACAACAAAATGTATTTGTAATTGCTCTGGGAGCTAATTATTGCAGAGCCCAGCTACACATCCTGCTCGCTGGGCTCATTATGGACAGCCAATGAGCAGTTCAGGTGAAAAAGTCAGCCAGATCTGATCTCTATAACATACATGATACTAGGATCCTGTAGCAACCTGCCGGCCTGCACAATCCTCCATGGCACGAATGCTACACGCGCAATATGTTATGCTAACATCCCACAACAATTCCCCAATTGGAATTACTTGCCTAAACTTCCAATCATACTTATTTTCTAATATCAACCATCATTTCTGCACTTAAGGCAGACTTGCCATTGGAACAAGATGGAATTAGGACAACTGTAAAGCTCGTTAAACGTGGGCTAAAATTAACCTTACCTGGCTGTCGTCAGCCATTTTTGTGTAGCCCGTTAATTAAGGCTCTTCGCCTCTGATACTGCAGCTGTTCTGATAGGCTTCTGTAGCTATTATGTAACTGTTAAACTCGTCTAATCGTATCCGTCGAAACCCCGTCAGTGAACCGTCTTCAAACACAATGAACTGATGTCAATATGGACATTAACCTTCACATAAAGATATCAAATACATGACGTCAGATATGCCTAGAGGTATTGTTGACTTGATCAGAATACATATCATAGTGTCACAGTACGTGCTGTTGACAGCCTACCCCGAAATCAAACAGGAACATGGATTTTGTGAAATCTGTTGTGAATGTATAGGGATGTTTTTACAATTGCATAACTGCCTTCATTTTACTGGACCCAATGAAGAGTAGCTGCTGCAGCTAAAGGGGATCCACAATAAATACAAATACAAACCCAATGCAACATGATAACACATGCATCAACTTGTTTTGACACATCACATGGGATATGACAGTTCCTGATTCTGAGATACTGTAAACCAACAGACCTTGAGAGGAGATAAAACATCATCTGTTGATCTATTTCACAGGTTTCTGGTGGTTTCTAAGCATTCTACATGTGTTGGGGAAGGAGGGTGGGATCTCTCCAGAGCATCTAATTACATCAATCATGTCTTGCCATGCATGTGATATGAGATAATGTTATGCACCACGTAAATATACATTGCCAAAGGCTGCAGTGCTATACTCCATGGAGACAGTGCTCAATGTTCATTTTACATGATTGATATATGCTACTCCATTTCATACAATCAATCATCAAAATTTATTTATAACGCCCTTTTTACATCAGCAGATGTCACAAAATGCTTATTCCGACACCCAGCCTAAAACCTCAAATAGCATGCAATGCAGATTTAGAAGCACGGTGGCTAGGAAAAACTCTCTAGAAAAACAGGAACCTAGGAAGAAACCTAGAGAGGAACCAGGCTCTGAGGGGTGGCTAGTCCTCTTCTGGCTCTGCCGGTGGAGATTATAAGCGTACATGGCCATTAAGGCCAGATCGTTCTTCAAGTACTGTAGTTCAAACATTCTTCATAGATGACCAGCAGAGTCAACAAAATAATGTGGTTATAGAGGGTGCAACAGGTCAGCACCTCTGGAGTGGAGTGGAGGGGGGGAGCGAAGATCGAAACAGCAGGTCCATGACAAGGTATCACGTCTGGAGAACACACATGCCTCTTGATGTTTGGCTGTGCTAAGTGTTATCTTATGGGTTTGGTGATTGTTCTGTGTGAAGCCGTATTCTGCATTGCATCATGGAATGTGATGTGAAATCCCTGGGCCTATGGCTGTTGAAGCTACTCCACTGCACTGCTGCTCCACTGCACTTCTCCCCGATTGCTCAGTTTGGCCTGGCGGCCAGCTCTAGGAAGAGTCTTGGTGGTTCCAAACTTCTTCCGTTTAAGAATGACAGAGGCCACTGTGTCCTTGGGGACCTTCAATATTGCAGAAGTGTTTTGGTACCCTTCACCAGATCTGTGTCTTGACACAATCATGTCTCTGAGCTCTATGGACAATTCCTTCGACCTCATGGCTTGGTTTTTGCTCTGACATACACTGTCAACTGTTGGACCTTATATTTTCAACATATAGAAAACATCTAGCTGCAGATAGCTAATTATCCTCTATGTGTTTTCCCCTTGCTGCTAATAAGCTCTTACCAATCAAACTAAATTAATAGACATCTGGTTATCTGACAGTCTATGCAGCAACTATTGTATTAGAGTCAAGCTGTGGTTATTTTATTTATTTTCCTAGACAAGTCAGTTCAGAACAAATTCTTATTTACAATGACAGCTTAGTAACAATGGGTGAACTACTTTGTTCAGGAGCAGAACGTCATATTTTTACATAGTTAGCTCAGGGATCTGACCTAGCAACCTTTCAGTTACTTGCCCAACGCTCTAACCACAAGGCTACCTGCTGCCCCAAGTCCTGCCAACTCAACAACTGCACAATAAATGTGTAACCAAGGGGGAACTAGTGCATTTCTCTGCTTCAGTTTTACTAATCTTCCAAAACACTTGAAATACTTGTAAAATAATGTGCATTTATTTGATCAAATAGACTTTGAAAGGGTAGACATGCAGAAATTCCTCTTGTCAAAAGTCTTGCTGTTACAAAAGTAGTTATTCATGCAGCGTAAGAGGTTACAGGTTCTTCTTGGTGAAGCGCCTGAATGGCTTCATCATTGCTGAAAAGACCCTGACAATCAAGGATCGTTTTTTGACAGGCTGAGATATGGAGGGAGAAACCTCTCCAACTGGAGCTAGAAACACAAGAGAAATGGATGGGTTAAGAGAGAGAGAGAGAGAGAGAAAGAGAGAGAGAGAGAGAGCGATGCAGTATAGTAACGTTGAAAAATAACAGTGCTTTGAGTTTGGTAGGCATACCTACGTTTCTAACACACACCTAAACAAAACTACAAGCTTTAGCAGAGCTCTAAAATCCTTACCTATGCAATGTCCATCAGTAGAGGGAATCTCAGTCTGTTCCTGGACTGAATGGCAGTCCTTTTTGTTTCCTCTCTTGGAACGCTAACAGAAGAAAGGTAAAGAAAATGGTACAGAGAATAAATAAATAAATGGAACACTTCTGAATCCAAGGCAACAATTTAGTGATTAATAAAACATATTTATTTCATGTATTTGTCTTATCATAGCCACATCAATAACATAGGCACATAACTGGAACAAAAAACAATTGCTAACTCCCTGCTATACCTTGAAGTTGATCCTGAGTTTGGTCATTGAAAAGCAAAGGAAGCTCCTTCTTGCTTTCTGCTCAGCCCCCCTCTCGGTCTCAGCCTGGTCTGATGGGTTTGTTGCAGCAGAAGCTGGTCTTGATGCCACCTTGCATCCCTGTACCAGCTGCTGGGTCAAGGACTTTACCAGGACTCTGTCAAATGCAGGGTCCTGGGAGGAAATAGCTGCTTGCAGGGTGTTATAAGAGCCAAACTCCTCCATGAGGTTTTTATGGACACCTCTGAACACCCTTTGGATGTTCAGGTTCTGGGAATATTGCTGTGTCCTGGAGAATCTGGATGCAGCACAGAACTCAGACAGGACTTGTCTGATGAGTTGCTGAGATGTTTCTGTCATGTCTGCTGCCTGTTGGGAGGGTCCATCTAGGGCTGAGGGTCTGATCTCCGATAGCAACCTTATCACCAGTATGGTGACAAAACAGATGCCATCATCTTTGCTGGAGTCCATCAAGTACTGCAGTGGGAATGCAGTGGCACCGCTGATGTCCGGGGTGATTAAGAGCTCCCTCAGATGGCCAGAGCTGCTGGGGATACACTCCTCCTTCTCTTCAATGTCAATCCCATCTCCCTTTGGTACCAAAGAGGTTCCCTTGCTGGTGAAAGACGGAGTGGAGGATCGAAAAGAGCCTTTAGCACTCGGTGGTCGACTGCTGTCAGTCATTGGACTGTTACGATGCAGGGGTTCATCTGTGTGTGCCATCATCTTTGTCTTTAGGTCACTTGAAGAAATCTCTGGCATTTTAGAGACCCTGGTGTCGATGCAGGAGCTCCTGACGATGGGGCAGGTCAGATCAAAAGGCACTTCGTCAGGGATGGGAGTGCCAGGGAGGTTGATCTCTAACTCACACTCTGACCTAGGACTCTTTGAAGAGCTGGACAAGGAACTACGACCATTTAAAGAAGTGGACAAAGATGAACAGGTTCTAGGGATGTCTTGGCAGACTTGTTCACTGTCATCCTCACTTTTCTCAACCTCCTTCAGCATAGTTCCTACCATATCATTGATCTGAAGGAGCTCCCTGGAATCCTTCATTCGCCCTAAGTTTGAGATTTCACTCTGGATAGCAACCAGGATTTCCCCAAGGGTCTCTTTGGAAGAAGCATTTTCTGTCCTTTCGGATCCGGGTGGCTTCAGCCCTGTGAAGAAATCCTTAAGTGTGTTCTTCATACTGACGCAGATGGTCTTAGCTGTTGACCAAAGCTTCTCCTCTGATATTTTAACACTCAATTCAGTATCATCCAGTTGGGAGCCCCCGTGGGAGCATTGCGAAACTCTCCCACTTCTTTCCAGTAGCACAGTGTCAGTGGACTCATTTTTCTGGAAAATAGTCACCATTCCTTTGACAAAGGTTTCCACTAATCCAGAGGCTGTATTCTCAGAGGACATGGATTCTGAAAGGACATGGATCTCTGATGGTGAGCTAGATGATAAGCCAGCCTGCAGACTTTTCTGGAGACCAGTATGGCTGATCTGTGTGATAAAGGAATGACTGGATCTCATCAGCACTTTACTCACTGCCTCTTCTGCCTGAGTCTGGAAGTCATTGCTAGAGAGCTTCTTAATGCTCTGAATCAGACTAGTAGAGGACTCTGTGATTCTGACACTCTCCTCTGAGCTCAGTTGAGAATATTGAGTACTCACGCTCAAGTCTTCATTGGGTGAGGGTGACTGGGAAATAGTATAGTCATCGAGCTTTGATAGGACACCATCAACAAACCAACAAGCCTCTAGGGACTCATCAGATGAACTGACAACGGCCAAGGATTTACTCTCCACTTTTGATAACTCTGACTTGTAGATGGAAAAAACACTGCTAAGAACTTCTTGAGTACTGGTATCCAGATTGGAGAGACAGAGAGCTGGTATTGGTTGGCTCTCACTGGGAACTCTACTAAGTTCGGTGCTGGGTAGCTGGACCTCAACAGTTGAAACAGTTGCCTTTTCCAGGGTGTATGAAGACTCCTGAAGAGAAGCATCCTTAGCCACACCTTCTTCTCGAGCGGATAGAGTTAAAAGGTCCCTCAGCTTTGCTCGTATACGGCCGTAGAGTGTGCGGGCAAGAGAGAAGGTTATCATCTGTGAAGATCCTGTTTTGTGGTCATTTACAGGAACTGGCCAATCAACTGCTTCACATGTGCCTTCAAATGATGCTATCGTCTCCATGCCTCCCACAAATGCCTTAACAATCACTGTGGCAGTGGAGGTTACAGGTGTCAGGGCTGTGCAGCTGGTATTCAGGGGAGCTTCAGTAAGGCTAGGAGCTGCACTAGAAGGCCTAGAGGAAGGAGCCATGCCAGAAGAGCTGCTGACTTTCCTTGTAAGGATGGTGCTCACCGCCTTCAGGGCTTTAGACTGAAAGTCGGGGCTAGAGAGGGTCTGAATCTTTCTGGCCACCACACTGGTAGAGGATCCAGTCTCTTTGCAAAAGTGAGTGGTCCCTTCTTTCCCAGGTGGACACTCAACATCAAGGTCACACTGAAGATTGGTCAGAAATTTAGACCCCAAGATTGTCATCTTCTTGGCCAGATCCAATAGGATGTTGAAGTCCTGTGCCATTTTGTCCATTGTGCCGACAATGGCATCCAGAACATCATCGGTCACAGGGTCCATGAGGGGCTCCATAAACCCTACCAACTCTGGCTCAGACGTTTGGCTCTGTAGCTCGGCCAGGATCTGCACCGAGGCTACCCGAATGACCTCCTTGCCTGCTGCTATGTCCTGACTGTCCATAGGGGGGCAACTCCCGAGCTGGCCTGAATGGCCACTGAGAGGCCAGAGTTAAGCTGGTGTACTACCTCTCCCACGATAGCACAGCTCAAATCGGAGGAGCTGGAGGAGGTGGGGTTGGAGTGACCCTCAACCAGGGATATCAGGAGGCTCTCTTCCGTTACCCCAAAAAGAGCCTTCAGAGGCTCCTCCATGAGGGGAGCCTCTCTAGTTGCAGGCAAGCTCTGCAATGAGGTCTGGGACCTTGAAGATAAACACACAATCACCACTTATGCCATGCAAATGTGACCAACTGGTATCTAATCTGGGTCATTAGTGAGCCTGATAACCAAATTAGAGCAATGATGGTTTACTTCTCATACCACCGTAGTTCTAGAAGTCTAAAGCCAACTGACACGATTTTTTGCCTGATTTTTATGTTTGTACGACATCAGAATATGATTAATTCTGAAAGGCATGTACCTGATCTATTTATTCATAGATGACTTTATGGCTTACCCAGTTAAAAATGACTTTCACCTGGACCCACCCCCTCAGTGGCAACATTTCTGACCAGAACTTAAAACTACAAGGTGTGAATTCCAAGTTAATAATTTCTGATAAGTATGGGTCAGGTCTTGCAATTATTAAGTTGAAATATTGCTGTGAACATACCTCTTAGGCGAACAGCATGGTGATAAGGTTCTGCGAGTGGATTTATGGCGGCACCCTGCACTGCCATTCCTCCTCCTCTCCTTAGTCCAGTAGTTCATCTCACTGATCAGCAGCCTTTTCTCTCTCTCATCCAGACTGCCTAAGGAATCCTCAGACCCTGTCAGAGAGCACTGGGATTCTGGGGAGGTTGGCCCACTCCTCAGGTTCACCCCCATGATACGAGCTAGCGCTGGTAGGAGAATGCGGAGGGCTGTCTGGGTCACGACTTTAACAATCTTCAGACACAGCATGGAGAGCTGCTCGAATGTGAGCTATGGCCAACAAACAGAGGAATGTTTTTGTCAATCAAGCAATTCCATGACACCATTCCCTATATAGCGCACAACTTTTGACCAGAACCTTATGTGGAGAGACTTACGTTATTTTTCATGCCATGCTGAATCACTCTCCATTGGCTAGAGAAAAGAAAAGAAAGGAAACATATTTTACCTGCACACTGTTGTTGAGTTAGTGGAGTCACTAGATAGCCATGTCAGGGAAAATAAAAAAGTGTATTTAATTAAGCTATTAGCAAGTACATGAGACATTTTGTTCTTGATTTACAGGAAGAGTTAGGGGTGTGGTTACAGTGATGTTAGGTGTAGTGTCTAAAATCCCATTTGTGGTTAGAAGGTGCACTATGACTATACATTCAGAGTTGTTGTATGTGAGGTTGGAAAAAGACATGGCACTTGCTCATCAGTTAGACTCCTCAGGAAGGAGAGGAGGATTGGGGCACAGCATGTCTCAATCTTGAGAGAAGGCATTAGAGTCCTCTGAGCCTCCTTCTCCAGCTGCTCAATGATAGATCCCCTTTCCCGGAAACCACACCCGGGTGTCTGAGAAGACTCTGGGAAACCGCAAAGAGAAATCTAAAGTTGAATCTGAACTTGATCCCTAATTTCCTTCACCTTTAGTGATTTGATTGCACTGGACAGGTAAAAGCACATCTCTCTGCGGGCCTCCACTATATTGCTTTCACCTATATAGATACTATCTTCTCAGATCAGTGCTGATGAATTTGAACACAACCTGCACCCAACATGAAGTAATCTCGACCTGCACCAATGCTGCTGTCCTCCTCCACGGAAGTCTTCTTGGCACGGCCACTGGACTTACGTTTAGCCTACATGACAACATATTATAGGTCTCATAGCAGATCTAAGGTCAGTGTAGCGTCTCCTCCTAATGCTTTCAGGCTAGGATTTAGTGATAGTAAACTAATCCTAGATCTGTGCCTAAGTAGGCAGAACATGTGTAATGGACAGCATATTTCTTACCTTGCCTCCTGTCCTGTTCTTGTTGGTCTCATGTGTCTCTGTTTCATCCTTCATATTCCCACAACCTTATTTTGGTCATCCGGGGGATCCTCCCATTTCACGCACTGGTGGATAAATGAGAGGTCAATATCAGTCCTTGGTTGTGACTTTGTGAAACAACTTATTCGCTCCTATTTTAAACAAAACGGCAATAGTGGTCAGATTTCAGTCCATGGATCAAACCAGTGAGACCTACTGCTGTGTTAGTGACCTACTATATTGTTAGTAATTTCTCCTCTAAACTCAAAATAGGCTAAATGAACCATACCTTGCTGTCATCTGACATGATGTGTAGCTTATAGTTGTAGGCTGTTTAGAGGAAATACTAATATCTCCTTTGAAAAAACGTCAGTGAACCATCCGCAGACAACTGAAGTGAATATGAACGTCCTTGAATTATGCCAAAGCATTGTTGAATACTCGATTCCGATTGGCTGAAGCCAGGGCATTCTTCAAAGATGTCATACACACATGATGTCACAATTAGGCCTAAGTCTAATGTCTATATGAACTGTCAATGTCATTAGAAAACAGATCATAGCTTGTCAAAGTTCTGCCAAACGAAAATATTTGTAAGTGCACGTTTTTGCGTTTAATTTATGGTTTATCAAGCATCCTCATTCATCGCCATGCACAAAAACGTAACTCGCTGCCATCCATTAGCTATAATTCTGAGGTTGCAAAGCTGCAAAACTAGGACATGCAATAGATGATAACCACTTGCACCTAGAATAATTTAAAATCAATGACGTTCTTGGCGTCAGGGGACTGTGCCATGGTGCTGAAAAGTTTCGGGTCTGGGCAGCACCTGAGACCGCGGCATGGTGCTGAAATGGAGCAGGGCTCAGTTCTATGGATATCTCATGAGGATTTTCTGCTAACCTATGTATAACGATACTATAATTACATTATTTTCACCCATCCGTCAACACAAATGGCATGTCAACGTTCCCCAAATAATAATGCAATGAAGCCAAGCCGAGATGTATGGTTCTTCATCCAGAGGACGAAGCACCATTGTATCATCTAAAACCTTCAGAGATCCCTTAAAACTGTAGTATAAATTCTCCACAGCTGTTCTGGTAGCTAGGTTAATTTAGCGAGACATGGACAAATCCAACACATGGCGTTTCTACTGAGTCCTGCTTAGAGGTGACTGCCTGTCATGTTGCTAGTTGTAATGACGCTTTTAAAACAACAAAAGGTATTTGTAATTGCTCTGGGACCTAATTATTGCAGAGCCCAGCTACACATCCTGCTCGCTGGGCTCATTATGGACAGCCAATGAGCAGTTCAGGTGAAAAAGTCAGCCAGATCTGATCTCTATAACATACATGATACTAGGATCCTGTAGCAACCTGCCGGCCTGCACAATCCTCCATGGCACGAATGCTACACGCGCAATATGTTATGCTAACATCCCACAACAATTCCCCAATTGGAATTACTTGCCTAAACTTCCAATCATACTTATTTTCTAATATCAACCATCGTTTCTGCACTTAAGGCAGACTTGCCATTAGAACAAGATGGAATTAGGACAACTGTAAAGCTCGTTAAACGTGGGCTAAAATTAACCTTACCTGGCTGTCGTCAGCCATTTTGTGTAGCCCGTTAATTAAGGCTCTGCGCCTCTGATACTGCAGCTGTTCTGATAGGCTTCTGTTGCTGTGCTGTAACTGTTAAACTTGTCTTATCTAATCGTATCCGTCGAAACCCCGTCAGTGAACCGTCCTCAAACACAATGAACTGATGTCAATATGGACATTAACCTTCACATAAAGATATCAAATACATGACGTCAGATATGCCTAGAAGTATTGTTGACTTGATCAGAATACATATCATAGTGTCACAGTACGTGCTGTTGACAGCCTACCCCGAAATCAAACAGGAACATGGATTTTGTGAAATCTGTTGTGAATGTATAGGGATGTTTATAACTGCCTTCATTTTACTGGACCCAATGAAGAGTAGCTGCTGCAGCTAAAGGGGATCCACAATAAATACAAATACAAACCCAATGCAACATGATAACACATGCATCAACTTGTTTTGACATATCACATGGGATATGACAGTTCCTGATTCTGAGATACTGTAAACCAACAGACCTTGAGAGGAGATAAAACATCATCTGTTGATCTATTTCACAGGTTTCTGGTGGTTTCTAAGCATTCTACATGTGTTGGGGAAGGAGGGTGGGATCTCTCTAGAGCATCTAATTACATCAATCATGTCTTGCCATGCATGTGATGTGAGATAATGTTATGCACCAGCAAATTATAATGTTTGTGCAACAGAGGGTGCAACAGGTCAGCACCTCGGGAGTAAATGTCAGTTGGGTTTTCATAGCCAAACATTCAGGGGTCGAGACAGCAGGTGTGGTAGAGAGGTTTAGAGAGAGAGGGTTAGAGAGAGGGTTAGAGAGAGAGAGGGTTAGATAGAGAGAGGGTTAGAGAGAGAGAGAGAGAGGGTTAGAGAGGGAGAGGGTTAGAGAGAGAGAGAGAGAGTGAGGATTGAAACAGCAAGGCAAGACGTCCGGAGACCACACATGCCTCTTCATGATACATGATGTTTGGCTGTGATGTGCGAAGTGTTATCTTATGGGGGTGGATTAATGTTCTGTATTCTCCATTGCATCATGGAAAGTGATATGAAATGTGTGATATGTGATATGAAACCCCTGGGCCTATGGCTGTTGAAGATACTCCACTGCACTGCTGCTGTGAGCAGGAGTGGGAGAGAAGTCATGCTTTTATTATACTCTTGTTCTGTCACTCATTCTCCTGCCTCTCCATCTCAAAGGCTGCCAAATATTTTGAAGAGTGGTTAAAGAGGTGGCTGTGTGCACACACATTCAGACTCCAACTGTATTTATAGGTTTGCCTTATTCCAGAATACACACATAAGTGTGATACACACAGTATGGTTCTATGTTTTCCACTCTGTGATTAAAAGTAGTTCTCAGAGTAGAGCATTTTTGAATTGCTAATTATGTTTGTGATTCTGTATTGTAAGGAGCATGCATCAAGATATACAGCATGGAAGTTTGACTTGCCGTCGAGTGCTGTGCTACTTGAGCCTCTAGTCTTTGGCTTGGTCTGATTACTATTTTTTAATTGAGCCCTCAACGTGGGCATGAAATGGATGTTTTGTTTTTTTGAATTCTTTATTAGTTGCATTTCGCTTGATCAGCTTAATTGTTTAATTACCTTAATTGTTTGATTAGAATACAACGTTTCATTATTCATTATGATTATGAATAGCACTAAAAAAACAGCTTTTGTACAGGGCTTTCTCTTCTTATACCAATTCTTATGCAGGCTACAATATGTAACCAGAAGAATACGTTCAGGAAATGGAATATTCTTATTTTTTATAGAGGTCATTTACAGTGCAAAGCCAGTGGCATGTCGTTATTAAAAATTGAGAAAGGTTTAGGAGCCTAAACAGTTACCCTGGGGAATTCCTACAATAAAGACCTGATTGGTGGAGTGCTGTAGAGATAGTTGTCCTTCTGGAAGGTTCTCCCATCTCCACAGAGGAACTCTGGAGCTCAGAGTGACCATCAGGTTCTTGGTCACCTCCGGCCAGCTGGGAGGAGTCTTGGTGGTTCCAAACTGCTTCTATTTAACAATGATGGAGGTCACTGTGTTCTTGGGGACCTTCAATATTGCAGAAATGTTTTGGTACCCTTCACCAAATCTGTGCCTTAACACAATCCTGTCTCTAACCTCTACAGACATTTCCTTTGACCTCTTGGCTTCATTTTTTTCTCTGACATACACTGTCAACTGTGGGACCTTTTATAGACAGGTGTTAGCCTTTCCAAATAATGTCCAATCAGTTGAACCAATCAAACATCTCAAGGATGATCAATGGAAACAGGATTTACCTGAGCTCAATTTCAAGTCTCATAGAAAAGTGTCTTAATATTTATGTAAATAAGGTATTTCTGTTTTTTATTTTTTAATACATTTGCAAAAATGTCTAAAAAACAGTTTTTGCCCCGGGTGGTGCAGTGGTTAAGGGCGCTGTACTGCAGCGCCAGCTGTGCCATCAGAGTCCCTGGGTTCGCGCCCAGGCTCTGTCGTAACCGGCCGCGACCGGGAGGTCCGTGGGGCGACGCACAATTGGCCTAGCGTCGTCCGGGTTAGGGAGGGCTTGGTCGGTAGGGATGTCCTTGTCTCATCGTGCACCAGCGACTCCTGTGGCGGGCCGGGCGCAGTGCGCGCTAACCAAGGTTGCCAGGTGCACGGTGTACCCTCCGACACATTGGTGCGGCTGGCTTCCTGGGTTGGATGCGCACTGTGTTAAGAAGCAGTATGGCTGGTTGGGTTGTGTATCGGAGGACGCATGACTTTCAACCTTCGTCTCTCCCGAGCCCGTATGGGAGTTGTAGCGATGAGACAAGATAGAAGCTACTACAACAATTGGATACCACGAAATAGGGGTTAAAAAATTTAAAATAAATTTAAAAAGCAAACAGTTTTTGCTTTGTCATTATGGGTTATTGCGTGTAGATTGATGAGTAAAAACAGTTATTTAATCCATTTTAGAATAAGGCTGTAACATAACAAAATGTGGAAAAGGGGAAGGGGTCTGAATACTTTCTGAATGCTTTGGATGTAGTGTTATTACAACATTGAACATAGATTCAATGGAGATAATAATTTCCCATTTGAAAACTGTAAAAGGTGGTCTGGTACAGCAGTATGACATGAAAAGATAAAAGCTGTAAATGAATGGTTTGAGTCAGCCCCACAGCTTTCAGGAGAGATTGTGTATAGCCTATAAAGTGTGTGCTGCCATTTGTCTCTCTCCCACGCTCTTTCTTCCCCCTGCAGATTAGTGGCTACAACCCTCAGCTCTCTAGATAAGACCTGTCCTGCTCCCTTGAAACAAACTCTTATACACTAAATGCAGAGGACATTGAGAGATACAAAACACATGTCACAGGTACTCTTAGGTCTGTGAAGTTACTCTGTGTTTGTCTATCAGTTGGCCTGCTGTCATAGTCTTTGCTGTGAGTCTATGTCACAGGAACATTCTGTACCATGTGCTGTACCTATTTGTTTATGTTAGTTTCATGTGCTCCATGATTCTGTACTCATCTGTGATAACATGACACGGTTCATGTCCTGTGACTGACTGATGGTTCTCTGCCCTGAGGCTGAGCTGTTGTTATGTGATGTACTGTACTCTGTTGTCACTTTACATTTCTGTTGTGCCCTGTGTTGCTACTCAATGCTGTGACTCTATACCATAACCCTTTTCTGCATGTTATGTTGTGACTGTGTCAGTGGTACTCCTGTACTGTACGTGTTCTATACCACTCGGTATGCATTGTGATTGTGTATCTGTCTCGGTTGGCTCTGCCTATGTGACTCTCAGTGCTCCTCACGGGCTCTAATGGCTTCTTTAATTACATCCATCCATCACCCTACTGGCTCATCTCTTAAACCACATATGCAAACTGAGATGAGCAGCTTAGCTTAGGTGAGGCAGAAATAACTTCCTATAGCTTCATCTTTTACCTCACCATTTCTTATTTGTGGCTCAGTTCAAAGGAGGTTTGGCAATGTGATTTATTTTACATAATGTTCTGTTGTCTTTTATGTGTTATCCTGTGAAGTCCAGCAGCAATGATTCATCTATGTTTTCACCACACAGTCTTCTTCAACCCCAACAGCTGTGATCAATGAGATGCTTTTACATTTTATCACAATCAACTTCAGTCCATTGCATTTCACTGCAGTCTTAAAATATGTTTACATAAATGACTATGTTTAAAAAGCATAAAAAAACAAGTTTCTTACGGTAATATAACGTTTCGGTCACCTGCAAGAGTTCAATTGACATTGGGAAAATGAACTAATGCTGAAATGGACAAATTATGCTGTCGTGGTAACGTCCTACATGTTGTTGTATTCAGATGGAACAGGAGATCTCTCTAGTCCAGAGTAAGATGTCTGATCTGGAGTCAGTACTGCAGCAGAAGGATGTGGAGCTGAAAGCCTCAGAGACACAGAGGACCATCCTGGAGCAAGACCTGGCTACCTACATCACAGAGTGTAACGTGAGTGGCCCAAATTGTGTGTGTGTGTGTGTGTGTGCGTGTGTGTGTGTGCGTGTGTGTGTGTGTGTGTGTGTCCTTCCCTTTTTCTCCATTTTGTTACATTACAAACTTATTCTAAGGTGGATTATATACTTTTTCCCCCTCATCAATCTACACACAATACCCCATAATGACAAAG
Organism: Oncorhynchus masou masou; assembly: GCF_036934945.1. Taxonomy (NCBI): domain Eukaryota; kingdom Metazoa; phylum Chordata; class Actinopteri; order Salmoniformes; family Salmonidae; genus Oncorhynchus; species Oncorhynchus masou. Next base: position 24,650,800 of record NC_088212.1, on the reverse strand, counting down.
TGAAAACAGGTTTTTAGAAATGCTAGCATATTTATTAAAAATTAAAAACAGAACTAGCTTATTTACGTAAGTATTCAGACCTTTTGCTATGAGACTCGATTTTGAGCTCAGGTGCATCCAGTTTCCATTGATCATCCTTGAGATGTTTCTACAACTTGATTGGAGTTTCAATTGATTGTACATGATTTGTCTGTAGCACTCCGAGACAGGATTGTGTCGAGGTACACCAAACAATTTCTGCAGCATTGAAGGTCCCCAAGAACATAGTGGCCTCCATCATTCTTAAATGGAAGAAGTATGGAACCACCAAGACTCTTCCTAGAGCTGGCCACCTGACCAAACTGAGCAATCAGGGTAGAAGGGCCTTGGTCAGTGAGGTGACCAAGAACCCGCTGGTCACTCTGACAGAGCGCCAGAGTTCCTCTGTGGAGATGGGAGAACCTTCCACATCTCTGCAACACTCCACCAATCAGGCCTTTATGGTAGAGATGGAAGCTACTCCTCAGTAAAAGGAACATGATGGCCCGCTTGGTGTTTGTCAAAAGGCACCTAAAGGACTCGGACCATGAGAAACAAGATTCTCTGGTCTGATGAAACCAAGATTGAACTCTTTGGCCTGAATGCTATGCAACATGTCTGGAGGAAACCTGGCACCATCCCTATGGTGAAGCATGGTGGTGGCAACATCATGCTGTGGGGATGTTTTTCAGTGTCAGGGACTGGGAGACTAGTCAGGATCGAGGGAAAGATGAAGAGAGCAAAGTACAGAGAGATATTTAATGAAAACCAGCTCCAGAGCACTCAGAACCTCAGACTGGGGCAAAGGTTCACCTTCCAACAGAACAACGACCCTAAGCACACAGACAAGACAATGCAGGAGTGGCTTCGGGACAAGTCTCTCAATGTCCTTGAGTGGCCTGACCAGAACCCGGACTTGAACCTGATCGAACATCTCTGGAGAGACCAGAAAATAGCTGTGCAGCGACGCACCACATTCAACCTGACAGAGCTTGAGAAGATCTGCAGAGAACAATGGGAGAAATTCCTCAAATACAGGTGTGCCAAGCTTGTAGCATCATACCAAAGAAGAATTGTGGCTTTAATCACTTCCAAAGGTACTTCAACAAAGTACTGAGTAAAGTGTCTGAATAATTATGTAAATGTAATATTTCCATTAAAAAAATATATACATTTTCATAAATGTCTAAAAACCTGTTTTTGCTTTGTCACAATGGGGTATTGTGTGTAGATTTATGAGTTTTAAAAAACTATTAGAGGGGTCTGAATACCTTCCTAATGCACTGTATGTGTGTGTTTCAGAGTCTGAAGCTTAGTCTGGAGCAGGCCCGTATGGAGGTTTCCCAGGAAGACGACAAGGCACTGCAGCTCCTCCACGGCATCCGGGAGCAGAGCAACAAGCTGCAGGAGATTAAAGAACAGGTAGAGGAGAGCCCCTCCTGTGGGGCAACAGAGGTCTGGCAGGGTTTGTGGGTTGTTGAGGGAGTTGCACAAAGTTGCCCCTAAACTATAATGTTTAGGGTTAAGATTTGGGGATGGTAAGCTGATCCTTCTATCCTTCTAGCTTCTATCCAGAGTGCTGTGGATGGATGTACAGTTCTGGGTTGACCTGACCTTGCCCATCCCTGTGGTGTGTGAGTCGAGTGCTACTCCTGCTACAGCCATTTTAATTACAGAGGAAGAGGGTGTTGAGGCCTCCCCACTGCTCCCATCGCCCTGCCTCCTACGCCGTTCTCTGTGCTCCCTACTTCCTGCTTCGTGCGCTCTTCTCTGTGCTCTCTGCTCGCTGGTCCCTGCTCCCTGCTCCCTGCTCCGTGATCCCTACTCCGTGCTCTGTGCTCCTTGCTCCGTGCTCCATGCTCCGTGCTCAGTGCTCCCTGTGCAGGTGGAGCCAGTGTACTATTAAACACCCTGGCTCAGGATTCGTGACTGCTGGAACCCTATTCAGATGAATTTGTGTTAATAATGTGGTTTCATTGCCTTTATCGAATAAGGATAATCAGAGTAAGGCAGAAAACTATAACAAGGCTTGAGTGCCACATAATAGAAGTCTGATAGCAATAGAAGTAATAGTAGCGATTACCTTCCGTGAGTATCAACATTGAGCCTTTCCTAGCAGTCTGCAGTATGCTGTTCTAACAGTGGACATGAACCCAAATGCACTCTCATGCATTTGAGCAGTCCTAACCATGAAAAAGGCTCAGTGGACATCTCTCTGATAGTAGCATGCCTCTGCATAGCTCAGTGCCGCAGTACTTCAAGGTGTCTCCTGTGTATCTATCCATCGCTACTCTCAGGAGTGATGCAGTGTCTCCTGAACTCTGCTGATCAACAGAGTAATGTAGAGGAATGACAGATTTACACTGAGACAACCATTATCCAAATAGTCTGGTGTGTGTGTGCACATAAACAATGATCTGATTCGGTGAAGGTTTGAGAATTAGGATATTGAGAGGTTGACGGTAGAGAACAGCAAACAGCATACAATATATGCCCCCCCCCCCTCCAAACCACAGAGCAGAATCCAAAAAAAAGGTAATAGAAAAACAACCTGTTCCCCTTAGCAGTTGCTGGCATTGGTTACCAGGCACAAGCTCTATAGTGTGATGGTTGCCATGGCAATGTGAATCATCCATACCTAGAAGTGGAGAGTGTGCAGTGCTGCTGATGCAGTGGGCAGGCTGTCATGATGAGGCGATGGGGGCCTTGGATCTTACATTATGGGAACGAGAGTGTTGTTGTTAACCCCTTCACTGCCATTTACACTGCTCTGTAGTCTTCACAGCCAATCCATGGTCGTCCATGGATGGTATACTTACCGCTCACTGATACAGCACACCGTATCACAACTTAAATTGTGCTGAATATGACATTCTTTTGTCTTTCATAATAATGCACACTAAATTAGAGGATGCAACATTTAAAAAAATGTGTGTTACTATAATGTTTCATGACTCATGAGGTGTCTTCCTGACACTTACTGTAGATGACAGGTGGACGTCCTTGGAGACACGTTTCAGGCACTTAGCAGGGTTTGAATGAATGGAAACAGGAGGAGCACTTTTAATTGAAAGGGGACTGACGAGGTGCTGGCTGGTGCTGCTGATGCTATCTGCTGCACCTGTCATGTTCCATTGTCAGGGTGCTCTCACTCTCCCAAGGCACCGGGGTCATGCTACTTTTCATTAGCCTCTGCTAGTCCTAACCAGCCTGATAATCAGGAATGCTGCATGCCGCGTCACTCGGCCACGATGTGGAAAGGAAGGCTGCTAGCCGTATCTAATCATCATTCGACCCTTAGAGGACAAGGACACTAAATGACTTTGGCTAGTGCAATTTTTCTCTGCCACAACGTTTCTTGTTCCATAACTCTTTGTTCAAAAGACTCTGTTATACCGTATATCCTCTTCTGTCTATTCTTTGTACCACTCTGCCCCATCACTCCCTCTCTCATGTCTAATCTCTTTCTGGGATGCTTTCCATTTGTTCCTTTCTATTCACCTTTTTGTCATTTATCCTTTTCCGTATATCTTTCACCTCTGCACTCCTCCATCCCTCTCTCTCATCCCTCGTTCCTCTCTCATCCCTCTGCAGGAGTATCATGCCCAGCTGGAGGAGATGCGCGTGGCCATCAGGCAGCTGGAGGAGGACCTGTCTGCGGCCCGTCGTCGTAGCGACCTGTATGAGTCGGAGCTGAAGGAGTCCCGTCAGACCAGCGAAGAGCTGAAGAGGAAAGCAGCAGACTGTCAACAAAGGATGCAGAAGGTGCTGTAACTATTCACTCTGATATTGATCTCTTGACTCTGACCCACATTCAGAGAACTTAAAGGCATGTGTTGGTTTTGAAAGCAGGAGGTTTAACTGATTTTCTGGTTATTTTCACACAGGCCAAGGAACAAGGAAAAACTGATACAGAGGAGCTTCTGTCAAAGCTGGAGAAGGTACAACTTCAGTCCATGTGGATCTCCTGTTGACGCCTTGGATGGTCATACAGTATATATTTTCCTTAACGTAATGTTCAGTGTTTAGGAGACAAATTATCCCATCATGAATGAAACCATGAAGATGGTTTGGGACTGAACTCATATGGATTGTTAAATATTTAGCTTAAAATGTTTTTTCTCTCTATTTCTCTGTTTCAGACCAATGCTGAACAGCAAGTGAAAATTGAGGATCTCCAATATAAGCTTGCCAAGGTAGAATATTTTTGTTGAAAATAATTCATATTCAGCGTGTGCTTTAAGGGAAGAATAGATGCTTATCAAACACAGACATGTGAAAGTCCTCTCTATCTGCTAATTATGTGTCAACTCCTCCATTGTCCTGTAAAGCAAATGTTGAATTGAGGCCTGAGAATAAATCAATTGTATCTAAAAATCATAATTTGTCAGTTTCTGCTTAATTGCCAGCTATCAAAATATTTTACAGACAATGTTGGTTTCTCTAAGTAATATGTTTTATAGCAATGACTACATTAAATGAAGACATTTTCAAAATAACTCTAAAGCCATTTCCTAATGGAATTCTCCAGGCTGTATGGGCACATATTTTAGAGGCACAATCAATCACATTTTCACCCAGTATTCTCGGCTATTCATGCATGCAATTACCAATAGAGCCCGTAGACCTTAAAGTTATGTAAATGTCAGATAGGTGACAGAAAGTCTTTGTTGTTCCCCGGCCAATAACACAGGCAGTGAAGGCGAGCAGTGAGACCACAGATCTCCTCTATAGTATCAGGGTGGCTAAGGAGCGCATGGAACATGAGCTGGAGATGCTTCAGACCAAGGAGGACTCCAGTGACAGCCTCCGCAGACGCCTAAGAGAGACAGAGGTATGCAGTACTGACTAGGGCTGTGGAATGACATTTTGTCAGCCAGTGATTGTCTAGCAAATAACTGCCAATTGACCGTTAATTAGCATACACACATTTAGCATCTCCTGGCTTCCACGCATAGTCTACAAGCCACTGATGCAGACCTTTGGAACATCTACATTTTAAAGTCTAATAAATCCATGTAGTATAGCCTACACCTTCCCAATAAATCCCTTATTTATTTTACACCGGTCTAAAGAATTATGATATGACTAAAATGCAGTCTATTTCAGAAGAACATAATAGCGTACGCTGCGTTGTCCTTATGTTAGGCCCTGATCTGGCTATGCTATGTGGCTGTGTGCTACACTAGTTCATTTAGCAGACAAGATTTGCTTAGAATTCCGTGGCATTATTTTATATTACTTTATAGTATGAATAATACAATAGAACAACGCTGAAGGAAATAGAAAGGATATTTTCTCCACAGCCATTCTGTGTTGAGCGGTTAACAAAATAAACAGGTAATCCTATATGCATTTTTTATTTTATTTTTTATTTATGTAACTTTAGTTGTGATACAAATGTTAGGCTCTATGTTTTGATTTTCAATACATTTTTAATAGGCTGCATGATGCCACTAATGATTAATTTAAAAAGTCGCATGAAAGGCATGAGCTCTACTTTCTTTTTTTGCGCAGACACCATTCATCAGTCTTTCATTCACAATTTGACAAGCATTTGATAATGCCTCGAATTTCCCGGCTGCATCCCCATTGTGTGGCCATAATCCCCCTAAAAAAAACTATACATTTGCAGCCAGTGGTCGTTGTGCCCTTGGGCTGAATATAATAATTATAATTCCCTTCTCCCTGCTGCATGTGGAGGCACCTCCTACTCACATGGTTTTCAGTCACGTGAGCTACAAGTGAAGACAGACACATCCAGGACGCAACTGCAGCGTGTTCTTGTGCAATTCCGAGATGCATATTGAAGATATTGGAAGAACTACCCAGATTTACTTTTTGTCAGTCAACAAGATGAGCATGCCTAACGAACAGCAAAAGCACTAGCCGTTGCTAGCAAAAGCAACAACCTACTATCACCCATAGTACAAAAGTCTACTTATTCTATTTTGTGGGAAAATAAATATTCCAAACAGTCTGCAACCTGAAATCTCCCGCCACTTTGTTTTTATCAGCTATTGAACACAGTTTATTCCGTCTTAAATTTTATTGATTATTTACGTTAAAAAATACCTAAAGTTGTATTTGGAAAATTGTTTGAAATGTTTGGATCAAGATTACAGGTGACTTATTAAATATTTTGTAGTCATGTTGCGCGAGTTGGAACCGGAGTATTTTCAGAATCAAATGCACCAAATAAATGGACATTTTGGGGATATAACAACAGAATTAATTGAACAAAAGGACCATTTGTGGTGTTTAATGAACATATTGGAATGCCAACAGAAGAAGATCTTCAAAGGTAAGGCATGAATTACATGTTATTTCTTACTTCTGTGTCGTGTCTGGCAGGTTGAATTATGATTTTCATGTGTATGTTTGCTGGGGTGCTGTCCTCAGATAATAGCATGGTTTGCTTTCGCCGTAAAGCCTTTTTGAAATCTGACACTGTGGCTGGATTAACAAGAAGTTCATCTTTAATCTGATGTATAACACTTGTAAGATTTATGAATTGTTATTATGATTATTTCTGTTTTTGAATTTGGCGCGCTGCTATTTCACTGGGTGTTGTCAAATCAATCCCGGGCGTGTGAAGGGAACACTAAGAAGTTAAAATGTTGATAAACCATTAGACTGTCACATTATAAGTGCAGGAATGCGCACAGGGCAGTAGGCTGTAAGCGGAAATGTTCCATTAGCAGGAAAACACCATTCTCAAAAGTGACCACAAATGCGATTATGCATGTAATGCCTTACTCTGGAAATTATCTTCCCCAAACTTGAAACTCATCTGCTGCTTATGTATGCCAGTTAGGCTCTACACCCCTAAAACAGATTCATATGGTTCATTTTAAGAAGTTATTTGGCCACTTTAGTTGTGATATAAACCGTATCAAAACATATAGGCATATGGGCTAGGCTACATGAGCTGTGCAACTATGATTTGAAAAAGTAGCAAAAAAAGCATGCGCTATTTGCCTTAAGCTGGGCATGTCATCTATGCACTTAAATAACGAATGGAGGACGCTTTTCTTGTGGTTCCTTTTCATGCCAGCCAAGTAGGCTATGATCCTGTTGTAAAGAGAAGCAATGTGCTTAATGTGAGGAAGTTGAAAATAAATATAGTAGGCCTAGCCTATAGAAAGTTTATTGGAGCCGCCTCTTTTTTAATAGAGACCATCACTCTTGTTTTCTAATGCAATTGTGTAGCCTATCGAAATGTTGCGCAACATTAGCTCATGGGCTCTCACGAAGTGTTTGATTAGATTTTTGATTACATTTGCATTGATGTCAGAGTAATTAGAGGGGCAATAGAGTGCTGAGTACCAGGCAGTTAGCAAGTTTGGTAGTCTACCATCAGCAGCATCAAATGACCATCAGCAGCATCAGAGCTTGGAGAAGCCTAATTACCGTGACTAGACGGTCACATGGAATTTGACTGCCATCATGACTGGTGACCACGGGTGTGGTGGTAATGTGGTCGCCATAACAACCCCAGTACTGACTGATCAGACCACAACTACAACAACAAAGAAAGGATTAATTGAAAAAAAGAGAGCTGGATAAACTCACTTTTACTGGTGGCAGCAGACTTTCTCTAGCCTGAGTGGTGGGTGTGTGTGTGTGTTTGTGTGCAGGATGGCAGGAGGACCCTGGAGAGCCAAGTGAAGAGGCTGGAGATAGTTGAGGGCAGGGAGAGTAAGCTGAAGGAGGACATGCAGAGCAAGGCCCAGCAGATCCAGCAGATGACAGATCAAATCATGGTAAGGGGAGGGGAAAGAGGGGCCCTCAGCCCCCCTCTGGCCCTCACAACTATGCCCTTCTTTGGAGTGATTATCACACAAGCCCTTCAGGACATATGTGTGTTCACTGCTCATACACACACTCACTTAGATACACACACATACTCACACTCCCTCACCTTATTATTCAGTCTGCGCCAAATCCTAACTTGAGATCTGCGTTCGTAAGTGTAATTTTCAAGCATCTCCCATTGACATCAGTGATGATCTCACATTAGGATTCAGCCCTCACCCTCTGGGGGTCATTCACAGCGTGGTTTCTCTCTGTCTCAGACCCAAAAGTGACAGATTGTGAACACAGATCTTATTTTTTTTTAAATGTTTTCTTTAATTAAAAAAAAAAGTTCTCTCACCTTTTTTCTCCCCAATTTCATGGTATCCAATTGTTAGTAGCTACTATCTTGTCTCATCGCTACAACTCCCATACGGGCTCGGGAGAGAAGAAGGTTGAAAGTCATGTGTCCTCCGATACACAACCCAACCAAGCTGCACTGCTTCTTAACATAGCGCGCATCCAACCCAGAAGCCAGCCGCACCAAGTGCACTGCGCCCGGCCCGCCACAGTAGTTGCTGGTGCGCGATAAGACAAGGATATCCCTACCGGCCAAGCCCTCCCTAACCCGGACGACGCTATGCCAATTGTGCGTCGCCCCACGGATCTCCCGGTCGCGGCCGGTTACGACAGAGCCTGGGCGCCAACCCAGAGTATCTGGTGGCACAGCTATCATTTTTTTTTATTGTGCCTGAGATTTTTTTGTGTACATTTTATCCTTGCTCTACTGCATAATATCATGGCATTGTGTCCTAATGTGAAAAGGCTGAATAAATAATGTACTCTAACGTGTTCGTTTGCATAGGACCTGGAGGAGAGTCTGCGTGAGAGCCAGTCCACAGCCCAACGCGTGGAGACCCACCTGGAGCACAAGGAGAAGCTTTATGAAGAGAAGATCAAGGTAGAGCTCCAGAGCCTCAACGTCTCTCTGCTGTTTAGCACACCCATTCAGGAGAGTATCATATTAAGGATTACTGGTGTATTCACACTGTTAGGGGATGTTGTCGGCTTTAACTAGGGCCCAGAGTTTTTCCTGGGCCGGTCCCTTGGTCACGAAAACTCTGACTGGGCCTTGATCCTGAGCTGTAGCCTCGTTGATATTGTGTTGTCTCTCTTATATTAACCAGGTTCTGGAGAACCAGATGAAGGCAAGCATGGCAGATAAGGAGATGCTGGAATCCAGTCAGAGCAAGTATGAGGAGGAGGTCCAGGAGAAGTGCAGCATCATCAGTGAGCAGAAGGCGGTAAGAGCTGGCCAGCCGAGTTAGGATGTGGCCTATTTTCACATTACACTGAAGTGGTTTATTTTTCACATTAATCACACTGACTTGGTTTATTTCAAACTCGCAAGAACTTGTTGCAAGGCAACTGTCATATATTGGACATGTACTGTTTTGTTTTGACAATAGTAGTGAGCATTTTATAAATTAGTTAACATTATGAATGTACTGCAAATTGTCAGACATGTTGAGGTTGCATGTAAATGTGTGTTGAAACTTGACTCTTCTGTCCATCCCAGACCATAAATGCCATGGACTCAAAGATGGCCAGCCTGGAGCAGAGGATTACTGAGCTATCTGAGGCCAACAAACTGGCAGCCAACAGCAGCATCTACACCCAGAAGAACATGTGAGTGTTGTGGACTAGTTAGTTAGTTGGTTAATTAGTTAGGAGGATTCGCCACACAGTGATACTGACTGTGCTGCGTGTTTGTTTATCTGTCTGGCCTGACAGGAAAGCCCAGGAGGAGATGATCTCGGAGCTGAGACAACAGAAGTTCTACCTGGAGTCTCAGGCTGGGAAAATAGAGGCCCAGAACGCCAAGCTGGAAGAGCACCTAGAGAAGATGAGTCAGCAGGAGCAGAGCAACAAGAGCCGAGTGCTGGAGCTGGAGAACATGCTGAGAGAGGTGAGGAGAGAAGGAGGAGAGGGGGAGGTGAGGAGGGCAGAGAAGGAAGGAGAGGACAGAACGGTTAGTGTCACAGGAAGGAGGAGAGGGGAGTGCAGGAAGGAGCCAGAAGAGCTGTCGGGGGTTGGCAGAGAGAAATGCCAGATAGAGGGTCATGTAGGTAGTTGTTTTGCCAGATCAGCATCTCTCTGATTATCTCCTCTCTCTGGGTGACTCACCTCTCTGACTCTATAATTCCTCTGTATGACTCCACTCTGACTCTATAATTCCTCTGGGTGACTCATCTCTCTGACTCTTTCCTTCACTGCTTGACCGTCTCTCTGACTCTGTCATCCCTCTGGGTTACTCAACTCTCTGACTCTCTCGTTCCTCTGGGTGACTCATCTCTCTGACTCTCCTTCCTCAGCCTGACCCCTTTCTGTCTCTCCCTTCTCTCTGTGTGTCCGTCATGTCGTTAGATGGGCCTTGAGCATGAGGAGCAGAAGCTGGAGATCAAGCGTCAGGTGACGGAGCTGACTCTGTCGTTACAGGAGAGGGTTTCTCAGATCAGTGGGCTACAAGCGGCACGCCAATCCCTGGAGAGTCAGCTGCAGCAGGCCAAATCAGAGCTCGAGGACACCACCGCTGAGGCTGAGGAGGAAATCTGTGTTCTTAGAGTGAGTGCAAGAGGGACATACATACTGTAACAGTTTATTGTTATTACTCATGTTATTACTATGCTATGATGAAGTACTCTAGTACAGCCACCAAACCTGTCCCTCTCTCTGTCTGGTAGGCCCACCGAGACGAGATCCAGCGCAAGTATGATGCCCTCAGAGACAGCTGTGCGGTATGCCACCTCTCTCTCTCTCTGTTTTCAATTAGTCTTGTATTAAGGTTGATGTTATGAAAAATGTATACCCAGTCTATTCTTTTTTGGAGAAATGATGGCTATTCCATGTGAGAAATTGCCAAGAAACTGAAGATCTCGTACAACGCTGTGTACTACTCCCTTCACAAAACAGTGCAAACTGTCTATAACCAGAATAGAAAGAGGAGTGGGAGGTCCCGGTGCACAACTGAGCAAGAGGGCAAGTACATTAGAGTGTCTAGTTTGAGAAAAAGATGCCTCAACTGGCAGCTTCATTAAATAGTACCCGCAAAACACCAGTCTCAACGTCAACAGTGAAGAGGCGCCTCTGGGATGCTGGCCTTCTAGGCAGAGTTGTAAAGAAAAAGCCATATCTCAGACTGGCCAATAAAAAGAAAAGATTAAGATGGGCAAAAGAACACAGACACTGGACAGAGGAACTCTGCCTAGAAGGCCAGCATCCCGGAGTCGCCTCTTCACTGTTGACGTTGAGACTGGTGTTTTGCGGGTACTATTTAACGAAGCTGCCAGTTGAGGACTTGTGAGGCATCTATCATTCAGGCCAAGGAGTTCAAGCTTGATTTAATCAGACCAGAGAAATTTGTTTCTCATGGTCTGAGAGTCATTTAGGTACAGTGCCTTGTGAAAGTATTTGGCCCCCTTGAACTTTGCGACCTTTTGCCACATTTCAGGCTTCAAACATAAAGATATAAAACTGTATTTTTTTGTGAAGAATCAACAACAAGTGGGACACAATCATGAAGTGGAACGACATTTATTGGATATTTCAAACTTTTAACAAATCAAAAACTGAAAAATTGTCCGTGCAAAATTATTCAGCCCCCTTAAGTTAATACTTTGTAGCGCCACCTTTTGCTGCGATTACAGCTGTAAGGTGCTTGGGGTATGTCTCTATCAGTTTTGCACATCGAGAGACTGAATTTTTTTCCCATTCCTCCTTGCAAAACAGCTCAAGCTCAGTGAGGTTGGATGGAGAGCATTTGTGAACAGCAGTTTTCAGTTCTTTCCACAGATTCTCGATTGGATTCAGGTCTGGACTTTGACTTGGCCATTCTAACACCTGGATATGTTTATTTTTGAACCATTCCATTGTAGATTTTGCTTTATGTTTTGGATCATTGTCTTGTTGGAAGACAAATCTCCGTCCCAGTCTCAGGTCTTTTGCAGACTCCATCAGGTTTTCTTCCAGAATGGTCCTGTATTTGGCTCCATCCATCTTCCCATCAATTTTAACCATCTTCCCTGTCCCTGCTGAAGAAAAGCAGGCCCAAACCATGATGCTGCCACCACCATGTTTGACAGTGGGGATGGGTGATGAGCTGTGTTGCTTTTACGCCAAACATAACATTTTGCATTGTTGCCAAAAGTTCAATTTTGATTTCATCTGACCAGAGCACCTTCTTCCACATGTTTGGTGTGTCTCCCAGGTGGCTTGTGGCAAACTTTAAACAACACTTTTTATGGATATCTTTAAGAAATGGCTTTCTTGCCACTCTTCCATAAAGGCCAGATTTGTGCAATATACGACTGATTGTTGTCCTATGGACAGAGTCTCCCACCTCAGCTGTAGATCTCTGCAGTTCATCCAGAGTGATCATGGGCCTCTTGGCTGCATCTCTGATCAGTCTTCTCCTTGTATGAGCTGAAAGTTTAGAGGGACGGCCAGGTCTTGGTAGATTTGCAGTGGTCTGATACTCCTTCCATTTCAATATTATCGCTTGCCCAGTGCTCCTTGGGATGTTTAAAGCTTGGGAAATCTTTTTGTATCCAAATCTGGCTTTAAACTTCTTCACAACAGTATCTCGGACCTGCCTGGTGTGTTCCTTGTTCTTCATGATGCTCTCTGCGCTTTTAACGGACCTCTGGGACTATCACAGTGCAGGTGCATTTATAAGGAGACTTGATTACACACAGGTGGATTGTATTTATCATCATTAGTCATTTAGGTCAACATTGGATCATTCAGAGATCCTCACTGAACTTCTGGAGAGAGTTTGCTGCACTGAGGGGCTGAATAATTTTGCACGCCCAATTGTTCAGTTTTTGATTTGTTAAAAAAGTTTGAAATATCCAATAAATGTCGTTCCACTTCATGATTGTGTCCCACTTGTTGTTGATTCTTCACAAAAAAATACAGTTTTATATCTTTATGTTTGAAGCCTGAAATGTGGCAAAAGGTCGCAAAGTTCAAGGGGGGCGAATACTTTCGCAAGGCACTGTACCTTTTGGCAAACTCCAAGCAGGCTTTCATATGCCTTTTACTGAGGAGTGGCTTCCGTCTGGCCACTCTACGATAAAGGCCTGATTGGTTGAGTGCTGCAGAGATGGTTGTCCTTCTGGAAAGTTCTCCTGGGATCGAACCCCAGGCTGAAGTGACTCCGCAGTGCCTTAGAACGATGCAACACTCGGGAGGTCCACATTTTTTCCATGTAAGAATGATGGAGGCCACTGTGTTATTGGGGACATTCAATGCTGCAGACATTTTTTTCAATGCTCTGACATGCACTGTCAACTGTGGGACTTTATATAGACAGGTGTGTGCCTTTCCAAATCATGTCCAATCAATTGACTTTACCACAGGTGGACTCCAAGTTGTAGAAACATCTCAAGGATGATCAATCAAAACAGGATACACCTGAGCTCAATTTCGAGACTCATAGCAAAGGGTCTGAAATTTTTTGAAAAGGGGAAGGGGTCTGAATACTTTCCAAATACACTGTACGTCAATACATCTTGCAGTAGTATACATTCAAATGATATAATATTGTGTAGAAGTTGGCAATGAGCCTAGTATAATATGTCTCCCACCCTCCTTCCCTCAGGTGATCACAGACCTGGAGGAGCAGCTGACCCAGCTGACCCAGGAGAACTCTGAGCTGAACCGTCAGAACTTCTACCTGTCCAAGCAGCTGGACGAGGCCACGGACGAGACAGAGGACCGCCTGCATCTAGGTCAGGATGTGGACCGCCTCCGCCACGAGGTGGCTGACCGCGAGATGCACCTCAACAACCAAAAACAGGTGTGATTCGGGTTGCAAAATTTTGCAAACTTTCAATACACTTCTTGTTTTTCCCGAAATCCCTGTTCTGAGGATCCCGGAATCAGGAGGGAATAAGCAGGAGATCTGGTAACCTCCAACCAGGATTTCTGGAAAACCAGGGAATTTATTGAAAGTTCACAGAATTTTGCAACCCTAGGTGTGACACATACACTCACTCATGACCATAGGTACATAGTACCGTATAGAACAAACACACTCTAACATGTTAACAGAATTGGGATAATAGAGAGCTCTCTCTCTCTCTCTTTTTCTCTTTCTTTCACAGACATCTCATTTCACATACCCTCAAACACACAAACTGACACACACATCTCTCCATACTCCTCAGCAATCAATTATAGGTTACACAGACTTGCGCACACACACACACACACACACACACACACACACACACACACACACACACACACACACACACACACACACACACACACACACACACACACACACACACACACTATACCAGCTAATGTGATTGAGTGGAGAAAGTATAAATCAGGCAGAAGATACTTGACTGTTCTATTGTTATGTAACTCCAGCTCAGGAGGGGAGGGAGGGAGGGAGGGGGAGGGGGGAGGCTGTGTGATGCTGTGCTCTGCCCCTGTGGGATGGGGTGTGTGTAGGCGTTTAGTAGCTAGAGCTCTGTCTCTCTGTCCTTGCTAGTGGTTGTGTAACCAGGGATGGAAGTCATAGAGGGATCCGACCATGAGTGGGAGGGATGTGTCATCCGCATCGTTCCCAGGTCATGTCAGCCCTGGATGGGTGGACTTCAGAGGACCATGGTGCTGCTGCAGCTATATTTTTATCCCAGAGTTTGTCTCAAGCAAAGGAAATAGGAAACATACAGACGTAGCTCAGTATGTGCCCTATCTCTCAAAGTTACTTGTATCTATTTTTAACTGTGGAGCACAACCCATTGAATGTCAATGTTCCTGATGATCAGAATCTGACATTACTGACGTTGGTTTGGGACACTATGTCCATTACTCAGAGGGCTGACTTCAGAACAGTCATCATTAAGACCACAAAACTCTATTGAAAGTACCTTAAATAGATGTCTCATGTAAGTTCATCTCTTACAATCTCTCTAAGATGTTCATGTTGTCTGTTAGAACAGACCAGTTGAACAGTTGAATAGCATGACTTCTATTCGTAACCCCTCCTATGTTTTCCATGTTCTGTGTTAGAACATTGAGACACTGAAGACCACGTGCACCATGCTGGAGGAGCAGGTCCTGGAGCTGGAGACTCTGAATGATGAGCTGCTGGAGAAGGAGAGGCAATGGGATGCCTGGAGGGGAGCCCTGGAGGAAGAGAAGAACCAGGCTGAGAGGAGGACCAGGGAGATCCAGAGACTGCTGGACAACGAGAAGCAGAACAGGTAACACACACACGCACACAACATACATAAACACACAAACACACACTCATATGGTCCCCTCTCTTATTCCTCTTCAGGCTACGTGCTGACCTGCGCAACTCGGAGGCACGTCAGTCTATTGAGCAGGCAGTGAAGGAGCACAAGGCTGAGATTCTGGCCCTGCAGGAGGCCCTCAAGGACCAGAAACTCAAAGCAGAGAGCCTCTCTGACACAGTGAGCCTTATGTGTCTGTCTGTCTCTCTGTCTATCTCTCTGTCTAAAGCAGACCCGTACATTCTGTCTCTGTCCCTCTAGCTGAATGACCTGGAGAAGAAGCATGCCATGCTGGAGATGAACACAAGGAGTCTGCAGCAGAAGCTGGAGACTGAGAGTGAGCAGAAGCAGAGGCTGCTGGATGATGTAGGCTACGTTTTTCTTATTCTGCCCGTTATACAGTGCCTTGCGAAAGTATTCGGCCCCCTTGAACTTTGCGACCTTTTGCCACATTTCAGGCTTCAAACATAAAGATATAAAACTGTATTTTTTTGTGAAGAATCAACAACAAGTGAGACACAATCATGAAGTGGAACGACATTTATTGGATATTTCAAACTTTTTTAACAAATCAAAAACTGAAAAATTGGGTGTGCAAAATTATTCAGCCCCCTTAAGTTAATACTTTGTAGCGCCACCTTTTGCTGCGATTACAGCTGTAAGTCGCTTGGGGTATGTCTCTATCAGTTTTGCACATCGAGAGACTGAATTTTTTTTCCATTCCTCCTTGCAAAACAACTCGAGCTCAGTGAGGTTGGATGGAGAGCATTGTTGAACAGCAGTTTTCAGTTCTTTCCACAGATTCTCGATTGGATTCAGATCTGGACTTTGACTTGGCCATTCTAACACCTGGATATGTTTATTTTTTAACCATTCCATTGTAGATTTTGCTTTATGTTTTGGATCATTGTCTTGTTGGAAGACAAATCTCCGTCCCAGTCTCAGGTCTTTTGCAGACTCCATCATGTTTTCTTCAAGAATGGTCCTGTATTTGGCTCCATCCATCTTCTCATCAATTCTAACCATCTTCCCTGTCCCTGCTGAAGAAAAGCAGGCCCAAACCATGATGCTGCCACCACCATGTTTGACAGTGGGGATGGTGTGTTCATTGTGATGAGCTGTGTTGCTTTTACGCCAAACATAACATTTTGCATTGTTGCCAAAATGTTCAATTTTGGTTTCATCTGACCAGAGCACCTTCTTCCACATGTTTGGTGTGTCTCCCAGGTGGCTTGTGGCAAACTTTAAACGACACTTTTTATGGATATCTTTAAGAAATGGCTTTCTTCTTGCCACTTCCATAAAGGCCAGATTTGTGCAATATACGACTGATTGTTGTCCTATGGACAGAGTCTCCCACCTCAGCTGTAGATCTCTGCAGTTCATCCAGAGTGATCATGGGCCTCTTGGCTGCATCTCTGATCAGTCTTCTCCTTGTATGAGCTGAAAGTGTAGAGGGACGGCCAGGTCTTGGTAGATTTGCAGTGGTCTGATACTCCTTCCATTTCAATATTATCGCTTGCACAGTGCTCCTTGGGATGTTTAAAGCTTGGGAAATCTTTTTGTATCCAAATCCGGCTTTAAACTTCTTCACAACAGTATCTCGGACCTGCCTGGTGTGTTCCTTGTTCTTCATGATGCTCTCTGCGCTTTTAACGGACCTCTGAGACTATCACAGTGCAGGTGCATTTATACGGAGACTTGATTACACACAGGTGGATTGTATTTATCATCATTAGTCATTTAGGTCAACATTGGATCATTCAGAGATCCTCACTGAACTTCTGGAGAGAGTTTGCTGCACTGAAAGTAAAGGGGCTGAATAATTTTGCACACCCAATTTTTCAGTTTTTGATTTGTTAAAAAAGTTTGAAAGATCCAATAAATGTCGTTCCACTTCATGATTGTGTCCCACTTGTTGTTGATTCTTCACAAAAAAATACAGTTTTATATCTTTATGTTTGAAGCCTGAAATGTGGCAAAAGGTCGCAAAGTTCAAGGGGGCCGAATACTTTCGCAAGGCACTGTATATTTGAGTTATTTATATCATATGGGGCGGCAGGGTAGCCTAGTGGTTAGAGCATTGGACTAGTAACTGGAAGGTTGCAAGTTCAAATCTCCGAGCTGACAAGGTACAAATCTGTCGTTCTACCCCTGAACAGGCAGTTAACCCACTGTTCCTAGGCCGTCATTGAAAATAAGAATTTGTTCTTAACTGACTTGCCGAGTTAAATAAAGGTAAAATAAAAAAAAATATATATATAATGTCACATACCTGGGCTTAATAGAAAATCCTCTATTATAACCGAGTATGTTTGTTTGCTTGTGAGAAGTGAAATATCACTTTGTTGATACTGTTTGTGTCCCTCCCTCAGCAAGGAAACCTGCAGCAGCAGTTAGATGTTCAGAAGAGCCACATCTTCCGGCTAACCCAGGGGCTGCAGGATGCTGTGGACCAGACTGACCTGCTGAAGACTGAGAGGACTGACCTGGAGTACCAGCTGGAGAACATCCAGGTACTCTACGCACGCATGCTTGAGCAAACACACACACAGTGCATTCGGAAAGTATTCAGACCCCTTGACTTTTTCCACATTTTTCAATGTTACAGCCTTATTCTAAAATTGATTCAATTGTTTGTTTTCCTCATCCATCCACACAAAATACCCCATAATGACAAAGCAAAAACACTTACATAAGTAGTCATAGTCTTTACTCAGTACTTTTTGAAGCACCTTTGGCAGGGATTACATCCTCGAGTCTTCTTGGGTATGACGCTACAAGCTTGGAACACCTCTATTTTGGGATTTTTCCTTGTTCTTCACTGCAGATCCTCTCAAGCTCTGTCAGGTTGGATGGGGAGCGTCGCTGCACAGCTATTTTCAGGTCTTTCCAGAGATGTTCGATCGGATTCAATTCCAGCTC
Organism: Oncorhynchus masou masou; assembly: GCF_036934945.1. NCBI lineage: Eukaryota > Metazoa > Chordata > Actinopteri > Salmoniformes > Salmonidae > Oncorhynchus > Oncorhynchus masou. Next base: position 24,632,744 of record NC_088212.1, on the reverse strand, counting down.
TGGCTGGGCCACTCAAGGACATTCAGATACTTGTTCTGAAGCCGCTACTGTGTTATTTTGGCTGTGTGCTTAGGGTTGTTTTCCTGTTGGAAGGTGAACCTTTGCCCCAGTCTGAGGTCCTGAGATGTTTTTATTGAATCAATTTTAGAACAAGGCTGTAACGTAACAAAATGTGGAAAAAAGGAAGGGGTCTGAATACTTTCCAAATGCGCTGTAGACACATTTGTAATGGTGTTTTTTTTTTACATTGGATAAAAGTAGAGACTCCGAGCTAGAAAATGGTACACTGCATTTGAGAAACATTGAGAAAGTAATCCTGCTTTGAAAGTTGAAAAACTTGTTACCCCAATTCTGAGAAAATGGCCTGTGAATTTCTGGTACACCTACTGGAGAGCTCTTCTTTATTTACACCCAGTCAGCATCGTTCACACACTCTTAAGCCTCACCCATCTCTTTGACGATTCACAGTGTTGTAAACAACCAAAGATTTCAAGACTAAAAGTGGTGAAAGTAGTAGCAAAAAGTAGTACTACAAATTAAATGTATCTAGTCCTTGGCCTATATCCTAAACTGACTTTGGTGAAGGTCTTATTGTTCTTCACATTACAGTCTCTGGTAAACACACACTATATCAAATAAAATCTTTGTTTATTTGTCACATGCACAGGATACAGAAGTGTAAACGGTACAGTGAAATGGTTGCTTGCATAGTGGAGTGTGTTGTTTAGACATCTAGCTAGCCAGCTAGCTAAAACGATGAACCATAATCCCAACTCTAATGCCGTGTTCAAAACAACTGGGAACTCTGAAAAAACAAACTCAGACTGGGAAAAATCGATTTGAACAGTCACCCAAGGCAGAAATTCAACTCTGGAACTCAGGCCTCTTTCTAGAGCTCCTACACAGATCATACATGTAATGTTAGCTAGTTAGCAAGCCAGATAACTTTAACTAGCTAACAGTACACTTTAACTTGCAATAAAAACGAATTTCTGACAAATTAGAAACTTATAATTTCCGAAAATGTAGTTAGACTCTTACCCATCCGTATACATGGATGAACGCTTCTCTCTCTGTCATGGATGCCATGGTTTCCCTTAGTTTGAAGATGTAATCCGGAGACAGGTGTTTTATACAACAGCCTTCTTACTGTGTTCTCTTTTTGGACTCCGCATTTGGCAATCATCTCTCTGCTTCCACATGGCATTCCACTGATTTCAAAACTCTTGTCAACTTCTTCTGTGACAACAACACCGATAGCGCTATTAACGTCAGGGCAGCAATATGTAGATCAGTAGCAAAACTTTTTCAGTTTTCATGATATCTTTCAAAAAAAGCTACGGTAGACATGATTTTCCGTACATACTTTGCAGCTCATATTATAGACGGAAGCATGTCAGACCAATCCGAACTCCTCTCTCGGCATGTCCAGCCCATCCATTAGCTCAGCTAATCAAATCAAATGTATTGGTCACATACACATGGTTAGCAGATGTTATTGCGAGTGTAGTGAAATGCTTGCACTTCTAGTTCCGACAGTGCAGCAATATCTAACATGTAATTGAACAATTCCACAACAACTACCTAATACACACAAATCTAAGTAAAGGAATGGAATAAGAGTAAGAATATATACGTATAAATATATGGATGAGCAATGACAGAGCGGCATAGGCAAGATGCAATAGATGATATAAAATACAGTATAAACATATGAGATGAATAATGCAAGATATGTAGACATTATTAAAGTGGCATTATTGAATTGACTAGTGATCCATTTATTAAAGTGGCCAATGATTTAAAGTCTGTATGTAGGCAGTAGCCTCTCTGTGCTAGTGATGGCTATTTAACAGTCTGATGGCTTTGAGATAGAAGCTATTTTTCAGTCTCTCGGGGTCAGCTTTGATGCACCTGTACTGACCCCACCTTCTGGATAGTAACGGGGTGAACAGGCAGTGGCTTGGGTGGTTGTTGTCCTTGATGATATTTTTGGCTTTCCTGTGATATCGGGTGCTGTAGGTATCCTGGAGGGCAGGTAGTTTGCCCCCGGTGATGCATTGTGCAGACCTCACCACCCTCTGGAGAGCCTTGCGGTTGTGGGTGATGCAGTTGCCGTACCAGGTGGTGATTGAGCCCGACAGGATGCTCTTAATTGTGTATCTGTAGAAGTTTGTGAGGGTTTTGGCTAACAAGCCAAATTTCTTCAGCCTCCTGAGGTTGAAGAGGTGCTGTTGCGCCTTCTTCACCACACTGTCTGTGTGGGTGGACCATTTCAGTTTGTCCGTGATGTGTACGCCGAGGAACTTAAAACTTTCCACCTTCTCCACTGCTGTCCCAATGATGTGGATAGGGGGTGCTCCCTCTGCTGTTTCATGAAGTCCACGATCATCTCCTTTATTTACATTTACATTTAAGTCATTTAGCAGACGCTCTTATCCAGAGCGACTTACAAATTGGTGAATTCACCTTCTGACATCCAGTGGAACAGCCACTTTACAATAGTGCATCTAAATCATTAAGGGGGGGTGGGGGGGGGGGGGGTGGTGAGAAGGATTACTTATCCTATCCTAGGTATTCCTTGAAGAGGTGGGGTTTCAGGTGTCTCCGGAAGGTGGTGATTGACTCCGCTGTCCTGGCGTCGTGAGGGAGTTTGTTCCACCATTGGGGGGCCAGAGCAGCGAACAGTTTTGACTGGGCTGAGCGGGAACTGTACTTCCTCAATGGTAGGGAGGCGAGCAGGCCAGAGGTGGATGAACGCAGTGCCCTTGCTTGGGTGTAGGGCCTGATCAGAGCCTGGAGGTACTGCGGTGCCGTTCCCCTCACAGCTCCGTAGTCAAGCACCATGGTCTTGTAGCGGATGCGAGCTTCAACTGGAAGCCAGTGGAGAGAGCGGAGGAGCGGGGTGACGTGAGAGAACTTGGGAAGGTTGAACACCAGACGGGCTGCGGCGTTCTGGATAAGTTGTAGGGGTTTAATGGCACAGGCAGGGAGCCCAGCCAACAGCGAGTTGCAGTAATCCAGACGGGAGATGACAAGTGCCTGGATTAGGACCTGCGCCGCTTCCTGTGTGAGGCAGGGTCGTACTCTGCGGATGTTGTAGAGCATGTACCTACAGGAACGGGCCACCGCCATGATGTTGGTTGAGAACGACAGGGTGTTGTCCAGGATCACGCCAAGGTTCTTAGCGCTCTGGGAGGAGGACACAATGGAGTTGTCAACCGTGATGGCGAGATCATGGAACGGGCAGTCCTTCCCCGGGAGGAAGAGCAGCTCCGTCTTGCCGAGGTTCAGCTTGAGGTGGTGATCCGTCATCCACACTGATATGTCTGCCAGACATGCAGAGATGCGTTCGCCACCTGGTCATCAGAAGGGGAAAGGAGAAGATTAATTGTGTGTCGTCTGCATAGCAATGATAGGAGAGACCATGTGAGGTTATGACAGAGCCAAGTGACTTGGTGTATAGCGAGAATAGGAGAGGGCCTAGAACAGAGCCCTGGGGGACACCAGTGGTGAGCGCGTGGCGAGGAGACAGATTCTCGCCACGCCACCTGGTAGGAGCGACCTGTCAGGTAGGACGCAATCCAAGCGTGGGCCGCGCCGGAGATGCCCAACTCGGAGAGGGTGGAGAGGAGGATCTGATGGTTCACAGTATCGAAGGCAGCCGATAGGTCTAGAAGGATGAGAGCAGAGGAGAGAGAGTTAGCTTTAGCAGTGCGGAGCGCCTCCGTGATACAGAGAAGAGCAGTCTCAGTTGAATGACTAGTCTTGAAACCTGACTGATTTGGATCAAGAAGGTCATTCTGAGAGAGATAGCGGGAGAGCTGGCCAAGGACGGCACGTTCAAGAGTTTTGGAGAGAAAAGAAAGAAGGGATACTGGTCTGTAGTTGTTGACATCGGAGGGATCGAGTGTAGGTTTTTTCAGAAGGGGTGCAACTCTCGCTCTCTTGAAGACGGAAGGGACGTAGCCAGCGGTCAGGGATGAGTTGATGAGCGAGGTGAGGTAAGGGAGAAGGTCCCCGGAAATGGTCTGGAGAAGAGAGGAGGGGATAGGGTCAAGCGGGCAGGTTGTTGGGCGGCCGGCCGTCACAAGAAGCGAGATTTCATCTGGAGAGAGAGGGGAGAAAGAGGTCAGAGCACAGGGTAGGGCAGTGTGAGCAGAACCAGCGGTGTCGTTTGACTTAGCAAACGAGGATCGGATGTCGTCGACCTTCTTTTCAAAATGGTTGACGAAGTCATCTGCAGAGAGGGAGGAGGGGGGGGAGGGGGAGGAGGATTCAGGAGGGAGGAGAAGGTGGCAAAGAGCTTCCTAGGGTTAGAGGCAGATGCTTGGAATTTAGAGTGGTAGAAAGTGGCTTTAGCAGCAGAGACAGAGGAGGAAAATGTAGAGAGGAGGGAGTGAAAGGATGCCAGGTCCGCAGGGAGGCGAGTTTTCCTCCATTTCCGCTCGGCTGCCCGGAGCTCTGTTCTGTGAGCTCGCAATGAGTCATCGAGCCACGGAGCGGGAGGGGAGGACCGAGCCGGCCTGGAGGATAGGGGACATAGAGAGTCAAAGGATGCAGAAAGGGAAGAGAGGAGGGTTGAGGAGGCAGAATCAGGAGAAAGGTTGGAGAAGGTATGAGCAGAGGGAAGAGATGATAGGATGGAAGAGGAGAGAGTAGCGGGGAGAGAGAGCGAAGGTTGGGACGGCGCGATACCATCCGAGTAGGGGCAGTGTGGGAAGTGTTGGATGAGAGCGAGAGGGAAAAGGATACAAGGTAGTGGTCGGAGACTTGGAGGGGAGTTGCAATGAGGTTAGTGGAAGAACAGCATCTAGTAAAGTATTTTGTTGACGTTGAGTGAGAGGTTGTTTTCCTGACACCACACTCCGAGTGCCCTCACCTCCTCCCTGTAGGCCGTTGTTGGTAATCAAGCCTATTACTGTTGTGTCATCTGCAAACTTGATGATTGAGTTGGAGGCATGCATGGCCACGCATTCATGGGTGAACAGGGAGTACAGGAGGGGGCTGAGCATGCACCCTTGTAAAGCTCCGGTGTTGAGGATCAGCAAAGTGGAGATGTTGTTTCCTACCTTCACCACCTGGGGATGGCCCGTCAGGAGGTCCAGGACACAATTGACAGGGTGGGGTTGAGACCCAGGGCCTCAAGCTTAATGATAAGCTTGGAGGGTACTATGGTGTTGGATGCTGAGCTATAGTCAATGAACAGCATTCTTACATAGATATTCCTCTTGTCCAGATGGGATAGGACAGTGTGCAATGTGATGGCGATTGCATCGTCTGTGGACCAATTGGGGCAGTAAGCAAATTGAAGTGGGTCTAGGGTGACAGGTAAAGGGGGGGTGATATGATCCTTGGCTAGTCTCTCAAAACACTTCATGATGACAGAAGTGAGTGCTACGGGGCGATAGTCGTTTAGTTCAGTTACCTTTGCCTTCTTGGGTACAGGAACAATGGCAGCCATCTTGAAGCATGTGGGAACAGCAGACTGAGATAGTGAGAGATTGAATATGTCTTTAAACACTCCAGCCAGCTGGTCTGGGCTCTGAGGACGCGACTAGGGATGCCGTCTGGGCCGGCAGCCTTGCCAGGGTTAACACGTCTAAATGTCTTACTCACGTCGGCCACGGAGAAGGAGAGCCCACAGTCCTTGGTAGCAGGCCACGTCGGTGGCACTGTATTATCCTCAAAGCGGATTAAAAAGGTGTTTAGTTTGTCTGGAAGATTCCTGTATTTTTCCATGGGAAAACCAACTAGGCTCGTTATTGAACTATTTTCTTCATATTTACAGTTTGTTATTAAACCTGCTTGAAAATCTATTGCAAGACTTGAAAATGGCTGTCTTGTAATGATCAACAACCAACTTGACAGAGCTTGAAGAATTTTGAAAGAATAATGTGCAAATATTGTACAATCCAGGTGTGCAAAGCTCTTAGAGACTTACCCAGAAAGACTCTCAGCTGTAATCACAGCCAAAGGTGATTCTAACATGTATTGACTCAGGGGTGTGAATACTTACAGTGCCAGCAAAAAGTTTGGACACACCTACTCATTCCAGGTTTTTCTTTATTTTTACTATTTTCTTCATTGTAGAATAATAGTGAAGACATCAAAACTATGAAATAACATATATGGAATCATGTAGTAACCAAAAAAAGTGTTAAACAAATCAAAATGTATTTTATATTTGAGATTCTTCAAAGTAGCCACCCTTTGCCTTGATGACAGCTTTGCACACTCTTGGCATTCTCTCAACCAGCTTCATGAGGAATGCTTTTCCAACAGTCTTGAAGTAGTTCCCACATATACTGAGCATTTGTTGGATGCTTTTCCTTCACTCTGCGGTCCAACTCATCCCAAACCTCGCCTGGGCCTGTTTTGCTGGGTCCTGTTCTGCTGGGGCCTGCTATTGTGATGAGCGAGCCACTTGATGTACGCTCCGGGCGAGAGTTTCAAAACTTCATATTTTTTGGGCGGCTAAAATGAAAGTGCATTATCCTCATGATTCCTGTAACGAAAGTGTCTGTCCAGCCCCTGGGCCTGTTTTGCTGGGTCCTGTTCTGCTGGGTCCTGTTCTGCTGGGTCCTGTTCTGCTGGGTCCTGTTCTGCTGGGTCTTGTTCTGCTGGGTCTTGTTCTGCTGGGGCCTGTTCTGCTGGGGCCTGTTCTGCTGGGGCCTGTTCTGCTGGGGCCTGTTCTGCTGGGGCCTGCTGCTGTAATGAGCAAACCACTTGATGTGCTCTCCGAACGAGAAGAAAATGGCTTCTAATTGTATTAAAGATTAAAAAGTCAAATTGCTGGAAATACATAGCGATGAAAACAACTTCTGTTGTTCTCAGCTTTCTGTGTATAATTTGTATTTGTAATCTCTTAATATTGAACTCAGTAGCAACTACTGTATTTTACAACCCAGATATTTGATATGGCTTTAAATTATGAAGTGTGCGAAATGCGCATTAGCCATTGTAATGAATTTTGAGCTGACAATAGGGTATTGTTGTTTGTTATATTTTACTGTTAAAATAGGGCTCCAGAATTCACCACATGAGGAAGTGAAAACTCTAAACACATTAGCTAGATCTCTAATTAAGCAATAAAGCACTCGGGTGTTTGTATTATATAGCCAAAATAACATGGCTAAGGGCTGTATCCAGGCACTCTCTTGTGCCTTAATGCTTAATTAGAGAGCTAGCTAATTGTGTTTAGAGTTCACTTCCTCATGTGGTTAACATTAAAATATAACAAACAACAATACCCTATTGTCAACTCACAATTCATGACAATCACTGGATTAGGTTGCACATCAAAATATCTCGAATCATGCATTCCTGCTTGGACATGTTAGATGAAACAACTTATTTATTGAATAGCATACCACCTCTATTACACAGTCTAAAGCACTGTGAATTACTTTATAAGATGAATGATAAGAAAAATTTGGTGCTACAAAATGATCGGCTGGTGCCACTGAAAAAGTTGGTGGCACTGTGGAAAATATTAGTCTGGAGCCCTTGTCAAGGTATGCAATGTATTATCTGCTGCAGAGTAATGTGTTCTACTGACAATTTGGCTGTTGGGAAGAGAATCGTTGTGTAAGAATTTCCACAACAGATGTTAAGCCGAAAAATGTGTTGATAGGACAAGGCTAGTATGTTTGTGCACATGGAAGTCAGTGATTTATGTTTACTATAGGTTAATGAGGCAATACAAATGTGATGTGACTAAAATATGACTAAAAAGGAAGGGCATTTAGTTTACTATTTTCATCATTTTCATCATTTTGAATAACTAGACTAAATCATTATATTATGAAAAAAAATGTGACTTAATGATATTTTAGTCAAAATGACTAAGACTAGACTAAATCTAAAAAGAGTACCAACATTAACACTGATGAGCACACACACACACACACACACACACACACACACACACACACACACACACACACACACACACACACACACACACACACACACACACACACACACACACACACACACACACACATATCTCTAGTCACTTTAAATAATGTTACTTTAATAATGTTAACACATCTTACATTACTCATCTCATATGTATATACTGCTCATCCATATATTTATATGTACATATTCTTATGCCATCCCTTTAGATTTGTGTGTATTAGGTAGTTGTTGGGAATTGTTCGACAGACAGACATACATGAGTAGAAATTCAATGCCTTAGTAATGTTCACTTAGCTCCACCTGCAGGCTGTGTACTCCCATGAGAAAGTGAAGTTGGAGGGGACCATCACCCAGCAATCCAAACTCATAGACTTCCTCCAGGCCAGGGTGGACCAGGGGGGCTCTAAGAAGAAAAAGGTGAGACTGGACAGCTCACAATACAGGTACAGTGACACAGAGTGCATTACAGTAATACATAGAGTGGGGCAAAAAAGTATTTAGTCAGCCACCAATTGGGCAAGTTCTCCAACTTAAAAAGATGAGAGGCCTGTAATTTTCATCATAGGTGTACACTTCAACTATGACAGACAAAACGAGAGAAAAAATCCAGAAAATCACATTGTAGGATTTTTAATGAATTTATTTGCAAATTATGGTGGAAAATAAGTATTTGGTCACCTACAAACAAGCAAGATTTCTAGATCTCACAGACCTGTAACTTCTTCTTTAAGAGGCTCCTCTGTCCTCCACTCGTTACCTGTACTAATGGCACCTGTTTGAACTTCTTATCAGTATAAAAGACACCTGTTGGTGGCTGACTAAATACTTTTTTGCCCCACGGTACATTACCATTTCTAGAGCACCTTTTCATGGACCTTTTCATTTTAGCCCAAATATTTTCTCAATGTTTTTCAGTGACAGTTGTGTGTGTGTGTTTGTGTATGTTTGTTCCAGGGTCTATTTGGGCGGCGCAGAGAGGACTTGCTGGCTGCCATGGCAGCCCAGGGCCAGTCCCAGGTGCCCCAGCAGGTATCCCCTGCACCCTCCATGAAGCCGGTGCCCCTGCAATACAGTGACATGAAAGTGTCCCTGGACAAGGAGCGCTCCCGCTGCTCTGAGCTGGAGGATGCACTGCAGAAGATGAGACTGGAGCTGCGCTCCCTACGAGAGGAGGGTGAGGACACTGTCATCTCAAATAAACAGGAAATAATCCCACTGAAGACCACTGCTGTGGTCCAGCACATGCTATCTCACAACAAGTAGCACATCAAACTCACACCACATCAAACTTTCCCTTTATGATTTCTCTCTCTCTCTATACACACATCCAGCAGTCCAGTACAAACCTGTGGACCATGGTGGTACCCCTGACACCCCTGCCACAACGCGGCAGCAGATGATGATGTCTGCCATGGTGAAGTCTCCTGAGCACCAGCAGGGCCCAGGCAACCTGCTGGCTACCTCGAACTCTGGCCGCAGGAAGGAGGCTGCCCCCCCAGAGGGTGAGTCCTTCTGGAGAAGTAGTGGACATGGGAGTATCTATGAGTCTTTCTATAAACTAGGGTACCAGTGAGGATTACCTACACTGGACAACTTGTTACAGCTGTTGATATGTTTGGTAAGAAGAATGCCCCTCTCCCCAACGGTGTGATTACTACCTCTGAGGGTTTAGAGCTTGAGGTAGTCACCTCATACAAGTACTTGGGAGTATGGCTAGATGGTACACTGTCCTTCTCTCAGCACATATCAAAGCTGAAGGCTAAAGTTACATCTAGACTCTATCGTAATCTTTCACCCCAGCTGTCAAACTAACCCTGATTCAGATGACCATCCTATCCTACTAGATTACGGAGACATAATTTATAGATCAGCAGGTAAGCAGCTAGATGTTCTTTACCATTCGGTCATCAGATTTGCCACCAATGCTCCTTATACTCACTTCACTCTATACTCTTCTGTAAACTGGTCATCTCTGTATAACCATCGCAAAGACCCACTGGTTGACGCTTATTCATAAAACCCTCTTAGGCCTCACTCCCCACTATCTGAGATATCTACAGCAGCCCTCATCCTCCACATACAACACCTGTTCTGCCAGTCACATTATGTTAAAGTCCCCAAAGCACACACATCCCTGGGTCGCTCGTCTTTTCAGTTCGCTGCAGCTAACGACTGGAACGAGCTGCAACAAACATTCAAACTGGACAGTTGTATCTCAATTTCTTAATTCGAAGACTCAATCATGGACACTCTTACTGACAGTTGTGGCTGCTTTGCATGATGTATTGTTGTCTCTACCTTCTTGCCCTTTGTGCTGTTGTCTGTTTCCAATAGTGTTTGTACCATGTTTTGTGCTGCTACCATGTTGTTGTCATGTTGTGTTGCTACCATGCTGTGTTGTCATGTGTTGCAGTTGTCTTAGGCCTCTCTTTATGTTGTGTTGTCTCTCTTGTCGTGATGTGTGTTTTGTCCTATATTTTTGTTTCATTTATTAGTATTTTTAATCCCAGCCCCAGCCCCCGTCCCCGCAGGAGGCCGTTTGCCTTTTGGTAGACCGTCATTGTAAATAAGAATTTGTTCTTTAACTGACTTGCCTAGTTGAATAAAGGTGAAGTAAATACGTATAAAATAATTCAGTGATAATAATCTGCCATTTGTCTTCATGTCATTACATTAAGATATAAGGGGGGTCATAGCTATATTCAATACAATTCACAAGTTGATTGAAATGTTTAACCCTTTATCATGGTTGGTGTCTTGATGAATTCCAAAATCGTGTGTCATAAAACACTACTTTTCTGTACATTTATGGCAGCGTTAGTTGTTGTTATATCATATATTAAGCATTAATCAGTTAAATTAGACATTGAACTTGAATCCTGTAAGAATCCTGGATCTGGCTGTCTGACAGGTTTTTATATAGACATCTCAGAAATGCAGCATAATTATATAACAGTTTGTGTATCCTTATGTTACAGGGTGAAAACAGTTTTCATGGGCACAAAAAAAATCAAAAATAATTAATGCAATTGCAAAATCGAATGCTTCTAACCAAAAGAGTCACCTTACCTTGATACTTCAAACCGAAATCGATACTGTCGTTAATGTGGTTCTTCAATAACTATGCATAATACTTGTTGGATGCGCGATTGGTGTCCTGTTGATTAGATACACAGTAATATTTTCACACATCATCGGATCCAGGAAGGAATTTTCCAAATGACAGTCAAGTGACGGACAGCTGTTGTGATTTCACATGCAATGCAACAACCAGAGCCGGTCCTGACATCCCTGGGGCCCTAGGAACATTCTGCTAAGGGGCCCTCCTACCTGACCTGTGAGCCATGTAAACTATTTGCCATTGCCACACAGTCACACCTGAGACCCCTGTACTCCCACTACTATCCTCCCTCCTTTAAAACAGTTTGCTCCATCTGTCGGTCTAAGAATAAGTAGACCTATACAGAACAGAATGAGGTATAAACAAACAATATTTATTGAATAAAATATTTTCTATAGAATCTTAAGATAAGTGAATATAAACATAAGTAATTTGGAGAGCTTTGGCTCTGCTGCCTGGTAATTAGTCCAGTCCTCACAATATTATACAATTAGCTTTGGATGCTGCTGGAAAGCGCGAGTTTCATTTTGTGCACGAGCATATGAACGCATGTTCATGTGCGATGCGTTTATCTTTTCCCGAGTTACAGTTTATAAACACCGTTGCCCGTTGGCGTTTATCAAACGTAATAAATATCTGTATTTCACTCTCACTTTTGTCAGGCACAAAGTCACAGAACACAGCTTTGGAAATGGCTGGCAAGCAAGCAAGACACAGACAGACCAAGAGATGCACTGCCCAGCTAGGTTAGCAAGACAGACAGACTAGAGAGAGATGCACTGCAAGTTAGCACAACTTAACGGCACAGTTATTTGCTGACATCAAACTTGGAGAGGAGAGAACACAAGTTTACCTGATTGCTGTTCCCGCAATTCACTCTCATGGTGTTTTATTTTTTTATCTTTTCGTGACCAGAAGGTTAGTTCCACTTCATCCTCTTATTGAAGTTGTGTCAAAGCGGATGTCAATGTTTACGAGGGGGAGGCAGGGCCCTTGCGTAATTTGCGGGGCCCTACGCAACTTGTGTAGTGAGTTTATAGGGCCACCCGGCTCTGGCAACAACAGACCAAGTGCTGGAAAAAAGGTGTTCGCAAGGAATATCCAGATTATTTGTGTCTCATTCATGAAGAGAGTTGTGCCTGGTACCACATTGAAACTAATATTGAGGTTGATCATCTGTTGTTGTCTGCTTGATTTACAGCAGGGTGTTCTTAGATTTAACAGGAAAAGCATCAAGGTAATGTGTTCATGTGTTTTGTGCCTCGGATTGGACACCGAGTCTACTGTGCGCAATTGTGTAGGCTAGACTATTGCGCAGCACCCAATGCAATTCCTATTAATTATTGTGGATATAATGACAAAAAAATGTGCAATATAATCTGGTAATATAGCTTCATTAAATAGTACCCGTAAAACACCAGTCTCAACATCAACAGTGAAGAGGTGACTCCGGGATGCTGGCCTTCTAGGCAGAGTTCCTCTGTCTAGTGTCTGTGTTCTTTTGCCCATCTTAATCTTTTCTTGTTATTGGCCAGTCTGAGATATGGCTTTTTCTTTGCAACTCTGCCTAGAAGGCCAGCATCCTGGAGTCGCCTTTTCACTGTTGACGTTGAGACTGGTGTTTTGCGGGTACTATTTAATGAAGCTGCCAGTTGAGGACTTGAGGCGTCTGTTTCTCAAACTAGACACTCTAATGTACTTGTCCTCTTGCTCAGTTATGCACCGGAGCCTCCCACCTCTCTTTCTCTTCTGTTTAGAGCCAGTTTGTGCTGTTCTGTGAAGGGAGTAGTACACAGCTTTGTATGAGATCTTCAGTTTCATGACAATTTCTCGCATGGAATAGCCTTCATTTCTCAGAACAAGAATAGACTGCTGAGTTTCAGAAGAAATGTCTTTGTTTTCTGGCCATTTTGAGCCTGTAATCGAACCCACAAATGCTGATGCTCCAGATACTCAACTAGTCTAAAGAAGGACAGTTTTATTGCTTCTTTAATCAGTAAAACAGTTGCAATTTTAACATGATACACTTGGATTAGCTAATATAACGTGCCATTGGAACACAGGAGTGATGGTTGCTGATAATGGGCCTCTGTACGCCTATGTATATATTCCATTAAAAAATCTGCCGTTTCAAGCTACAATAGTCATTTACAACATTAATAATGTCTACACTGTATTTCTGATCAATTTGATGTTATTTTAATGGACAAAAAAATAGCTTTTCTTTCAAAAATAAGGACATTTCTAAGTGACCCCAAACTTTTGAACGGTAGTGTACTGTATACATATCCTTTTTATATTAGTTGCAAACCATTTAGAAATGTGTATCCCAATGTCACACATTGGCCCCGTTATTTACAGAAAGACCTTGTGCACAGCTAACACACACACCACCAGATGAGACATCTGTGTGGGCTTCAGCAATGTGTCCATATTTCCATATAACGCAGTATATAATACAGCTACTTGGAACTGCAATAGTAACCAGGCAAACTTTCCTGATGGTCACTACCATCCTGCAAATATTCATCTTCCTCCTAATGCCTTTGTCCTTTTTTCTCACACTCAACAGAGAGAAGGAGGGTCACTTCTGAAAGTTAGTTCTCCTAACTCTGGAGCCCTCGGTTTTCTGTCCCATCCCTTTAACCCTCTACTCCGAATGGGCCAGATTTTAAAAGCTCTGCACGAGGATCATTATTTAAGTGCTCAGCTTTGGAAATCTGAAGCAATTTCCCTTACATCTGTTGACCTACACTCCAATCCATTGACCCTCACACAGCTATCTGCCCTGCAACTCAACCCAGACCTGCACACCATACATACACAGAGGTGTTTTCTTTTCAGCTTTACAGCCTATACCGCACTGTTGGAACATATGAATCCAATTCCCTCAATAAGAAGATTCCTGGATGCATGTGTTACGTTCCAGTCATGAACTGATGGTGGATGATGCTATTAATATGATTTACCTTTTTGCTTCAGATCCTTGTGAACGTTGTCTTGGTGACACTTCCTGTTTGTTGCCTCACTTGCACAGCTGACATGGCATGGTGGACAGATTTGATTTTTCATACAATCATTGTGGTTGCTATGGATACTTTCCCTACTCACTGTCTTCTCTGGCTGTGTTCAGAGTACGGCCATCGCATGAAGGACAGTCAGAGAGACAGGGAGAGGGGGAGGCAGAGGGAGAGCGTTCACCACAACACCCCTCACCGTTTCACTGTGGGACTCAACATGAGGGCTGCCAAGTGTACTGTGTGTCTGGACACTGTGCACTTCGGTCGTCAGGCAGCCACCTGTATCGGTATGTTACGTTCCAACCATCCACTCCCTGTCACGTTGACTAGTCATGGCACATTTCTGTTGAGCAAGGCTTTTTCAGAAGGGTAGCCTGTACAGTACTGTGTTTCTGGTAGTCCCTTGTCTTTAAGTGTTTTCTTCTCTCCTTCAGAATGTCACGCTTTGTGCCATCCAAAATGCTCCCGCTGTCTTCCTGCTGCGTGTGGCATGCCTGGGGACTGTGCCTTGCATATGGCTGAGGGGCTGTGCCGGGACAAAGGCAGTTCCCCTGGCCTGCAGCTCAAAGAGGCCAGTGGACATGTTCACCTGGAGGGGTGGATGAAGCAGCCCAGGTGGGTCTGGTAACTCTGGCGTGTGGACTTCATACTTTCTATTACTGTGAAACAGATTTGATTAATAGCACTGTGCTATAGATCAACACTGCCTGTCTGCTTGCCCTTGATCAATGTAGACTGATTGCTGATCCCTCATACTGTATTTGATATCATCTGAGATGGCTCTCTAGTGCTGAAGTATAATTGTAGACTACAGCATTACGCTCATCTGTCCCAGGTATTGATTGTCTGACTCTGTGGTAGTCTATGCTGCTGGCCCAGTGACAAACATGTGTGTGTTCTGCAGGAATGTGAAGCGTGGCCAGGGCTGGGAGAAGAAGTATGTGGTTCTGGATGGGACCAAGGTGACCATCTACGAAACAGAGCCCAGAGAAGGTCCTACAATTTTAATGTTCCTATAGTAAATTTGATTATGAAATACAGTGAGCTCCAAAAGTATTTGGGCAGTGGCACAAATATCATACCCCCCCCAATGCTAACTTCCCATGTTATTGTAATGGTGAGAGGTTAGCATGTCTTGGGGGTATGATATTTGTGTGTCTGTAACTTTCTCACTCAACATTATTCACGGTTCATTCAGAACTATCTGTAATCATGGTAGCATCCACATTAATGTAAGAGTGTTCAGAAACATATTCTATTCTTATTTACAATAAAAGTGACTCCAAAATGACACAATACATGTCATTTTACCATTGATTTCTATTGAGCACAAAATGATCTGAAACATAACCAAAACAAGCAGCAAATGCATCCAACAAACTTGTAGAGTCACAAGCTTGATGTAATCATTGTGTGCTTGGAATATGGGACCAAATACTTAACTTTTGACTACTTTAATAAACGTATAAGGGAATTTGGCCCAATACTTTTGGTCCCCTAAAATGGGGGACTACGTACAAAAAGTGCTGTAATTCATAAACTGTTCACCCGATATGGATTCAAATACTCTCAAATTAAAGATGACAGTCTGCACTTTAACCTCACTGTCATTGCATCATTTAAAATCCAAAGTGCTGAAGTACAGCGCCAAAGCGAAAACAAATTGTGACTATCGCAATTCTATTGGAGCTCACTGTAGGTCGAACTCCAAGTAGCATTTTTCAAAACAAACAATTCTTATTCCGCTGGGCTAACAGTGTTCTTGATGGCTGGCAGGTGGTGTATTTTGGTCTGTGTTGTTTTTGGTACATTTTGATTTCTCTCTGTTTGTGTTGTTCAGAGTCAGTGAAGCCGTTGGAGGAGTTTGAGCTATGTCTGTCTGATGTAGACTTGATGGTGCATGGTGCAGTAGGGGCGTCTGAGCTGCCCAACACCGCCAAGTCAGGTACACCAAACTTACTCACACTCATAGCAAAGCCTTGCCACAGTAGGTGAGCTAGGATAGTGCCTCAACTGGTTATAATTAGCGCTTTACTTATTAGTATCATGATCTGCTTAGGAATGGACTGTCTCCTTGTTCCCTCACTGTGCTGTGGTGTGTGTGTGTAGACGTGCAGTATGTGCTAAAACTGGAGTCCCACCCCCACACCTCGTGCTGGCCCGGACAGACTCTGTACTTCATGGCTCCCAGTTTCCCAGACAAGCAGCGCTGGGTGGCCGTGCTGGAGTCTGTGGTGGCAGGGGGGCGAGCATCCCGGGAGAAGGCTGAGGCAGATGCAGTGAGTACCACAGTACTGTGGAGTTAAATGAGTATAATTACTTACTAATACACACAAACACACTCAACCAATCCTAAACCTAACCCTAGCCCTAAACCTACCTGTAGCCTTAACCCTAGCTTCATGTCTACATCTGTTGAAGGAATTTAATTCCTCTGTTTTAATTCCCAATCAAAATTAAACACTCTGTCAATACATAAGGGTTTGTAAGACCCTTATTTTATAAGAATGGACAGAGCCCCAGTCTTAAAAGTCAAGTAACAGCCTTTAATTCAAGAGAGTCCTGAGTTCATACACATTTTACCACAGGTTATGTACTGAAAATGACGTCAGCGTTTTCTAAATGTTCCGTCTCTTCTTGACACTGGTAGAAAGGCCCTATAGTTCTCAAGCCTTCCCTCCTCGCCTAGAGCCAAGGTCAGTCAGTGTAGATAAGCATTCTAGACAGTCTGGAGATAGTCCGTCCCTGCCATCTGGAGATGGTTCTTTCATTTGTACCAAGGCATTGTTCTAAACTCCTGACTACAGTCAAGTACATTATATTCAATAATGGGAGCAAGAGAGAAAATTCATACATGTACAGTAGCATAATTGTATTCTGATTAGTACATCCTGATTGAAATGTATACATAATTAGTCATTATAGATACAAATTCCCTTAACATATCCACCCTTTGATTAAATATTATACATCCAATCACACATGTAGTTATATTGTAATATTAAAAAGCCTATTTCTATTTTTATTATAGATATTTCTTGTCATCAAAACATCACCTAAACAACCCCATACTTGCATTCGCCATAACTGTTTCTCAGGCCTACATCAGAATCATAACTCTTCTTATCAGGTTTTTCGTTACAATCTTCATAAAAAACAGTCTATTATTGAAACGGGATACAACCTAGCCTCCCTAAACATCAAAAATAGTCTCTTCAAACATATTCCCCTCAACTGAAGGATCCAGATTCGTCCACTTGTCCTGTAGACATACAATCAGCACTCCGCGGGTCAGAACCTGGAATCCCCTGGTAATTCACCATCTATTGTCATCGATTTCTCCAGAGTCCTGGAAATAAAGCCTCATACACAGGGAATGTAGCCCATAATACAGTGATCATAATTTTAAAAAAAAATCCCATTTTCCGAACATACTATCAAACCCAATTAGTCAGAGAAGTATCCACCCCAGAGTTTTCTGCCAACCTGTGAGCCAGGGTGGTCAAACCAGCTGAGGCTTCGGGCACTGATTCGTCCGGAGCTGTGTTATTTGGGATGTAAGTACAAACATGGTCCCAATAATCACGCATACTTCTCCCTTTTCAGCCAATAACATATCTAATGCAATTCTATTCTGCCAAGCCATCAGGCTGGTTGCTTCAGTCTGTTCTGCAAAACCTTTAATAGCATCTCTGGTATAATTGTTAAAGCGCTGTTGATTATATTAAATATAATTAATCCAGTCCTCGTCCGTGGAACCCCAATGTTATCAATGTATACATACTCAATAAGAGACCCGGATGGAGTAGTTCTTTTCTCTCATTTGGCTATTCTTCATGTCTTGGTGTTGAATGAGTGTGAAAGGCATTCCCAAATGTACAAGGGAGCATAATCCTGTCCAATCTGTCGGTAAAACCTCACCCTGACATCATTTCCCAAGAGTACTGTACCGGGCCAAACGGTAATAATCTCCTCCGGTCACTGTAAAGGGAGGAAGTCTTGATTTAAAGGGAACCTGGGGATATAAATAGTGCAAATCAATACAACTGTCATTATCTGGCATTCCTGCTTTCGTGAACAGCTTTACCATACCGGCCTAAACTCCTCTACCCAGAACCGTACTAGGGTGTTGACCCAGAACTGGTCATATCCATCATACCACAACCCTAGATCCTCCTTCATTACTGTTTAAAGGGTTAGGTGTATCTTTATACAATACATCCCTCTCTCCGGATTACAATCAAAAACTCTCACCTTCACTATACTCTACCTTCTTCCACACTGGGTGAGTGGATTCATATAGCCCTCTCTCTCCAAATGAGCTATGACCTGTGTCCACGATCAATATGGGAACCTGCACCGATATATGCCATAATGGCTCAGTGTCCTAGACTGCCATGTAGTTAGAGACTCCATTTTGGTCTACATAAAACTCCATTGAGAGATCCTGCCCAACCTCTACTCTAACTTCCTGTCTACCCAGATCTAGGGATCTCTTATGCTCTTTTTGGAACAAAATCCTCATCGTCTAAACCATGGGTCAAATTACCACTCTCCGCATACTCAAGTAGGACGTGCTGTATCAGGAATATGTCACCCACGATAAGACAGCTCAGACGAACAGCTTCCATGTGAAGCCCCACCCTCTCCCCGAGAACACATCACTAAGCAAGAGCCAGACACACCTTCACTTCTATGAACAAAAACAGGGATGAAAAGACTGGAAGGATTTTCTTCATTCGAGAGATGGCCCCTGGATTTCTGCTAATTCCAGTTCTCCTCTCGAACACTGTTTATTATTAGACAGTGTCAGTGTGTCTTACCCTCCCACCGTGCGATATGAATCCGGGTAGCTCTTTCAGCTGGCTGTCACCAGGAGTCCTTGGTATGGTCCCCCCAACAAGCCTCTGGGACTGGATTGAGTGACTTCACCTGTAGTTCACCTGTAATGCATAAAATCCTGGACATACAGGCTTGGTTAACAAACAGTTTCTTATATGTTTTATCTGATTATATCTTTAACTTATATGCCTATTTGTTAGCTAAAAATGTTTTTATTTTTTATTTTTTTATTATTAGTTTCTTATCCAATAGGCCACTAACTTACCCACCCCCCTTTTGATACCTGGCTCTGCTCAGGTAACAACCTTATATACCCTAAATAATGACTTAGGTAGGATTAGTAAATTATCCTTATTTTCTGACATTATCATGTATGTCCAATTCTCCCTTTTGTCTCCATTCAGTAACTGTTATCTACACATTCTGTATCTTTGCTCGTCCTGGCTCCCCTTCTAAAACTTCTCCTCTCTGCTCTCCAAACTTCAAGGTCTCTACAGTGCGGGGGAGGGCTCTTCTGTCTGCCTTTTCCCCCTATCTGTCTGTAGCTCTTTTTCTCATGTTTCCAAATTTGAACTACATGTCTCACTGTTTGACTATCTAAAATCATTGATTTTAGAAAAAACAAAACAAATGCTAACCATATTGAAATCCTTCCTACACTTTACAAGCTCTTTCCTTCAGGGATCTTCAGTATCCTATCTGACAATAACATGAATTTAATATATGTTGCATAGTGTGGAATACCTTATCTACAGTAATTTATCACCCCTATTTATTCTCAATGATAAATATAACTATTTTCTGTTGTAATATCAAATCCATAATAGCCAATTCAAAACTTCACAGCTAATATTGTAAATCAGCTTCAGTGATTCAAACAATAATTCTAAACCCCAAACTAAACTCCATTATAACTAATTTACCTTAAAATGAGTAACCCAACTGACCACAATTCATTATACAAATGGCTCTCCCCTGGGGCTGATCTCTTCTATGATGCATTTATTTAAATACGACTCCCATCTCAATACATTATTCCACCAGATCATTTTGGGCAAAATAGCATATTACATCGAAATTGTCTCACCATTATTTTTAATGCCTTCTTTTTTCAATTCAATCTAAAACACATAAATGTTCAGTTAATTTATAAAAACACTGGTGACCGTATTTTTCAGGCAAAACATGCAAATAGGTGAATTACAATCTAATATCAGTTTTAGTTAACCGCCTCGGCTGGGAACCGAACCGTGGATTGCCGTTGGTAAGACTGCTGCGCTCACCACTATACTACCAACACTGGAACTGACTAAGATTCTCCGCAAATAGACCCATCTTCTCTGTTTAAATTTGTAACTCCGGCCTCTGGACAACAGAAAATAGGGCTAATTTAACGACCCAAAGTTTTCCCTCAGTTAGGATTCTCCTTAATTTCGCTGTCTTTGTATCTGACCCTTCCTTTTTTTTTACCCGATTGTCGCCTCTGACCCCCTCAGTTAAATTACAACCTTGTTGACGACGTTTGCAGGGAGTGTTACACTCCCGGGCGAAATGTCCAATTTCGTTACAATTAAAACATTTTATATTTTTCTTTTGACTCACCTTATCCACTCTTCTCGACTTTCTTCCCTTCTCTAACTCCATTATACCTCCCTCGACTTCAGCGGGATCCACATACATGGGTGGTAATTTCACAGGTAGCTCCTGCAGCCGTATTCTTACAACCACTATTTCGTCGACTGGATTATCTCTGTATTGTTGGTATAATCGAGGAAGATATAGTTTGTTACCCTCACCTCCACCCAATTGGTTAACTTTTTAATCTGCGGGAGCGGAGGGCAGCGCCTCTTGAGTCTTGTCAGATTTAACATTTTTTCCTGCGCGTCCAATTCTCTTTTTTGCTTCCAAAAGCCAAACTCCGGCTGTGTATAACCCCTGTTTATTCTGCTTTTTCACATTATTTCCACATTCCTTATGTATCTGTTTTATAAGTGATTCCATCTTTTCTACATTTAGACGGCCATCAAAATTGTATTTCTTTCTCCATCTTAGACCGAAACCAATGTTTCTCTTGTCTCTCTGTTCCATATAACGCTCGTCTCCCTTTAGTTCCGGCGCTTCTTTTGAGGCATTTCCACCCATTCTTAATCCTTACCGTTACTGGTAGCTATGATATTTAATCACTTATCTATGCCTTAATATATTTAATTTTAAATTCTATGTCCGTGTCTTTCTACGAATTAGCAATTTACCGTTACTTAATTACTTTATTATGTGTGTGTCTCTTTAAAGATAGTCACTATTTATTTTCCTTCCTGTGAACCACCGTCCATAGAAGACTTTTGATCGGACATCACATTTCACCCATAGGATATTCTTTTTGGGACTTTCAACGTTAATGTCTCATATCTCACTACTCTAGACTAAGTTAACCTCATCCTTTGATATTCATTTCTTTCAGCATTGTACAGGTTCAATTATTCTGTTCGCCTATAATTACCCTGCCTTCTCACCAAGCCTAATTTATCCTCACCTGTTATATATATATATCTTATCTGCTACTTCTTGATAGTCAGACTACTTCCCATATACAGATAGACGACTCAGGTTCAAAGATTTGTTTGAATTAATGGCTATCCTATTTGTACGGAACAAGCGTCCTAATTCTCCAATGCGTACTATATCTCTCCTTAATAACCTTCTGGCTTGCAAAACCAGGATTTATTAAGCTCTAGTTTATTTATGGTAGTGCACCTTACCACAGGTCAATTTCCCTGTTTCCTTCCTATTGATTTTGGTTAAAACCCAAGGTAGAAACCCATTGTATTTGTTCAGAATATTCAAGCACCTATTATTGATCAAATCCAACTCCTTTATAACATTTTAATCAATAAATATCCTAAATAATCCCTCCCAAATTCGAGAATAAAGGCTACTGACCTGCTGCCGACTGGGAAAAGCATTGTTCATTTGGATCTGTCATCGTATCTGCCATCTGGGTTAAACACCGGCCTGTTTTTAACCTCAATCCAGAAGCCAGGTCTTTTTTTTAAAATTGATAAACGTGCACGTTTTTTCTGGCGTAGGACCTCCAGATGGCAGGGACAGATTTTTAGATCCCGGCTTCGAAGGACCAATTGTTGAAGGAATTTAATTCCTCTGTTTTAATTCCCAATCAAAATTAAACACTCTGTCAATGCATAAGGGTTTGTAAGACCCTTATTTTATAAGAATGGACAGAGCCCCAGTCTTAAAAGTCAAGTAACAGCCTTTCATTCGGGAGAGTACTGAGTTCATACACATTTTACCACAGGTTATAAACTGAAAATGACATCAGCGTTTTCTAAATGTTCAGTCTCTTCTTGACACTGGTAGAAAGGCCCTATAGTTCTCAAGCCTTCCCTCCTCGCCTAGAGCCAAGGTCAGTCAGTGTAGATAAGCATTCTAGACAGTCTGGAGATAGTCCGTCCCTGCCATCTGGAGATGGTTCTTTCATTTGTACCAAGGCATTGTTCTAAACTCCTGACTACAGTCAAGTACATTATATTCAATAATGGGAGCAAGAGAGAAAATTCATACATGTACAGTAGCATAATTGTATTCTGATTAGTACATCCTGATTTGAAATGTATACATAATTAGTCATTATAGATACAAATTCCCTTAACAACATCCCAGTTTAACCCTAATCCCAGGCACAACCCTAACTCTAACCCTAGCTTCATGACCACATCCCAGTTCAACCCTAACCCCAGGCACAACTCTACCCTAACTCTAACCCTAGCTTCAACCCTAGACCACATCCCAGTTTAACCCTAACCCCAGGCACAACCCTAACTAACTCTAACCACATCCCAGTTTAACCCTAACCCCAGGCACAACCCTAACAACCCTAGTCCCACATCCCAGTTTAACCCTAACCCCAGGCACAACCCTAACTCTAACCCTAGCTTCATGACCACATCCCAGTTTAACCCTAACCCCAGGCACAACCCTAACTCTAACCCTAGCTTCATGACCACATCCCAGTTCAACCCTAACCCCAGGCACAACCCTAACTCTAACCCTAGCTTCCATCCCAGTTTAACCACATCCCAGTTCCAATCCCAGTAACCCCCCCAGGCACAAACCCCCTAACTCTAACCCTAATCCCAGCTTCATGACCACATCCCAGTTCAACCCTAACCCCAGGCACAACCCTAACTCTAACCCTAGCTTCATGACCACATCCCAGTTTAACCCTAACCCCAGGCACAACCCTAACTCTAACCCTAGCTTCATGTCTACATCCCAGTTCAACCCTAACCCCAGGCACAACCCTAACTCTAACCCTAGCTTCATGTCTACATCCCAGTTTAACCCTAACCCCAGGCACAACCCTAACTCTAACCCTAGCTTCATGACCACATCCCAGTTCAACCCCAGGCACAACCCTAACCCCAGGCACAACCCTAACTCTAACCCTAGCGTCAACATCCCAGTTTAACCCTAACCCCAGGCACAACCCTAACTCTAACCCTGTCATGACCACATCCCAGTTCAACCCTAACCCCAGGCACAACCCTAACTCTAACCCTAGCTTCATGTCCCTACATCCCAGTTTAACCCAGTTTAACCCCCCAGGCACAACCCTAACTCTAACCCTAGCTTCATGTTTACCACATCCCAGTTTAACCCTAACCCCAGGCACAACTCTAACCCTAACCCCAGGCACAACCCTCTAACCCTAGTTCAACCCTGACCACATCCCAGTTCAACCCTAACCCCAGGCACAACCCTAACTCTAACCCTAGCTTCATGTCCACATCCCAGTTCAACCCTAACCCCAGGCACAACTCTAACTCTAACCCTAGCTTCATGTCCACATCCCAGTTTAACCCTAACAATAGCCTCAGCCAATAGCTGTCATTGATGTCAGGGCTGCCAGGTGGATAGGCCCTTGTTTCCCTTGGCTAATGTTTTTAAGGTATTTGCTCTGTCTAGCTGCCTCAGGTCTGACTCATCAAGGGTTAAATTTTTTTTTTACTGTATGGGGTTTATCCATAATACTTTACCAGTGCATTTACAATTACCATCAGTTGTTTTCTTTAACACATCATACTTGTGATGAATATGATGCATCCATTAAATGTTTATGAATGATTTTTAGTGGTTTAAAAAAAAAATCAGGTGGTAATTTTACTGCAGTTGTAAAGTTTTGTGAGCAACCTCTGATGTCTATTGAACTGAATGTGTCGTTAATTGTCCCTCTTCTTCTCTCTCTGTCTCTTTCGCTCTCTCTTTCTCTCACACCTGTTTGTTGCTTTTTCATCATGTCATACTGTATGTCCCTGTATGTGGGCATGTTTCGTTGATTTGCTCTATTCTGCCCATTCTATGGGGTTTCACTGCACATCGGCTGCTGTGTCCAAAAGACAGATGGTTCTGCCTCCTCTGGTCCAGGTAAAGAGTCCAACGAGGCTGCTGTTATCTGCTTTCCTGTTGATACCAGACACACAGCCACTTAATACAGACAATTACAATAAAATTACAATCACAATACATTTTCAATTACAGTACTACATTAGAATTACAATATTGAGAACAATGCTGTGCATGTTTGTCTTGAATGTGGGTTCATCTTTCCTGCTGTGCCCACACACTGTTTTTCCCACAGTCCTTACTATTGTTTCCTCTATTGTCATATCAACGTTGTGTTTACTGTGATTGTCTGACTGTTATAGCACCTGGCAACTATCAGACATGATTGTGTTTTGTTTAACATCTTTGCTCAGATGTATTGTGATTAGATCATTTGGTAGTCTTTTTGCTGGATATTGTTTCACTTAAATGTTAGATTTCTGATGTTCTGCGAGGTGTGGAACTTTCAAGATGAATGAACATAGACTCATCACAAACCTATTACATGGATATAACCAGACCTATGCATGTGATAGGCCTTCCTGGAGCAAGGACAAGTGGTCTGGTAGTACCATCAACTTTCACTTCTCCCACCCTGTAGCTTCTCTCTGCCCCCTGTTCACTCTGCCAGAATACACTGTCTCTCTGCCACCTGTTCACTCTTCCAGAATACACTGTCTCTCTACCCCCTGTTCACTCTTCCAGAATACACTGTCTCTGCCCCCTGTTCACTCTTCCAGAATACACTGTCTCTCTGCCCCCTGTTCACTCTTCCAGAATACACTGTCTCTCTCCCCCTGTTCACTCTTCCAGAATACACTGCCCCCTCACTCTTCCAGAATACACTGTCCCTACCCGTGTTCACTCTGCCAGAATACAGAAGAATACACTGTCTCTCTCCCCCTGTTCACTCTGCCAGAATACACTGTCTCTCTCCCCCTGTTCACTCTTCCAGAATACACCGTCTCTCTACCCTGTGTTCACTCTTCCAGAATACACTGTCTCTCTACCCCTGTTCACTCTTCCAGAATACACTGTCTCTCTACCCCTGTTCACTCTTCCAGAATACACTGTCTCTCTACCCTGTGTTCACTCTTCCAGAATACACGGTCTCTCTGCCCCCTGTTCACTCTGCCAGAATACACGGTCTCTCTGCCCCCTGTTCACTCTGCCAGAATACACTGTCTCTCTGCCCCCTGTTCACTCTGCCAGAATACACTGTCTCTCTGCCCCCTGTTCAATCTGCCAGAATACACGGTCTCTCTGCCCCCTGTTCACTCTGCCAGAATACACGGTCTCTCTGCCCCCTGTTCACTCTGCCAGAATACACTGTCTCTCTGCCCCCTGTTCACTCTGCCAGAATACACTGCCTCTCTTTAATACACTGTCACCACCCCAACCTACCTGCACATAGACCCCCTCTCTCTCTGTTCCTATACAAACCCTGACAGATTCCCAACTTGACTGAAGCTAAGCCTCCTGACCTCTGTTTTTCTCCCCCGTCCACCAGAAACTGCTGGGGAACTCTCTGCTGAAGCTGGAGGGTGATGACAGACTTGACATCAACTGTACTCTCCCCCTCACAGACCAGGTAATATAATGGCAAGCATATATTGGGCAACAGCCAACCAGCCATTGAGTGTTATGGGTAGATTCGTTTTTTTCCCTGTGTTGTTAACACACAGTACCAGTCAAACGTTTGGACACACCTAGTCATTCCAGGATTTTTCTTTATTTTTAATGCTTTCTACATTGGAGAATAATAGTGAAGACATCAAAACTATGAAATAACACATGGAATCATGTAGTAACCAGGTTTGTAGGCCTCCTTGCTCGCACACGCTTTTTCCGTTCTGCCCACAAATGTTCTATAGGAGTGAGGTCAGGGCTTTGTGATGGCCACTCCAATACCTTGACTTTGTTGTCAGTAAGCCATTTTGCCACAACTTTGGAAGTGTGCATGGGGTCATTGTCCATAAGACCTATTTGCGACCAAGCTTTAACTTCCTGACTAATGTCATGAGATATTGCTTCAATATATCCACTTAATTTTTCTTTCTAATGATGCCATCTATTTTGTGAAGTGCCCCAGTCCCTCCTGCATAAAAGCACCCCCACAACATGATGCTGCCAACCCCGTGCTTCACTGTTGGGATGGGTGTTCTTCGGCTTGCAAGCCTCCCCCTTTTTCCTCCAAACATAACGATGGTCATGTTCTGAGATTGATTTGTACTTTTCTGACCAAAGTACGTTCATCTCTAGGAGACAGAACACATCTCCTTCCTGAGTTATATGATGGCTGCGTGGTCCCATGGTGTTTATACTTGCGTACTATTGTTTGTACAGATGAACGTGGTACTTTCAGGTTTTTGGAAATTGCTGGATGAACCAGACTTGTGGAGGTCTACAATTTATTTCTGAGGTCTTGGCTGATTTCTTTTGATTTTCCCATGATGTCAAGCAAAGAGGCACTGAGTTTGAAGGTAGGCCTTGAAATACATCCACAGGTACACCTCCAATTGACTCAAATGATGTCAATTAGCCTGTCAGAACCTTCTAAAGCCATGACACCATTTTCTGGAATTTTCCAATCTGTTTAAAGGCACAGTCAACTTAGTGTATGTAAACTTCTGACCCACTGGAATTGTGATACAGTAAATTATAAGTGAAATAATCTGTAAACAATTGTTGGAAAAATGACTTGTGTCATGCACAAAGTAGATGTCCTAACCGACTTACCAAAACTATAGTTTGTTAACAAGAAATGTGTGGAGTGGTTGAAAAACGAGTTTGAATGACTTCAATCTAAGTGTATGTAAACTTCCGACTTCAACTGTAGCTGTCATCAAGGCAGAGTGGCTACTTTGAAGAATCTGTTTAACAACTTTTTTAGTTACTCCATAATTCCAATGTAAAAATCAGTAAAAATAAAGGAAAACCCTGGAATGAGTCGGTGTGTCCAAACTTTTGACTGGTGCTGTATATGCACTTCATGTAGTGCCACAGTGTACAATACACTCTCAGTGATGTGAGTCTGGCCTCTCCCCTCCCACAGATAGTGTTAGTGGGCTCTGAGGAGGGTCTGTACGCCCTGAATCTGATCAAGAACTCCCTGACCCACATCCCTGGCCTGGGCTCCGTCTTCCAGATCCACATCATGAAAGAACATGAAAAGCTGCTGATGATTGTTGGTGAGACAGCCGACTTGACTCCACCAGTGATAACAGCACATATACATAGTCTACTACTGTCTAATTTATTTGTCAGTTAGACTGAATTGAATAGAGGTGTAATGTCTGTGTTTGGCCTGTAGGGGATGAGAGGGCGCTGTGTCTGGTGGAGATTAAAAAGGTGAAGCAGTCTCTGGCCCAGTCACACCTGCCTGCCCAGTCTGAACTGGAACCATTTATCTTTGAGACGGTCAAGGGCTGCCACCTCTTCTCTGCAGGCAGAGTAAGTCCACTGGTTTTCAATGGTTTGGGGACATTGTTTCAGTTGGTTATCCCTTGGCAGAAGAAATGTTTATCCCTTATGCTCGCTGTGTGGCTGATGTTGTGAATTTGTCTGTCTACAGATAGATAATGGGCCTTGTATCTGTGCTGCAATGCCGAACAAGATTACAATTCTGCGTTACAATGATAACCTCGACAAGTTCTGCATTCGCAAGGTGAGTATCACCTCAATGTGCACTACACACAAATAATCAGATGGAATGATAAACATATCATTTTCTGGTTACAGAGGACATTTAATTAACCCTCAAGACAGCTCACAGTGACTAGACATGCATTTATATTGAACTGTACCTGAAGAAAATCTGTTCCTCCTATCAGTTAATCAGTTGTATTCCCTCACTAGTCCCCTAACGCCCTCCTTCCTCCACCCCTCTATCAGGAGATAGAGACACTGGAGCCCTGCAGCTGCCTCCACCTGACCAGCTACAGCATCATCATCGGCACCAACAAGTTCTATGAGGTTGAGATGAAGCAGTATGTTCTGGAGGGTTAGTGGGCTTTTTGGAGTTTTTTTTTTTGCTGTACAGTTTCTCTCAGTAAACCCACTGGAACTCATGTGTACCAAGAAATGAAATGTTGCCAATCCAAAAGTGCTACATGTAAATTAGTCACTCTACTGCACATTTTAAAGGTTGATGCCACAAAATCATTCCCATGACATTTCTTTATCTGTGACAGAGAGCGTGTTGTACTCTGTGTCGCCCTTGTAGAGTTCCTGGATAAGAAGGATGTGTCTCTGGCCTCGGCGGTGTTTGCTTCCTCCTGCCACAGCTTCCCCATCTCCATAATGCAGGTCACCAGCACTCTGCAGAAGGAGGAGTACCTGCTCTGCTTCCATGGTGAGATCTGCCTTGACATTTGCAATTTAAATAAATGTATCTTAACATCTGTGATATTGTATTACCTGTTTTACTGTACATATTGGAAGAAATAGTGTGTTGTATTTCCCACACACAACCTATGTACTGTATGTACTTAGAATACGTGGACAACTACAAATACTTAGGTGTCTGGTTAGACTGTAAACTCTCCTTCCAGACCCATATCAAACATCTCCAATCCAAAGTTAAATCTAGAATTGGCTTCCTATTTCGCAACAAAGCATCCTTCACTCATGCTGCCAAACATACCCTTGTAAAACTGACCATCCTACCAATCCTCGACTTTGGCGATGTCATTTACAAAATAGCCTCCAATACCCTACTCAACAAATTGGATGCAGTCTATCACAGTGCAATCCGTTTTGTCACCAAAGCCCCATATACTACCCACCATTGCGACCTGTACGCTCTCGTTGGCTGGCCCTCGCTTCATCCTCGTCGCCAAACTCACTGGCTCCATGTCATCTACAAGACCCTGCTAGGTAAAGTCCCACCTTATCTCAGCTCGCTGGTCACCATAGCATCTCCCACCTGTAGCACATGCTCCAGCAAGTACAGTGCCTTGCGAAAGTATTTGGCCCCCTTGAACTTTGCGACCTTTTGCCACATTTCAGGCTTCAAACATAAAAATATAAAACTGTATTTTTTTGTGAAGAATCAACAACAAGTGGGACACAATCATGAAGTGGAACGACATTTATTGGATATTTCAAACTTTTTTAACAAAGCAAAAACTGAAAAATTGGGCGTGCAAAATTATTCAGCCCCTTTACTTTCAGTGCAGCAAACTCTCTCCAGAAGTTCAGTGAGGATCTCTGAATGATCCAATGTTGACCTAAATGACTAATGATGATAAATACAATCCACCTGTGTGTAATCAAGTCTCCGTATAAATGCACCTGCACTGTGATAGTCTCAGAGGTCCGTTAACAGCGTAGAGAGCATCATGAAGAACAAGGAACACACCAGGCAGGTCCGAGATACTGTTGTGAAGAAGTTTAAAGCCGGATTTGGATACAAAAAGATTTCCCAAGCTTTAAACATCCCAAGGAGCACTGTGCAAGCGATAATATTGAAATGGAAGGAGTATCAGACCACTGCAAATCTACCAAGACCTGGCCGTCCCTCTAAACTTTCAGCTCATACAAGGAGAAGACTGATCAGAGATGCAGCCAAGAAGCCCATGATCACTCTGGATGAACTGCAGAGATCTACAGCTGAGGTGGGAGACTCTGTCCATAGGACAACAATCAGTCGTATATTGCACAAATCTGGCCTTTATGGAAGAGTGACAAGAAGAAAGCCATTTCTTAAAGATATGCATAAAAAGTGTCGTTTAAAGTTTGCCACAAGCCACCTGGGAGACACACCAAACATGTGGAAGAAGGTGCTCTGGTCAAATGAAACCAAAATTTTTGGCAACAATGCAAAACGTTATGTTTGGCGTAAAAGCAACACAGATCATCACCGTGAACACACCATCCCCACTGTCAAACATGGTGATGGCAGCATCATGGTTTGGGCCTGCTTTTCTTCAGCAGGGACAGGGAAGATGGTTAAAATTGATGGGAAGATGGATGGAGCCAAATACAGGACCATTCTGGAAGAAAACCTGATGGAGTCTGCAAAAGACCTGAGACTGGGACGGAGATTTGTCTTCCAACAAGACAATGATCCAAAACATAAAGCAAAATCTACAATGGAATGGTTCAAAAATAAACATATCCAGGTGTTAGAATGGCCAAGTCAAAGTCCAGACCTGAATCCAATCGAGAATCTGTGGAAAGAACTGAAAGCTGCTGTTCACAAATGCTCTCCATCCAACCTCACTGAGCTCAAACTGTTTTGCAAGGAGGAATGGAAAAAAATTCAGTCTCTCGATGTGCAAAACTGATAGAGACATACCCCAAGCAACTTACAGCTGTAATCGCAGCAAAAGGTGGCGCTACAAAGTATTAACTTAAGGGGGCTGAATAATTTTGCACGCCCAATTTTACAGTTTTTGATTTGTTAAAAAAGTTTGAAATATCCAATAAATGTCATTCCACTTCATGATTGTGTCCCACTTGTTGTTGATTCTTCACAAAAAAATACAGTTTTATATCTTTATGTTTGAAGCCTGAAATGTGGCAAAAGGTCGCAAAGTTCAAGGGGGCCGAATACTTTCGCAAGGCACTGTATATCTCTCTAGTCACCCCCAAAACCAATTATTTATTTGGCCGCCTCTCCTTCCAGTTCCCTGCTGCCAATGACTGGAACGAACTACAAAAATCTCTGAAACTGGAAACACTTATCTCCCTCACTAGCTTTTAAGCACCAACTGTCAGAGCAGCTCACAGATTACTGCACCTGTAGATAGCCCATCTATAATTTAGCCCAAACAACTACCTCTTTCCCTACTGTATTTAATTTATTTATTTTTGCTCCTTTGCACCCCATTATTTTTATTTCTACTTTGCACATTCTTCCATTGCAAATCTACCATTCCAGTGTTTTACTTGCTATATTGTATTTACTTTGCCACCATGGCCTTTTTCTTTGCCTTTACCTCCCTTATCTCACCTCATTTGTTCACATCGTATATAGACTTGTTTATACTGTATTATTGACTGTATGTTTGTTTTACTCCATGTGTAACTCTGTGTCGTTGTATGTGTCGAACTGCTTTGCTTTATCTTGGCCAGGTCGCAATTGTAAATGACAACTTGTTCTCAACTTGCCTACCTGGTTAAATAAAGGTGAAATAAAAACTAAAAACTATTGCCCACAGAATGATTGTAAAACATTCCAAGGTTCATTCTTCTACACCATTGTTCTGTCACAGAGTTTGGAGTGTTTGTGGACGCATATGGACGAAGGAGCCGCACTGAAGAGATCAAATGGAGTCGCCTGCCCCTGGCCTTCGGTGTGTACAGAAAAGCTTTGTCTTCATACAGTACATTTCTAACAAAGTGGTATACGTTGTGGTGGATTTGACACAATATTGTCATGACGTGCTACGAATGTGTGTGCCATGCCTTTTGTAATGTAACCCTTTCCTCTCGGTCTTGCACAGCTTACAGAGAGCCCTACCTGTTTGTGACATATTTTAACTCTTTGGATGTGATCGAGGTTCAGGGACATGCTGCACTTGGGTAAAGGAAAACGACTGAAATACAAACTTACACAATAAGAACGTGATTATGACAAATGCATCAGTATCCATCTGAGTATGTAACCTCAATCAATAAGACAAATTGAGAATAACACACAGTACAATAATGTTCCCTGTCTGATGCTAATTGTTCTATTCATCCATTGTGCTAAATGGCAGACGTTATTGATTTATTTGTCCAGTAGGCCATTAAGCATGATGTTATTACTTCCTCTCAATTCACTGAATTGAATGTTGGGTAGTGTATTTCCAGACTTAATCCTAACCCTGCCTCTCTATGTACCTGTGTGTAGCCCTCCAGTGCTAGCCCACCTGGACATCCCTAACCCCCGTTACCTGGGTCCAGCCATCTCCTCCGGGGCCATCTACCTGGCCTCCTCCTACCAGAACAAGCTGCGGGTCATCTGCTGCAAGGGCAACCTGGTCAGGGAGTCTGGGGAGTTGCAGAGGACCGGCTCTAGCCGCGGGTGAGCTCTCCCTGTCATGTTCTAAACCTTTAGCTAATGGCCCTGTACCATCAACTACTTCTAT
Organism: Oncorhynchus masou masou; assembly: GCF_036934945.1. NCBI lineage: Eukaryota > Metazoa > Chordata > Actinopteri > Salmoniformes > Salmonidae > Oncorhynchus > Oncorhynchus masou. Next base: position 24,600,354 of record NC_088212.1, on the reverse strand, counting down.
GGTGAAGGGTAGTACTTGCACATACAAGTAAACAAAGGAAACACTGGGTTATAAGTCCAATGCTAAATGTTAGAAGGGTATACAGTGCCACCTGCTGTTTTGAGTTTTCATTGCTGATACTTAGCAAAGTTTGGCAGCCAAATATATTTTAGCCATTGTTTCAATTACTTTTGTCTCATTTGAGCTGAAACAGCATATTTGTCTTCATACATTTGTCTTCTGCTCTGGCATCTACAGCAGCCCCAGTAAGAGAGGACCACCTACATACACAGAGCACATCTCCAAGCGTCTGGCCTCGGGCCCTAGCAACCATGAGGGGCTTCACCGTGAGCCCAGCACACCACACCGCTTCCGGGAGGGCCGAACTGAGTTCCGGCGGGACAAGTCCCCGGCGCGCCCCCTGGACAGAGAGAAGTCCCCAGGCCCCAGACTGGACAGCCGCAGAGAGAGGTCCCCTGGGAGGTTTGACGACCGCCAACGTCTCCACTCCGGCTCTGACCGCCGCACACAGCTCACCCCTGTCAACAAGGTACAGTTACACAGCCACACTAGAAATTGTATCTCGATTACATCGACTGACCAATTGTTTTTATGATCGATTGTAAAGCTGGCACATTGAATAGTGCAGTACTACATGAGTAGAGTTGTTCTTCTGTGACCATGTCTCTATGGCTATCTATCTCTGTATTTTAGGTGTGGGACCAGTCGTCTGTGTGAGTAACACAAGGAGAGGTTTAGGAGAGAGGAGCTGTGTGACCCTCTGTCCACTCTGCACATGGCTACACCATCTAAGGGTGACCAACCAGAAAACCCATCGCCTGTATAGTGCAATCTGGATTAATTTGCCAACACACTATTGCACTGGGGAAATGTCCTTTGACAATCTTGTCCTTTCTGATATGTGTATTCATTGCTATGGTCCTATGGCAGATAGTTGTTCAACAGAGCAGCATTAGCAGGGAACCCCTGTGGATCTAATGGGTCGAGGATATAAACCTTTATAAGTACTAAATTCAAAGTTGTAAATATTGTTCCAGTTTTTATAGCGAAAAGGGAATAGTAGGCTGGTACAGCCAAGTCTATATTTATTAAGGACGTGTTTCTAATGATGTTGCAGGGAGAGAAATCTAATCTCAAAATCTCATCTTCATCATCCCAGATGCAATACTGTAATTTTTGCTTTTCTCTGGAGATCAATCATGCCAACATTTAATCACCCCCGTACTGTACAAATAATATGGGTTCTGAGAAGGCAATACTCATGAGCTTTTCACTTTGTACTTGAGATTAAGGGCTCTAGTCAATCTGCATCGCAGAAATTCAGCTTTACAGCATGATTGAAATGTATAAGCAATGTTAGTGGTTTAGCGGAGGCTGCATTCACGGTAAACGCTGCATGTCGGCTCAATCTGAAATTACCTTTACATTTCTATCATGGAATCTGTAACACTTCAGCTTTAAAGACTGAATAGAGCCCTAACTGTGCAGGATTCCAAATTCAATGTTTCTACATGACCAGTCTTCTTTTTGATTAAATGGACTTTGATATCTAATTGCATATGATTGTTATTAAACAGTCTTACCATACTAATGGACAAAATAAATGTTAAGTATATTTAATACAAGGAACACTTGTAGCTTAAGAAGAATAATACGCCTATAAACTTTGATTCGAACCAGCAGGCAGTGGAGCTGGCTGACCATTAGTCTGCTGCCTGCAGCTGCTTATTATGGTACAGATGTCCTGTTCTTACTTCTGTGCAGTGAAATAACTATGAAGTCCAGTAATCTTCAGGGTTCGTCACTATCGCTTCGATTTCAATTGATAAAATATTACATTTGTCACATCAGAAGAGCATGAGTCATTTAGAGCAGCAGTTGCTTTTTTTTTACCTTGATTTTTGGTTTGTGTTTGTGTCATGTAGTCACATGAATTTGTATTCAATAAGTATACATTGTTGCAAGACAAGTAAAGGTTTTTGTACATACATTAAAGATGATTGACCTACCCTGGCAATGTGTCAAGATATGTACCATACATCTTACATATTTTCATTTTGCATGAGAAACTATTCCGGCTAGCAAATAACCAATGGAAATAGCCCACTTTATTTTCCTTTATTTCTACATCAATGTAATGCTCTTTAAAGTAAATTCAACAAAACAAAAATAAACATACTAAACAAAAAGAGCACTTGTTGTTACAAGAAACTGCTATGTCCTGTTACAGGAAACAGCTACAAAGTCCTCTGCGACCGACGATACATGAGAAGGTTGAAAGTGCTTGTTAAAGATAACGGTAAAGGAGGAAAACAAATCAAGAGCACATTAGTTATCCCTTTATTACACAGGGGTTGGTGGCAACTTAATTGGGGAGGACGGGCTCATGGTAATAGCTGGAGTGGGAATAGTATCAAATAGATTAAACACATGGTTTCCATGTATTTGATGCCATTCCATTTGCGCTGGTCGGGCCATTATTATGGGCCATTATGAGCTGTCTCTCAGCAGACTCCACTGCTTTGTTAAAGACCTGTATAAGAACTGCTTGGCACCAGTTTCCCTCTGACACACGTTCGGAAACACTTGCATTTACACCGGATTCCTGGGCCATTGCAGGGATGCCTCCTATGGGGAACTACATGATGGACAGCTTCTTAAATCACGAGGGAAGAGAAATGAAAGCCAAAGAAGATCAAAATAACTCAAAAACCCAACTGGACACAGTGTAAGGGCTCCTCCAGACAGACAATGTGTAAATCCAACCCCTCCACATACTCCCATCATCATATCCAGCTATGCCCCACAACAGCACCAAAAGAAAAACAGGCTCATCCCTCATGGGAGTCCTGTGGATGATATTGAATAGAACAGACTCATTTTCAGCTTTATTGTTTGATGTATTTCTGTGGCAGTGTCTACTTTCACTGAAATGCTGTGCAAAACAACTAATGGTGAAACTGCCCTACATGCCTCGCCATGCCAGAGTGCGACATGGACACTAATGGAAGCCAGAAGTAAATGAGTGTCTAAAGGAGCATTACTCTGAACCTAATTTAGCCCTCAATGTCAAACCTCAGTTTGGGAAAGTATGACCAGAAAGACCCACATGGCTTTGAGATCTGAAGCTATGGACCACTTAGTCCAGCCATTGAAATGTACACAGTATAAGCTATTCAGGGGGTCATTGAAAGAGATCAACAGTCAAGAGTTTGGTCTAAGCCCTCAGATGGTTTTACAAGATGGCTGTCCAAACTATACATGGCTCTTTCACACAGTCTGCTGATCAGGTAGAGAGTTGTGAATAATAACAATTGCTGAAATCCTGTGATTCATTTGTGTCCTGCTACGATAAGTGGCATTACTAATGATTGGCAGTCTTGAAGGATATAATTTGACATCGTATAGGGTTGTATTTGTACATTAATGCTCGTAAAACCCCAAAATCATTAATAACAAAAGGCCAATATTGATGGTGAACATCTGAAAAGCAAATATCAACTACTACAAGCACAGTGAGAATATCTGTGTGCATGTATGAGTGTGTGGAGCTCCTGTCTGTATGGTAGAGGTAGTGTGTACATGTACTGTATATGAGTGGGGTATGCGTGACCGTAGTGAGGTGGGGGTTTAGTATTAGGTTGTTGTTTCTGTCAGTGCATGGGAATCTCATCGATTTGGGCCATCTTTTCTCACGGCCCTTAAGATCCACTACTGATAAACACTGATTATCCTGTGGCAATGTAATTGTCTAAATTTGAGACAGCAATTCAAGAATACAACATCAATAAATAATGAAAACAGGTACTGATCGCAATAAAATGGAAAACCACTGCAGCATCAAAACAGGAACATGCCCCTTAAAAAAATAAAGATTCCTGTTTCCAACAGGTTGAAATTATAGTTTTTTTCAGCAATCAGCAAAAGATAGAAATGAAAAGGTTTATGGTGACTAATTTGGTAAGCCACTATAAAAGGATTCTTCTATACATCGTTTCTTAAACGCTATATACTTATCTGAATATATTATTTATGTTACAAAAATGTATCTGAGAGGAGTTTATTGAAGAGAGATGAAATAAGTGACTTCTCAATTCAGCAGGAGAAAACCCAGCTAACCAGCTAAGAGAACAACACTGGATGTTCCACAGAGACACAGTACTATACATTTCATCCCCTTGTACTATCTAGCACTGCCTCGGTTTATATAGGACATGACGCAATGGTGGTTGAGGATGTTCAAAGGGAAAGATTGTGATGCATGTATGACTCAACTTAATATTTTAGGGCTGTTTCATTATGTTCAAGGAAGTTAGTTAGTAAATAAGCAGTCAGTGTTGGGTAATAATTCACCCATCCTGCAGATGAGGACACATTGGTAAATGAGTTCCTGTCATCACAGGAGGACACTGATACAGTAACATGACTAAAGCACAGCCCTTAGTGACCCCATGACAACCATTACACCACTTCCTATTAAACCCTGGTTGTGATGGATTGAACGTCATGCCACCATGTGCCAAGTGCCTGCTGGGGAAATTGGGGGGGTAATCCTAATTTGAAGTGATGGGCAGAGTAAATGAATGCATTTCCACAGCCTCTCCTCAAGCTTATTTAGGTCTCTGAAAACAAGTGACAATGCCAAATTAAATTAATGCCGCGTTCAAAACAACTGGAAACTCGTAAAAAAATAGTTCCAACTGGTAAAAATCTATGTGAACAGTCATCCAACTCGGAATTCCAACTTGGGCATTCAGGCCTCTTTCTAGAGCTCTGACTTTCCGACCTGACGATCACTGACATGATTGATCTGAGTTCCCAGTTGTTTTGAACGCGGCATTGGTTTAGAAGCTCTGTCATAATACCAGCTGTCAACATTATCTACACCGTCTACCATTAGTGTGTGTCACCTATTCACGCCAAGAGAGTTGCAAAATGGAACCAGCTATGAGAGGATTCATACTTTGATGCAATTCAAAAACTAACACTTGTTAGATCTCAGTAACTCCCAAATACCCTCCCTGCTTAGGGCAGAGTCCTAACTTCAGACACAACTCAAGTTGAAATTCTGCCCAAGTTCATCCAGGTGTTCCCCAGAAGTCAATGGAAGGTCTTGCCAACACAGTCCAGCCCTATTCTGGACACGAGAAGTGGTTTCTGAAGCACTGGAGCTTCAGAAAAGTCCCTAGGGGATGGATGATGCTACCACTCCTGTAAGATAACTATAAGTGGGTTTAAAAAAAAATGAACACAAGCCCTCAAGAAGACTTTGCAGCATCATTCGGAGATGACCCTCTCGTGCCCCTCCCTGGACAGCGGGACCAGACAGACTATCCTTGCTCTATCGCTGTCCCAGTCCTACACCACGTCGACAAACACTACCAGCAGTCCTCTGTCCATCAATCTGTCCATTCATCCATTCCTGTGCATAACCACCATTCAAAGTGCTTAGCATCTAGCAAAAACACTTTGTTCACCACCTCTACTACATCTGGCATTGCAGACCTATATACATGAAAATCCATATTATGCAGCACACACGTACATGGGACATTCTGCAGCTCCTGAGCTCATCAGTAGAGTGCCTGACCGTGTCAGTGGCTAGCTGAGTATTGGCTGGGGGGCTCGGCCTAGCCCCTCCCAGGGCCCTAGTTGGAGCTGGCTGTGATGGGTTCTTCCAGCTCCAGTTCCATGGGATTGGGAGCTGTATTGATCTGGAGGCTGCCGTAGCAGGTCTTACAAACACGGGTGGGCTCAAACAGCTGCTGGCTTGGCACGGGTATCTTCTGGTCGCAGCAGCTGGCACAGAATACATTCCCACAGTTCCTACAGGGGGAGACAGTGAGACAGCACAGGTTCAGTCTCCAGCACAGAGGGACTGTTTAGTGGATATGAGAGAAAAATCCATGCAGCAATTAAAAGTAAGACCCTTTGATTTAATATGTAGCACACAATCTTTATACTCATCATAACATGTTATACTGACACCCCGATAAGAAAACCTGACATGGTCCTGTACGTTTTCAGACTAGTGGCTCAACACTTTGGTCACTAATTAGAGACATTTCCAGGTGGAAGTATTGGCGAAAGGCCTGAAAACAAAAACTTCCCCTATAGCCCACTCACTAAATGCACCCCTTGCACTGCCATAAAAAACAGATGAGTTGTTAATACATATTTGCAGACAACTGCCAGCCATTCTCAGCTTCATGCTCATACCTTCCACATGACCAGACAGGAAATGGCCATCACGGTCATGTGAGAGCCATCTGACTTTCTTAAGGAGAATGCTGCCAACATAAAGTGTCTGAGCAGGGTGGTTTACCAATAGGCAAGGGGTGGGTTAGGTTAGGATGAAGTCAACCAAAAAGGTGGAGCAATGCAGGATTAGAGGGAAGGTAGGTGAGAGGGGAGAGAGGGGACAGTGAAGCCATATCTCACCAGACCTCTTGGACAGGCTCCCTGTCACTGTGGAGGAGAGGGTACAGAATGGACAAGAGCAACCATCAGTGTGGCCCAGACCAGACTCACAAACACTGCTCTCATCTAGTCTACACTGCTAATACAGACAACATCTCTCCCTATCACACTCAGATACTGTAGAAACCCTACTTTCCCAGTTACATGCATAACAATCACTAGCCCTCTTTACATAGGCTGCTCCCATTACGGCACAGATTCAAAAACGTTCCTTCACTGTGGTCTTGACCGGGTGATACCAGTAGCACATACTATGAAAAGGTCGGTCTTGAATGGCCTTGATTTAAACTGCGCATTCAAACAATCTCTAAATTTCACTGGAAGTCTGCAATCAGCCCTAAACAGTTTTGCAAACGTCGCAAATAGCCCAAATGTTAACATATTGCCAACAAGCTAATTGTCATGTAAGGCCTTTACACATGGGCTCAAACACAAGGCGCCTTGTAAAAGCTCCAGTTGGCATAACAGGGAAGAAACTAAAATGCTCTGTTTGTAGGCTACAATGTGGCATTGTGAGCATTCTGTTGGACAGGGACCAAAATGGTGCTGGTAAACTAATTTGCTGACTATGGCTTAACCAAAAGGTACAGACAGCTTATAGATATGCAGCTTTTGGAGCACCGTGGAAATGTAAATAGCAGTGGCAACATGTTGAAGCGGTCCCACATTGGCCCAGAGTACCAGGGAAGTAGAAAGGATAACAATATGAGGAAATGAGAAAACCAAGAGGGAATGCAGACACTACAGCACCTGCATGGCAGATCTGTCCCATTCATAAGCACATCCACAACATCCATGAAGAAAACAAAATGTTTGTCTTCTCTCACAAAATGGTCATGATAAATGATAATAAAAATTGTCATTCTATTACAGGTGTCTGCGGGCATAAGGCTAATCACAAAGCAAAAAAAGACCCAAACGGAACAACAGCAGGATCTCAGGGGGAAGGAATTTTAAAAAATGAGTAGAAAACTGATATCAACAAGCTTGAACTGAGGCAGTGTCTACTGAGTTAAGTCTCATCACATCAGAAGTGATAGCAGTGTGTCTAAGTGCAGCCAAGGCCCGGTTCAAACCATAGCAAGGACAAAAGCCTGTGGTTGGTTACCTGCAGTGATGCTTCCTGGTGGCGAGCCAGAACCTACTCTCACACCCGTAGCACTGGGCTGCCAAGTGGTCCGGGTACCAGCGGGTCACCTGCAACAGGCAGCCAAATGGCAGTTCTCAGCTAGCATCTTAAGGTCAGCCAAACTTTATCTGTGAACTCCCAGTCTCTACAGCCACTATAGTCCATCATTCATCTTCCACCCCTCCTCCAGGTCCCCTATTGTAGCATCCCATTCTGCCAGGCAGCTTACCTCAGTGTCATTCTTGTCCACCTGCTCCCAGCTAGCCTCAGAAAAGAGCTCTGTGCTGCAGCGGGACAGGCAGCTAGCATCCAGGTTATACTCAGAGTCTGTCATTGAGGTCTGAGTGGGAGGGAATGAGATAACAGAAACTCAGTATCTTTGTAATTTCACATCGGAGTAAATATTAACAATTAAAGTGGTTCTCCCCTCAAATGTCTAGTTCCAGCACTGTCAGTCTGATCAAATCATTTTTGAAAATCCTCACTCAAATCACTTAGTCACAGCTCTTAACTGCCAAGTCATCTCTCTGCAGGACGAGGCCGGGTCTTACCACTTCGTCTCCCATATCTCCGTTGATCCTGAGGGATGCTGCGTGGTGATGGCTCTCCAAGCGGCTCCACAGCTCCTGCACCTGCTTCTTCAGCGTCTCCACCTCCATCTGGTGGCCTGCCTCGATCTGCCTCAACCGCTGCTGGATGGCGTCTGTGTGGAGCGTCAGGCCGTCATCGTCCAGGTGACTGCGGGCCGGCTGCTCGGGGCTGGGTGTGGCGGCAGGACGCCCCAGTAGGGCATGGAGGCAGCGGTGCTGGGAGCAGCTGCCCCGGCGGTGGTGGGTCAGGGAGCTGCAGGAGGCCAGGGATACCTGGCGGCTCAGTGGGGCCCGCTCCCCATTCACCTTGGCCCAGTGAGGGCCACTGCAGGGCTCCCCCTCCAAGCTCTCGCCATTACAGGGTCCCTCCCTGCTGGGATCAGCACTCAAAGACTGGAAGGCACTGACGGAGGGCCGCTTGTGTCCTCCATTTGAAGTCCTGGGTGCCCCCTGCTCTGGCTCTGCCTCCCCGTTCACTCTCCTGTGGCAGGGGGGTTGACTCCTGCCTTCAGAGCAGGGCTGGGGGCCTGCACAGATGGGTACCTGCACTGGGGCCTCTGGCCTGGTGCAGGCCTCTTCAGTCAGAGTCTCTGTTGAGCTCTCCATGAGGGAGGCCCTCTTGTCAGCTTGCACCAGGACCTCTGAGAGATGTCTGCTGGACTTCAGCTCTGGTGGAAGGTGATTCTCAGCAGCCACTGGTGTCCTCTCTCCAAAGCCATTGATCATAGTTCTAAGGGCAGCGTGGGCTGGGCTGGGGGTGCTGGTGCTAGGGTTGTGGTCTGGCTCCTCCTGGGCAGTACGGTTCTCCAGAACATGCTTCACCAACACTTCCTCCTGCTCCTCTGGAACGTCCACCTCCTGCTCCTCTGGAACGTCCACCTCCTGCTCCTCTGGAACGTCCACCTCCTGCTCCTCTGGAACGTCCACCTCCTGCTCCTCTGGAACGTCCACCTCCTGCTCCTCTGGAACGTCCACCTCCTGCTCCTCTGGAACGTCCACCTCCTGCTCCTCTGGAACGTCCACCTCCTGCTCCTCTGGAACGTCTGTGGGACTGCCTGGAGAGACACTAGACTCCTCCTCAGGTTCATCTGTGCCCTTCTCTGGGTGATGCCCATTAGTGATAGTAGCCCCCGTCTGATTCTCAGCCCCATTGATGTTACCTTGTTTATCAGCCTTACCATCACTGGTGCTGGCCTCTTTCTCCGTCTCTCTTCCATTAACATTAGCATCAAATAGAGTTTGAGCCACGACAATAGGAGGAGCAGCAGCATTAGCTTCTCTCTGAGTATCGGCACCAACCTCCTCCTTTGTTGCTTCCTGGAGAATGTTCTCCATCTGTCCCTCTGCCACAGCCAGCTCAATGGAGAGCTCAAGCTCATCTCCTGCTGCTAACAACCCCTTGGAGGCTCTGTCTCTCAGCTCAATCTGCCCTCCTTCAGGGCTGTCTTCTGGCTCAGAGTCGGCCGTGCCTGCCTGAGGCCCTGCTGCTCCAGGCTGGCCGTTAGCACGCCCTTCCTGAGCTCCCCCTCCGTCGGGACCCATAGCAATGTTGAGCTCCAGAGAGCGCCGGTGGTCCTGCCACTTCTCATTCAGGTTTGGGTCACTGGAGCGCCGGTTTGGGGCCAGCGAGCTCCCCAGCTCACAGGCGCTGGGCAAGTTATCGAAGGAACGGGTCTTCGGACGTCTGTCGAGGGAGGAAAGAGATGAATTGAGTTGATTAGCACATGGAAAAAATAGCCTTTTATCCCTAAACAATGGCTCTGTATCATTGAGGCCTCATGATTGAAGTGGAGGCTGTGTATATAATCAGGTAATTATATTATAGTGTTCAGGATTAAGACATGCATGTCCACAAATGGAAAATATGGAGCGAAGCATCGCTCAAGTGATTGAGAAGACTATGTAAAATGTGTGTTGTAATCAAATGTATCCCCATAACCTATTGAAAAGGAAACACTAAAAACAGACAATTAATCTTGCAGAGAAAAAAAAATGGAATGGATTCAGCACTGTTTTTGAAACACGTCCTCAACACAGTTATCGTCAATAAATGGCTACAAAAATACTTTGAGGTATGTTGTTGAAAACTGCCTCAACCGACGTATTTTTTATCTTTTCAAGACTCTGACAAAGTCATGGGAGATTAAATAAGCAGAGGATAACACTATTTGCATCTCCCAGACCGATCATTGTGTGAGTGAAAAGCAATTAGGCAGCTGAGCTAGTTATAGAGCAGGTTACAGAGAGAGGTCCCTCTGGCTGTGGTGCCCGAAACCTGGGTCTATCTTACATCAGAGGGAGCAGAGTGGCAGGCTCACCTGCCCAGGGGAGTGTCCTCAGGGTTGGCACCTGGCACAGGATAGGGTGCACATGACTCATCAGAGGGCGTGGTGGGGGAGGAGCTGGGAAGGTAGACTGCCGTCCACAGCATCAGGTTACGTACATGACAAACTGGGTGGAGCACCTACAACAACAGACCCAACTTTAGATATAGGAATATGCAGGGGGTTGAACATAAATATTAATGTATGTGATGGACAAAATATTCACACTTGAGCAAGCAAGGCAAGACAGTACAATGTCAACAAAGTGGCTACAAAAATAGATAGATAAGATGACATTGTCATAAATTAGAGTTTAGTTATAGGACCATGAACATTTTAAGTAAACAAAAATAAATTATAGCACTCTGGGGCATCCCCTAGAAGTACCCCTCCCCCCCCCCATTGTATAAAAGGCATGGAGGAATGTTCCAATATAAAGGGCTGAGCAAACAGAGAGCAGACATACAGTCTCGGAGTGGGAGGAGTAGAGCATGTTCCTCAAGGCGCGGTTGGCTGGTCGCAGCAGTGACCACACGGAGCAGGTCCTCTCCCGAACCTGACGGTCCTCCCTCTCCTTCCCACTGTTGCACAGGAAGGTGCCAAACAGACACGAGTAGGAATGCTGCACCATCTTCACCTGCACAGACAAACACAGGACCAGAAACACACAAACATGTCGGAGCATGCTCAAATCTCAGGTATGATAATGATAGTGAGTAAAAAATGCCATGCATCTCGGAGCCTAAAATATTACAAAGGTAATTACAGATCAGCTAGATAAAAACAGTAACTCAAACCAACAACATTTGACTGTCATTCATACTAATCCAAATATAAACATTTGAGTTGCATCCAATTCCTGACTAAGTGAGTTTGATTCCATCCTATTCAGGTCTATGGTCATCCTCCTTACCAGGAAGGCCTCATTGAACTCAAAGGAGCATGGGAACTGCCTTTGGAGCTGGTGAACACAGTCCAGCCACTGCAGGAAGACCGGGCAGCGCTCGTTCAGGTCCTCTGAGTTCTCCCCGTGGCCACAGCGGTCAGCAAACTTATGGCCAAAGTCCAGCCACTCAGTCTCCACCAGCACCTGGAAACCCTGTAGAGAAATCATATCAACAGCAAGAGATACATTTCAGTCAAAATGGATGTCATACTTTAAGAGGGGCACATATGCATTTATTCCAGCCATCTAAAATGTGCCTCTGTTTATGTCTAATTGTTAATCAACCTAAAAATGTTCCAATACAACGATCAACGTGGCCCAATGATTGTCCCAACCAGCCTACCTCAATGGTGCGGTAGTATGGGTCCAACAAGAGCTTGGACAGGGCAGCGATCTGGGGCGTGCGGTCCCATCCGTCAGAGCAGTGCACCAGAACAGGTCTGTGGTCGCGGTCCACAGCGTTCAACACCAACAGGGCAGCCTTCAGCAACAGAGACAGATGCTGCAGCCACTTGGTGCTCTCCAGAGCAGACAGCCAGCTACAGAGGGAGAGCCGGTTAAGCTGTAGTGTACACAAACTACTCCCATACACTCAGTCACACCAAGCACTGACTTATAAACACAACAGCTCATCTTAGATAAAGACAAACCAAAGACCTCTAAATGTGATGAGCAAGAGGCTCTTAAATATGTATGTTTAATATGTCTGTTTCATTGAATTTGACCATAGTTATGAAAAGGGCTTACTATTATTGAGTCTGAGTACTTTCAACAACATACTCTTGGTTCAAGGGAGACATTTTGATTCAATTACAAATGGCAGAGTGGAATGTGAAAGTTCAGATGGAAAGAGATCCTTTAGTTGTGGGCTGGGCCGGGTTCCTAAACCAGAACCAGATGTGTGGGCAAGGCTAAAACCCAACTGGGGTTAGTACAGTTACTAAGCCCCCATGGCAACAAACTGGAGTGGAGTAGGTGGTCTCTGCTTTTGTAATTCATCTTGGATTGTGAGCCTAGTCGGAATGGACCTCCACTGCAGTGCTAGAGGCACAACTCACTTGGCCGGGTCTGGCATCTGGGTGCAGAGGAAGCGCAGGGACTGGAAACTCTTGCGGATGGAGTGAATGTTGGCCATGCCCATGAACACAACCTCACAGTTGGGGTAGTACTCTGTATGGAGGAGGAGATGATGAGAGTCAGTTTGTGACAAATTAACATATCATTAATACTAAAACAACTACTCTAGGGCAGAAAAATAACAGTACAGATTGCGAGTTTGTACAGTTTTTCTGTTGACATTAAGTTGACAATAACATGCTTCCATGCAAACCCATTGACCTCAGTCTCCTGGATCCACTGGCCCAGAGATGAGCCATCTTACCTGGGCATTCACAGCCCCCTCCCTTGGCCCTGTTGGCCACAGCCGCTGCATAGGACCTGGCATCCAGGATCAGCAGCTTTTGTGGCTGGATGGCCAGTGTCTCTACCTCAGAGCTGTTCGTCAGGGACGATTCTGAAACACGAAGAGACACAACCGGAATTAAATCCCTGCATAGGCGATGACAGTCAGTATTATCAAATAAAAGCGGTAATAAATGTCTAAGAGGGACCAGCACTAGTCCTGACAGGCCCACATTGCACAACCATGTGTCTGCAGCAAAGCCACACAAACAGATGGGAAGGTGCTGCTTCAGCACTCTGTGTGTATGGTATGGGTGTGAGAATGTGTGCATGTTTGTGTGTTGTGGACTGACCGAAGTCAGTGTCCACGAGGTCATTGGTGCCGATGATTCCATTGGTTCCATTGATGTAGGATCCGTTTGCCAGGTGTTTGCGGGAGCTGCAGTCCACAGCACAGGCCCTGGCGATGGACTGGACCAGGTGCTCGTCGTCTGCATTCCTCCAGCCCCACCAACTGACCTCCGGCTGGCCGCAGCGGGCGATCACAGCCCCAGTGCTCTGGTGCCTGGAGGACAGGGGAGGAAAGGCATGGGACAGTCAGGAGAGCAGACTGCACTGTGTGGGAAAACAACATGGAGCAACTCTGATCCATTTGGCATCTGGAGTCAATAACAAGGAAAAGGATTGGGTCCAAAAAAACATACATATTCAAAGATGGAAGCCTCCCTACTCATGAAACACACCTCGGGGTGAAAGGAGTTGTCCTTGCTTTGCATTGTATTCACAGATAACCTATCCCTGTTCTCTCTCACTGACTAACAACGCTACACAAAGACAGAAAGCCCCACCTGAACACAACGGCCGGGAACCTCTTCCAGGAGCGGAAGGCTGCCACGTTCTCCAGCTCCTTGTCTGTGATCCAGGCTGGCACCAGGAGCTGCTGCGGATAGCTGGAGCACAACCTGGCAATGCCAGGGGAGAGAGGGGGCAGGGGTTAGAACAGGAGGAGAGGGGGTTAGAACAGGAGGAGGGGGGGGGGAGGAGGGGGGGCAGGGGTTAGAACAGGAGGAGAGGGGGGCACAGGCTGAGTGATGCCTCTAAAAAGTCCCTATCCCTGGACACCTAATCGTGGACAAGGTCCTTATCTACAGGAGGCTCCTCACCAGTGGAGGACAACAGTACAACCAGCCTCTGTATCAGACACACAGAGCAGTGTGTGCAGCAGGGTGACAGCAAACCGTTATCATGGCACTACCCTGGGAGGCCTGGTAATCAGATCAGCCCTGTAGGATGCAGGCTGTCAGGGGGCTGTTAGCTGCTCATACCTGAACTTGCTGTTGATGTCAGATATCCTCCAGGCGTTTTGAGTGTCAAAGCCCATCCTCTCCACCTCATTCTTGAACCAGGAGGTCACATGCTCTCCTAACAGAGCACACAGGGACACATGAGGAGAGATGAGATTAGCCAAAATGACGGGAAGGATCTGAGTAGAGGTTGTCTGAGGACACCGGTGTCCTGGTCTATGTACCTGGCCTGCACAGCTCCCCGTGCTGCTCCTTCTCCCCGGCATACACGTCCACACACCAGGCATGGAAGGGGAAGGAGAAGAGGTCCTCCAAGCAAGACGGAGGGCGAACCACAGCGTTCAGCCGCTTCAGCCACTCCTGACACTGCTCTAAGGTGGAGAATTGACACCTGGGAGACAAGCAGCACAATCATACATACTAGCTTATAGGCCTAAACCAAGACATGAACATCAGCAAAAATGTTGCACGCAATATGCATGTGTGTATTGTTTCAGTTGGTCCTCCTACCTGACGACCTTACAGTCCTTGCAGGTGACATGGAGCTGGAACATGTCACGACACTCCACAGTCTCTATGAGCTGCAGAGGGACCTGGTGAGAGAATAAACACAGACACAGGAACACAACAGTCACACTCTGGTGTACCACAATCTCCAAACCAGCAAGCTGACTTTCTCTCGCACAAACAAATAAGCTAGTTTCAGGCTCCAGGCCTAAATGTGCTCTACAGTCACACAAGGGGACATCCTAAAGTAAAAGAGCAGAAGTCACAAGCACATGCAGTAAATGCTTGTGCAATAATGCCACCAACAAAATGTCTACATTTCAAAAAAAGTTAGTAGGTTAGTTAAATGTTTCACGTTAAGTGTGATAATGCCGATCATGCCAAGAGAACTAAAAGCTACACTGCTGTCACCTTGAAAATCTGAGCACATACTACTCCTTCACAGCTGCAAACTAGCTGCATTAGATGTCAAATAGCATTTCCCAGGCAAAGGTTGCCATTTTCACATCTCCTTCAACACCGCCTTCCGATTTGATGTGCTTCCCTCGTGTACTGATTCAGTACGTACAACTGCTGGATCAATGTGCAGTAAATGTTCATCTGCAGCCCTATCGCCTCATATTTACTGTCTATTAAACCCTCATCTGATCTAGGCAAATACCACCAAAACTACAGTATTATACTGAAGAGATCCAACATGTAGCTTCATGGGCAACTCAACCAAATTCACATAAAAATGTAAGTTATAGATCTAGCCTGATAATTGGTAGATCCGTTCTAAGCTTTCTCGATCACACCTACAGTCGTGGCCAAAAGTTTTCCACAAACTGCGCTGATTCAGTGTCTTTAGATATTTTCTATGGCATACTGAAGTATAATTACAAGCATTTCACAAGTGTCATAGGCTTTTATTGACAATTACACAAAGTTGATGCAAAGACTCAATATTTGCAGTGTTGACCATTCTTATTCAAGGACTCTGCAATCTGCCCTGGCATGCTGTCAATTAACTTCTGGGCCACTGATGACAACCCATTCTTGCATAATCAATGCTTGTAGTTTGTCAGAATGTGGGTTTTTGTTTGTCCACCCGTTTCTTGAGGATTGACCACAAGTTCTCAATGGGATTATGGTCTGGGGAGTTTCCTGGCCATGGACCCAAAACATCAATGTTTTGTTCCCCGAGCCACTTAGTTATTACTTTTGCCTTATGGCAAGGTGCTCCATGCTGGAAAAGGCATTGTTCGTCACCAAATTGTTCCTGGATGGTTAGGAGAAGTTGCTCTGGGAGGATGTGTTGGTACCATTCTTTATTCATGGCTGTGTTCTTAGGAAAAATTGTGAGTGAGCCCACTCCCTTGGCTGAGATGCAACCCCTCACCTTGTCTTCTCCGGACAAGCTTTTTTCCGGATGCCCCAAACAATCGGTAAGGGGATTCAGAGAAAATGACTTTACCCCAGTCCTCAGCAGTCCAATCCCTGTACCTTTTGCAGAATATCAGTCTGTCCCTGATGTTTTTCCTGGAGAGAATTGGCTTCTTTGCTGCCCTTCTTGACACCAGGCCACCCTCCAAAAGTCTTCACCTCACTGTGCGTGCAGATGCACTCACACCTGCCTGCTGCCATTCCCGAGCAAGCTCTGTACTGGTGGTGCCCCGATCCCGCAGCTGAATCAACTTTAGGAGACGGTCCTGGCGCTTGCTGGACTTTCTTCGGCGCCCTGAAGCCTTCTTCACAACAATTGAACCGCTCTCCTTGAAGTTCTTGGTGATCTGATAAATGGTTGATTTAGGTGCAATCTTACTGGCAGCAATATTCTTGCCTGTGAAGCTTTTTTTTTGTGCAAGGCAATGATGACGGCACATGTTTCCTTGCAGGCAACCATGATTGACAGAGGAAGAACAATCATTCCAAGCACCACGCTCCTTTTGAAGCTTCCAGTCTGTTATTCGAACTCAATCAGCATGACAGAGTGATCTCCAGCCTTGTCCTCGTCAACACACACACCTGTGTTAACGAGAGAATCACTGACGTGATGTTAGCTGGTCCTTTTGTGGCAGAGCTGAAATGCAGTGGAAATGTTTTTTGGGGATTCAGTTAATTTGCATGGCAAAGAGGGACTTTGCAGTTAATTGCAATTCATCTGATCACTCTTCATAACATTCTGGAGTATATGCAAATTGCCATCATACAAACTGAGGCAGCAGACTTTTTGAAAATTAATATTTCAGAACTTTTGGCCACGACTGTACAGCGTCCTTGTGCAAAATGGTACGCAGCATCATCTGGATATGTATGCAAAAAAAGTTATACATTCACCTTCTGCTATTTCTGTCAAGCCGTCTAAGTGTACAATTTGATGCATACGTTCAATTTATCCAATGTAGTCACCACATAGAATGCACTGCAACTGCCTCTGCAACGCAATCCTGCAAGACAAACACAGCGTTCCATTGGACCAAAACACAAAGACGCTGTAGGTGTGATCGAGGAGTGAGTTTAGCTTTTGTTTTGTACAACAGCTTCAAACAGCTGAAAATAATATTAATTTTGGGTTATTGAAACAAAAAATGTCACAGTGGTTTAGATCATACGATCATTCTCAACACCCCTCAAACTGAACTTTGGACCTCGAAACCAGTCCCACTGCTTTTTTCCCCCCAGGGACTGATTAAGACCTGAAACACCAGGTGGGTGCAATTAATTATCAGGTAGATCAGGAAAAACAGCAGCATCCGGACCTGGTAAGAGTTAAATATCCTTACTTTACACTATACATTGCTTGTTTGGTCACAAACTGAAATTAGGCAAACATTAAAGAATTTTAGCAACCAGGAAATGGAAGGGCAAAGTTTCACCCAAAAGCACATTTTCTGCTCTGCAGTGACTCAGAGGGGAGTGCAGCGAATGCTGGTTTTACAATTCCAACACGGTCCAATGCCATGCAGAATGGACAGGCGGTCAGTGTTCAACAGGTTCACACACAGTTGCCATGTCATTATCCATCCCAGCCCAGTCTGTGAGCAGGGCAACACGCTGTGCATGCAGGGGCTGCTGGGTACTTACTGACACCTCACAACAACTGTCACTCTGTTGTTCAAAACAAAACAGGAGAGACAATAAAAGACAAGGGAAACAGAGTTAAAGCAGTGTCTGTTCTGCTGCTATTGCCTGGCCACACATTCCTTACGCTCTGTTATAATTCCTGCTCTCTAATCTACATCTGACCACATAATAAATTCCTCGGATGCTTGTTAACGGCCTGCCTCACTGCGCGCTCTCTCTCTCTCCATTCTCTCTTTATGTGAGTGGTGAACCACAGCCATGTGATGCAAACGCTTTACCATCCAATCCAAATGTGTGAAGAGAACACACTCCGTTTTATTAAACATAGTGAGATTCAGCTCCAATATAACTAGACTGATGGCAGAAAAGGGAGGGGGAAAAAGGAAAAAAACAAAAACAAAAAACACGTGAGCGAGCTGGTAAGAACTGGAACATTATAACACAGGTGATTGAGCAAAAATGTCCCTGTATATGTCAAAACATGCCAATCCAAAAGGCGCAGAACCTGCACAACAATGATGTTTATCACTAAGGTACTATACTACTACAGTGAGAGGAAGTGAAGCAGTGTCATTTGTTTGTAAATTGGGGGAATGTTCTATACTACTAACAGTGTAATAATGAGATGTCAATTTCTAAGAATAACCACACATTGGTAACAAAGACGGTCTTTATAAAACAGGGCAAAAGGGGGAGAGGGCGGAAGTGTTGTGCATCCCTGATGGGATCTTTGCAACCATGGCAACGGCATGTGGAAAGAGAAGCGCAAAACAACTGAGAATGCCCTCTCCAGACTGCCTGCCTTGTTACCACAACAGTAGTGGCACACTGTCACTGGACCCAGCACACAGTCTCCATTCATAAAAAGTCAAGGTGCAGAGACTGGAGACAATAGGGTTTCACTTTACTGACCAGCTGTAGAGTTTCTTCAGACACTTAGGCACTGTCTGTGAAATTAAAGTGTGTGTTAGAGCTGGGTGATAAACTGTGTGCTATCAAGTCCCAAGCCTTCACTTAGTTAGTCGGCAGTACTTACATTTACGATGGACTCTTTGAACTTGATGTGGAGGCGGTAGCTGGACATGGCGATGATTGCATCCTCCGCTCTCCCCACATACTTTGTGAACTCCCCATGCAGCTCGGGAAAGGGCACCTGGCACCACAGGAGGGAAGTTATCAAAGGGCACAGAACCTTATCACTTATAAAGGTGCCATATTTTGTATTTTATTTTACCTTTATTTTACTAGGCAAGTCAGTTAAGAACAAATTCTTATTTTCAATGACGGCCTAGGAACAGTGGGTTAACTGCCTGTTCAGGGGCAGAACGACAGATTTTTGTACCTTGTCAGCTCGGGATTTGAACTTACAACCTTTTGGTTACTAGTCCAATGCTCTAACTACGAGGCTACACTGCCGCCCCATATAAATACACACCTACTCTAAATTACCATTACAAACACATGTAGAAGAATGACTTTGCGATAACTGTACAGGCATGACTTGAAATTGTGCTAACCAGCTCCGGCAATTAGTGTTCTCACCTGCAGGCTCCCCTCCTCCAGGACTGGGGGCTTCTTGGGGAAGATCTGATTGGCCTGGATACATTCCATGCTCTGCGGCCCCTCCTCCTCCTGCCAATCAGAAAATATGTTGTTGATTATGTGGAATGTCCGTTATCTTGTAAAATAACTCAATAGTCCACTACTATCCCCATTCACTGGTTACAACCAGCAACGACTGTAGCCATTCCCCAACCACTCCCACATTTAACCATACCTCTAACAGGAACTTAATTGAATAGGCTTTCACAAACAGCCAATGATGAAGCCAAATGTAATCAGAGGAGTGTTGATACTAAAACCAACTATAAATAGGTGTGTGGTCTTAAATCATCCCTGTGCAATCTCTCAATCCTCCACACACACACACACAGGCCCAAGTCCCCTGCGAAGAGTACCTCACCCTTGGCTGACAGCCTGGCATGGTACTAAAGTCTGTGTCTGTGTAACCCAGTTCAGAGCCAGAAACAGATACCGGCTGCAGAGCACACTACGCCAAGTACAAAATATCATAAGTAATCCTTTTACAACCAAGTGTCTTAAATAATTACAGGTCTAAATGTAATTTGGGTGGCTGGATCCAATTATGGTCCCCTTTGATTTCTATTGGTATCCGTCTGTGCCACACGTGAGGAGCTCTTTGATGTTGCATACCATACTTCTCAATTTAATGAGCATATTTCAGAAACCCACAGAGGACATTTCTTTGATGGTAATGTGAGGCATGAAGACGTAAGCAGTTTAATAGTTTTTATTCAGGGACTAAATTGTAGAATTCTTTTTAAAACTGCCTTCTGAAATAGGGCCCTGTGCTCTTTGCTTTGTCCCGGTCCGTTTCAGCAGCACCCTGGGGCCCATGCGCAGTAAGGCTAGGACACAATAGGAGTTCAGTCTAGTGAGAACATAATGGCAATACTGGCAAGGACAAAGAGAGATTAGGGTGGTCCGTAGACATTGCAGATAAAAGACATGGCTGGGGCAGCAGGCTCAGTGTGACCATCCCACCAACTGAACGCTGTCTGGGAGCCAAGCTCATTGTCCTGTTCGTCCGCATGGCTGGGGTAACACTCTGTAGGGGCCAGTCAGGGGGCAGGCACAGGAACGCACAACACACACGGGCAGACACACACGCATAAAAAGACATACACATCAGGTATTTACGGTCTGAAAGACACTCGCCCACCAGGCAAACCAGGAGTATTTTTTTGGATTGATATCAGGTATTTTATATCTCCTTGCCAATGGGGCAACCTCAAGTTGCGTGACTGCTGAGGTCACACCCCCACCCAAGTTATAGGGCTACCCTTAATGTCAATCCCCGCACACACACTTTCAGAACAAGGTTTATGATTGACCAAGATGTAACTCATCACACGCAGTGGTAATACTACTCCATATCACTAAGGCTTCCAGTCAAAATCAAACAATCCCTGCTGAGGCAGCAGACTGGGTGGAACTTTGACATTATGTCCGATGCGACCATCTAGCTACCAGTAAACACAGCGGATTTAAAAAGGCTGAAAATCAATGGAGTTTCCGATTCGGCAGACACACAGATAGCTCTTCTGCACTGGTAGATAGAAAACGGTCATGATGAAGGATGGACTTTACCATGGCCCTTGTGAAGGAGTGTGGGTCACTGGACAAGGACCACAGGCCTTCTTCACTGGACCCCAAATCTAAGTCTGTAGAGAGTGGAACAAGGGGAAAGATCTCATTTGATTGCGCCATAAAACTGGACTACAGTAGTCTATCTTATTGCAGAGGATCCCTTGTAAACAATCTCTCATTAACAGTGACCACATGGATGAGTGTAACACCCTGCAGTACCTGGATTTGGAGTGCAGGGCACACAAAGTCATTCTGTGTCACATGTAGAAAATGAAATACAGCCTTTACGCAGACAAAGATGTTCTTTTCAATAGGTTATCACTTCAAAATGATAAGAAACTAAACAAAATGAGTAGCGAGAACTGATGTGCACCGGTTTTGCTACGTACCAAAAGAGAACAAGCAACAGATGAGGTGCGATCCTGATGATCCTGTTTTGCAAATTTCAGTTAGAGTGAAGACATTGAATTCTGTAAAAAAGAAAAGAAAAAAAAGAGAACATGAAACTAGTTATTATAAGGAATGAACAAATAGTTAATCTGCAAACATCTCAAACAGCTTACTTTTCGCTGGAACATTCAATCTACAATAGACCTTTTCATTCCCTGGTAAATATAGCTGTGCTGGTGGGTACAGTAGGCTGCAAGTGAGGTGAGAGACACCACTTAAAACACATTTATGTAATGGAAAAAAAGCCAATTACGTCCAGTTGGGCCACAGTATACTATGCTCATCAATTCTGATAAGGGGGGGTAACTGTAAGCTAAGGTACAGCTACAGTGCATTTGAAAATAATTCAGACCACTTCCCTTTTCCCACATTTTTATATTACAGCCTTACTCTAAAATGGATTAGACAAAACAATTTCCAAACAATACTCGAAATTGAGCTCAGGTGCATCCGGTTTCCATTGACAATCCTTGAGATGTTTCTACAACTTGAAGTCCACTGGTGGTAAATTCAATGGATTGAACATGATTTGGAAAGGCACACACCTGTCTATATAAAATATATACAAGGTTCCACAGTTGACAGTGCATGTCACAGCAAAAACCAAGCAATGAGGTTCAAAGGAATTGTCCGTAGAGCTCAGAGACAGGATTGTGTCAAGGCACAGATCTGGGGAAGGGTACCAGATCTGGGTGGGATTGAAGGTTTGAAGGGAAGGGTAGCATTGAAGGTGCCCAAGAACACAGTGGCCTCAATCATTCTTAAATGGAAGAAGTTTGGAACCACCAAGACTCTTCCGAGAGCTGGCTACCCGGCCAAACTGAGCAGTCGGGGAGAGGGCCTTGGTCAGGGGGTGACCAAGAACCAGATGGTCACTCTGACAGAGCTCAAGAGTTCCTCTTTGGAGATGGGAGAACCTGTGCCACAAAACATAAAAATTAAACTGTTTTTGCTGTCATTATGGGGTAGTGTGTAGATTATATATTTTTTTTTAAAATCCTGATCATTTAGAGAATAAGGCTGTAACGTAACAGTCCAGGGGTCTGAACGCTTTCCAAATGCAGTTTAAAACGTGTCATTCATTACTCATTCTACATTTACAAAACAGAGTAGACAGCCAGCACAGTCAGTCACTAAAATGCTGCTGGCAGTGTGTGGTACTGCAATGAAAAACTGAGCATTAATTTTCCACGTTCATTGATATTTTCGTTTTAGTAGGGTCTGCTCTGTTCTTCAGTGCATTCAGAAAGTATTCATACACCAACTTATTCAACATGTTCTTGTTACAGCCTGAATGAAAATGTTTTTTAAAATGTTTTATTCTCACCCATCTACAAACAATACCCCATAATGACACTGTTTTTAGAAATGTTTGCAAAATTGATTGAAAACAGAATACAGAAATATCTAATTTACAGAGTATTTACACCACTGAGTCAATACATGTTAGAATCACCTTTGGCAGAGATTACAGCTGTGAGTCTTTCTGGGTAAATCTAAGAGCTTTGAACACCTGGATGTTACAATATTTGCCCATTCTTTTCAAAAATCAAGCTCTGTCAAATTGGTTGTTGATCACTGCTAGACAACAATTTAAGTCTTGCCATAGATCTATGAGCAGATTTAAGTCAAAACTAACTTGGCCACTCAAGAACATTCAGTCTTCTTGGTAAGCAACTCCACTGTAGATTTAGACTTGTGTTTTAGATTATTGTCCTGTTGAAAGGTGAAAGGTGAATTAATCTCCCAGTGTCTGGTGGAAAGCAGCCTGAACCAGGTTTTCCTGTAGGATTGCCTGTGCTTAGCAACATTGTTTGTTTTTTTTATCCTGAGAAAAAAAAAAAAAAAAAAAGAAAAACTCTCCAGCCCTTAACAATTACAAGCATACCCCTATGATGCAGCCACCACTACGCTTGAAGATTTGTATTTGCCCCAAATATCACACTTTGTATTCAGGACAAAAAGTTAGTTGCTTTGCCACATTTCTTCAAGCACTACTTTAGTGCATTGTTGCAAACAGAATGTATGTTTTGGAATAGTTGTATTTTGTACAGGCTTCCTTCTTTTCACTCTGTCAATAAGGTTAGTATTGTGGAGTAACTACAATGTTGTTTCAGGTTTCTCTTATCACAGCCATTAAACTAACTGTTTTAAAGTCACCATTGGCCTCATGGTGAAATACCTGAGCAGTTTCCTTCCTCTCCGGCAACTGAGTTAGGAAAGACGCCTTTATCTTTGCAGTCCCTGGGTGTATTGATACACCACCCAAAGTGTGTGTGTGTGTGCGTGTGGGGTACAGAGATGTGGAAGTCATACAAAATTAATGTTAAAACACTATTGCACACAAGTGTGTCCATGCAACTTATGTGACTTGTTAAGAAAATGTTTACTCCTGAACTTTATGCTTGCCATAACAAAGGGGTTGAATACTTTTTGACTCAAGGCATTTTAGGTTTTCATTTCTAATTAATATGCAAATATTTTTAAACACATAACTCGACATTACGGGGTATTGTGTGTAGGCCAGTAACCAAAAATCTCAATTTAATTAATTTTAGATTCAGGCTGTAACACAACAAAATGTGGAAAAAGTCAAGGGGTGTGAATACTTTCTGAAGGCACTGTACATTTTGGGCGTTCAGACAAAGGGGGATACCTCGTCACGTCTTTAGCACCCGAAGACAGTGGGTTAACTACCTTGCTCAGGGGCAGAACGACAGATTTTTACCTTGTTAGCAAGGGGATTCAATCCAGAAACATTTCAGTTACTGTCCCAACGCTCTAATCACTAAGGCTATCGTTAGAAAGATTAAGTTCTCGTCTATTTCAGTCAAATAATGTCTAAGCGTTACGGTATCCATATGACCGATTCTGTTGGACCAAACCTCAAATAGAGTTTAAATGGCTTGTTGTCAGAAAGGAAGAAGTCATCTTTCGTCTTTTCTGTGAGTGGGAAGGGCTTGGTGTCTGTGTGCGAGTGGGAAGTTGCACAGTGCACAGAGGGAGTCGAAACCAAAGACACAGAACACTCATACATTATATATTTTTTTTTAAACAAACCTTGATTTCTACGATACAGGCATTTGGAACTTTGCTCTAAAACATGAATTTGAATTAATTCTAATGTTGCCCAGCCCTACAAACCAGGCCATTTTGCCTTTACATTGCACCTTCATTGTCTCACCTCAACCTACCTGCATTAACAGTTCCACAAATGCTTGTAAAATGTCAGACCCTGCAGACTGAAAGAGCCTGATTCCTTTCTGAACCGTAGAACCTGAACCTACTAGATTGTGAAGACCTAGGCACAGCCTAAAGGGACGTCATTCTGTCACCTGACTGAGCCGAGAGCTAAGTTAGCAGTGCATGCTCCAGAGGTACCCTCCTCCTCACTGGCACTGACTGATAAAACATATTGACCACAGCTCCATGTTAACTAACTACAATCCTGTGGCTCTGCTTTAACATTTAGAAATGTTACTAATTCTCACCATTTCCCTCACAAGGCAAAAAGGGACGTTCACTGACTCCACTGTAGTGCAAGGGAATTGGAGTCATGATAAGGGCATGAGCTAGTCTAGCTGTAATGTTCTGACAGATAAGCCTGATATTATCAAAACATGTGACATTCAAAGCCAATCTTTCCAGCAGTGAATAAAAACATGTTTCTCAAACTATTTATTGTTAACTGTGTGAATCACCAACACTAATCAAGGACCAGTAGAGAAGAACTAGCCTATCAGATAATTTGACTAACATATTAGTAATCATGCATCAAAGCAGAAACTTTTGAATTCCAGATAGCCAACTAACGTTATTGGTGAACGGTAGCAGTTTGCCTTGACTGTTATCTTTACAGAGATTAAGCTAGCAAGGCAAGCAATTAGAATATAGTGCTGAGCGATGAAACATTTATGTTATTTTGGGGTTATTAAAACAAAGGTAAGTTTAATTATTTGAATTCCATTTCATTTCATTTCAGTCTTCGGGACCCCAAGGGGTGCACGTTTTGGTTTTTGCACTAACACTACACAGCTAATTCAAATAATAAATTTGATCATTTGATTCGTTGGTTAGGATGAAAAACAAAACGTGCAGCCCTTGGGCAGCACACAAGCCTAAGATGACCATGTGCTGGAGTGGTGTATAGTTGGCCGGCATTGGACACTAGAGCAGTGGAAACGCGTTCTCTGGAGTGATGAATAACGCTTCCCCATCTGGCAGTCCAACGGACGAATGTGGGTTTGGCGGATGCCAGGAGAACGCTACCTGCCCGAATGCATAGTGCCAACTACAGTTTGGTGGAGGAGGAATAATGGTCTGGGACTGTTTTTCATGGTTCAGGTTAGGCCCCTCAGTTCCAGTGAAGGGAAATCTTAATGCTACAGCATACAACGACATTCTAGACGATTTTGTGCTTCCAACTTTGTGCAACAGTTTGGGGAAAGCCCTTTCCTGTTTCAGCATGACAATGCCCCCGTGCACAAAGTGAGGTCCATACAGAAATGGTTTGTTGAGATCAGTGTGGAAGAACTTGACTGGCCTCCACAGAGCCCTGCCCTCAACACCATCAAACACCTTTGGGATGAATTGTTACACCGACTGTGAGCCGGAGCTAATCACCCAACATCAATGCCCAACCACAATGGAAGCAAGTGCCTACAGTAATGTTACGGCGCCTAGTGGAAAGCCTTCCCAGAAGAGTGGAGGAGGTCATAGCAGCAAAGGGGTGAACCAAATCCATATTAATGCTCATGATTTTGGAATGAGATGTTCAACGAGCAGGTGTGCACATACTTTTGGTCATGTAATGCATGTTAAAGGTCGATTCGCGACGTGCAATAGAAAAATAGCAATTTCAACAAGTATTATTGGATAACTAGCTAACTCAAGGTTAATACTAATTAGCGAGACTAATCTTAAACGTTTTATTACCCAACTACGTTAACGTTAGTTAGCAGGCTGGCTAATTATCCAAATATCCATTCTGTTTCTCATGTTAACTGTCAACAATTGATACAGACAATTTTGTACCCGATTGGAGTTTACCACGTTAGTTAGCTGGCTAACTTGGGTAGTTGTAGTTTCCTCTTTGAGCCATCTTATAACGTAGCACACGTTAACGTTACGTTAACTAGTAGCGGCGAGCTAGCCTAGTCCAGTCAATCGAAACAATATACATCACATGGCTAGTTAGCGGCTAACGTCAGTTAGTTAAGCTGTGAGAATGCTATTTTCTCGTTATGACTTTGACAGGTCAAAATAAATATATTGCTGTTTGGGTACGACGTAGTTATGCTTCTTCCAGTTCTAAAGTTACAGTTAGCTAGTAATCGTAGTCAGGGCTAGCCATTGCTTGCTCTTTCTGGAACTGTTTTTGTTGTTGTTATGAGGGCGGACCCCAAAACTGAGGCCTCTGTCAAAACACACCGAAGCAGGAAAACAACCGGCGGACTCACCAGAGAGAAAGAAATGACAATATAAACGTTAATGATCCAGTTGAAGATCCGTGCACTGGGTTTGCAATAAATTACACGTTAGGATATACATTTGTCATATTCGAGGCCAGTTTCAATACGTCCCGTAGAAGAATCGAGTCGCCATCGCTGCGAATCGCCAACCCAATATTATACGTGACGTGGTACGCAACGTAACCACGTTTATTTGGATGTGGGGGATGGGTACGCAAACGAATCACATGAGCATGTAAACAAATAAATAAATGCAAGCTTTACGCTATCCGGTGTCGTTGGGACGTCCATACCATAAGCCCTGACACCTATCCTAACCGTTTTAAATGTTAACTTCAATTGGGTAGCGTCAGTTGGGATGTCCCAAGGATTCGTTTGAGACTTTTCCAAGAAAAGTACACCGTTTTTAAACCTATTTCTACTATATTTGTTTACATCTGTCTTAACGTTACATACATTTTTAGTAGGCCTAAACTTATACTAGGCCACCAGAGAGAATTTGTCATTGTAGAAAACCAGCATTGACCTATTTTCCTATGCTTTTGTGCATGTTGACACCAACTTAGCATTGAGAAACGATCAAGCTGAAGCACTCATTTGGATTTTATTGATTTTAAATTATCATCAATAACCACTGCCAGAAAAAAATACATTAGAATATTATATTTTCCCTGTGTGTCGGTGTGTGTGTGTGTGTGCACTCCAAAAACTGAGACTAATTTGTGATGCCTAAAGTGGTAACAAAAAACACAACACACATAGGATCTTATTCAATAATGTATTGGATGATGGTTTCATACATATGTGAATCCAAGACACTTGGTATATTTTTGTCCATTCCTTAACAGCTTCTAATGCCTTGAAACATGAGATGAGATGTTAGCCTTTTGAGCACCTCATCTGTATTAACAGGTTTTAATTACATTTATTTTGACAGGAGAGGTGACGCCAGAGCACATATTGTTAAACAACATTTGGAATCCCTTTATGATCAAACCCAAATCTCATAGGTAATTCAGTAAAACAATCACATCCTTGCTTTTACCCAGTGTACTCAACCACTTTACACCTTCTAGTGACAGAGGTCTATGACCATCAAATCACAATTTATCAACAAGTCCAGAAAAATCATGACGCTTACTTGATATGGGATAAAAAGTCATTTCTAAATGTCTGCTTTTTACTTAGGGATTTGGGATAGAAAATTTCAGAGGGACTTTGTTTAGTCTGGTTTTCATTCATTTCACCATCTTATTCACACATTACTAAACCAGTCTTGTGAATACTACAAAGAGTCAATTCAGTCAGTTGAATATACAACACATTGTGTCTGTCACAAAAATTGCCAATTGCAACATGCATGGTTTCACCAGTGTAAAAAGGGATGAGTGCTGATTCAATGTCAATGCGCCAGAACAATAATACAAAACAGTCTATTCCCCTTTTAAGTGATCAGTATGAAATTGCATGCAAAATTCAAACAGTTAAATTAGGTTTATGTGAATATGTAAAGGTCCATAAGGGTCTGTGTAAATCAATTCCATTTTCAGCCATTTATTTGTCAATTCTTCTGTGTAAGACGATGAGATCTCATACAAGAAATGTTACTTCTAAGTACTCCCATACACAGTATCACTGATATAGAAAATGAGTTGTAAAAATAAAGGACAGTTCATCATAGATTAATATAGGATATCCAGATTCCCCATTTCATCCTTAGAGGTATACAGTGTCATTCTGAAGTGTCAAGCACATACTGTATCTGCTCAGCAAGTATGGAAGAGTCAGTTCTGTCAGGATGTCAGCAATTTTATACTTTTACCTCTCCCTGTTTGCTTCACAAAAAAACACTATATTTAATGACCTAACACTGTCATTGTACCAATGGATTACAAAATAGCCTGCCATTTCTCTCAAAAAACAACCATTTGTTTTCCATGTGCATTCCCATAGTTAAAACTTCCATAATCCCATATAACATATGGCAGAACCATTCTGTCTACTGGTTTCTTCTGTTATTATATTCATTAATTATTGTGTTTACCAGTTATGAAAGCGACTGGTTCAGTAAAGCTTTAAGAAGCAAGACTACCCTGAGAGAAGGTCTAAAACACGGGCATGCTTGCCAGACCAGAACTGGCTCATATGGGTTTTAGTTAAAGGGATAGTTCCCCCAAATAACAAAATTACATATTGGTTACCTTACCCTGTAAGCAGTCTACGGACAAGGTTTGGCTGCAATCTATGCTTTGGTTTAGTTTGTTGGATGGGATTTTGTCACGTGCACAAGTATAGTGAAATTGCTGCTTATAGATGATTTGAACATGATGTGTGAAAATGCTAATATCGGTAACATGACTTGAATGGGATTTGTGCCACAAATGCTAAAAGGTTAACATTTGGGAACAGTGCCAGGGAAATAAAGCCAAAGCATGGATTACTGTCGTTCCTTGTCCGTAGACTGGTTTCCTTACCCTGTAAGCAATGTCATTTGGTCATTTGGAAGAATGATCCCTTGAATAAATCTGTACACTATATTTCGATATAGGCAGCACATTTTGTTCAAGAACAAGATATAATTTTCAGTAAATGTGTAATATTTATATATCTATACATATACAATCCAAATCCTCTGAACTAGTTAGACAGTGTTTACTACCAATTTCAACAATACAGTAAAGGCAAAGACTCACTTGTGGACACTAAAAATTACATTTTTTGAATCCTCACAATTATTTAAATCTAAGTGCTGTAAGTAGTTCATACACAAGGTATTGAAGTCCTATTAAAATGGTTGAGTACAAAACAGAAGGAAAATACAGAAGATTATAACAAACTGCAAGCATGACAAAACTAATATATTCAATACAGTAGTGGCCAGCGGCAAGGATAATGAGACAATCAATTCCATTCTGTGTCATAGAATGTACATTCTAACTGAATTCAATGGAGTCAAATGTTGGTCATACTGTATCATGTTCTTTCCATCAGGATTCATTTGCATGCTTTCAGATTTTTATTCCAGTCAGACAGAGCCAAACAGAGGGACTTGTCAGTGCTCTATAGTGCATTATTTCTTTCTACAGTATGTTTCCACCATGTAATCCAACCAGAGTTGTTTGAATGACTCAAGACTGTGTTTGCCCACTGAGCTAAGAACAAGATCGACATGAATGCAGGAGGAACAGCATGAGTCTCTGAAAGGACAGAATTAGGATGGAGAGAAAGGGAGCAGAGGATGAAGCATGTTGTCCTTTGTAATCCAAGAGCAGGGGTTCTCAATGTGGTCTTTAAAGAATGCTCATGTTTGCCTGAGACTCCTCACTAGAAGATTATCAGGTTCCATTGTTGTCTGAGACATCACTCAAACATATCTTAATCCATTTATTCAAAGGTTGGAAGGTCATGAGTGTGAATGACAACGCAATCATGGCATGATCTGCATCAACAAAAACTGAGGTAACCAGGTGTGCATTGGCCCATTATAGTCTGACGCCAGTGATTTAGAGGACGAGAGCAGTCTGAAAGAAATCATGTAAACTGTGCTCATGTGTAGTGAGTTTCATTTACTGCCTAGTAAACCTCAATGATAAAAAATAAATACAAAATACACTAAATAGATTCTACATTTCCTTTCTTATTTTTTGCAGATGTTTTTTTTTTCCTCACAAATTTTTGCTCAAGTATATCACAGGTGACTAACTATAGAGGATAACAGGGTCAGTGAAGTACCATGCTACATCTGGTTCAGAAGGCTATTGCAGACAATTCTACAACATGTACAACCACACTTTATATGTTTGTTACAAATGTTTCAAAACATTCAACCAAGAACCCAGGTACATACAAGATGTTGAATATTTAGAGTCTTAAAGGACTATCTCTCAGTCAGTAGTAGAATTTCACGGTACTTGACTTAAACAGTCCCGTCTTACAGACAAAATCTGAAAAATTGCTATTCAAAAAGTAGCAAATTTGGTCAGTCTCTTTTTAAATAACTATAGTGCTTTTGATGGCTTAAGACAGGGGTCTTTTTTAATCTCACCCAGTGGCAATCTACACAACTTCAGTGTACATTTCATGACACCATAGCTGCAAAAGTCTTTACGTCAGAGTCCATTAGGTAAAACAACAGCTAGTGCTGTTACATATATTTCAAAGTAGTATCCATTATCAAAAAACCTAAAACACATCTATAAATATTTTTTATTTTCTAAAAGTCCTCTAAGGGAATTTTTCTGTAAGAGTTTAGCTCTGGTTCCCCCGGTTTTCCGAAAAGGGTTATTTATTTAGTGTGATCAGACAGGGAGCACAGGCGTTGAGGAGCCAGGCTCCACTCCATGTGCTCAGGAAGCTTCTCTTTGAGAGAGTCTCCCATGTGCAGTGCGATTCAGCAGGACTGGGGAAATGTGGAGGGAGGGAGGGGCCTAAAACTCCCACTCCAGGGTCTCCTCTCGGTTAGCTGCTCTTTCCAGCCTATGGATGATATTGTTGAGGTTGGCCATTTTCTCAGTGCGTCTCTGAACACTCTTGTTGGGCTTGGGGCTCTGGATGGGAGGCAGGGGGTTAGGGTCCAGGCTGTGGTTGGTGCTTGTGGTGGGTGGGTTGGGCAGGGATGGCGAGATGGGTGTAGAGGAAGACGGGACAGGGGAGACAGACATCATGAGGCCGGGTGAGGAGGCAGCGGAGGGGGAGTTGAGGGAGACCTCTAGGCTGCTGCGACAGGGCTCCGATGATGCCTTGAAGCTGACTGGGTCTACAAAAGACTTGCTGGAGTTGTCACCCTCGTGCCTGGACTGGCTGGCTCTCTGGGGGCCATCAAGGGAGAGCTCCCCATGGAAGAGCCCCTGAGCCTGGCTACTCATCCCTTCTTCCTGCCTCAGGCTCTGAATATAGTGTGGAGCCAGGTGGGGCTCTTGGCAGCCGACCATCAGGTCCCCATGCTCCGTTTTCAACTGAGGGAACTGGACGCCCATAGAGAAACACTGGATCTCAGACTGTCCGTTGAAGCCCTCTCTCTCCTCCTCCTCTCCCTCACTGGCCTCCTGTTTAACATGAGGCAGTGATGCGTTGGCGCTGAGGGGGAGGATGGGGTGGGGGGTGCGTCCAGTGGGGTGCAGCAGCCCCCTCTCATCCCCGTCTGAGGTGGGGCTCTGTGTCGCCGAGGGAGAGTAGCTGTGGTGTTCTGCATCCGTGTCGTTGTCCTGGAGACCCTCCATGAGGACCTCCCGTCGCATCCTGGACCTGCTTAGAAAAACAACAATCAAACAAACAGTTGGAAGGAGTCGTGTATTTCATTCATCTAAAAAAGCATTCAAGTATTCTGTTAGTAATTCCATGTACTATATTGATCAAATGTCATTATTCTAGTCGCTTTGGGGGTGGGGATCTGAAGCAATGTCTGACCTATAGTTGTGAAACCAGTTGATGACGGTATTGGTTTTGAGGTTGAGCTGGGAGGCCAGTATCTCAATGGTGTGCTGGGATGGGTATGGCTCCAGGAGATAGGCCTTCCTCAGAGCATCCTTCTCCTCAGCCCCCAGCACCACCCTGGGCTTCTTCACCTGGCTGTAGGGACACAGGTCTATGGAGACCAGGGCCGGGCTCACACACTCAGAGTTGGCGCTGGGAGAGTCACTATCTGAGCCGGTACTCAGCAGTCCATACCGCCGCTTCAGATAGGCTTGGAGGACAGAGAGAGAAAGAGTTAGAGAATTCAATGACGACGCACGGAATAACATGAATCAATACATCACACACCGTAGGGCGGCAGGGTAGCCTAGTGGTTAGAGCGTTGGACAAGTAACCGAAAGGTTGCAAGTTCAAATCCCCGAGCTGACAAGGTACAAATCTGTCGTTCTGGCCCTGAACAGGCAGTTAACCCACTGTTCCTAGGCCGTCATTGAAAATAAGAATTTGTTCTTAACTGACTTGCCTAGTAAAATAAAGGTAAAATAAAATAAAAAAATTAAATAAATAAATAGCTGCTGTACATAAATCAATGGATACACTCAGTGCTCTACTGTATATGAGCAGGTACAGCAAATACACATACTGATAACAGAACACCAGATACCATGCTGTAAATAGACCAACCTTTCTTCTCCATCTTCTTCATGTCCCTCAGCTTGTCCACATTGTGCGGGTCGTTGAGCCACAATTGCATGCGGACAAAAGGCTCCCTGCCTTTGAGGCTGAGTTTATGCCAGGGCTTGGGCCTGGAGAGCAGGTCTGACACTGAGCCCTGGGTGAGGCCCAGTATACTCTCCCCAAAGAGCCGCTGGCCTAGAACACGCACACAAACAAAAAGGTGTAAACACACACCTTAACACGTTTCCCAAACACTGCTGACCTAGTAGACACATGACATAACTAAGACTTTTTTTTTTCCTAGTCAGGTGGTCAGACCAAACCACAACACATATCAATAATTCACCAGAACATAGACACTCATTTCTAAAAACCCATATCTAGATACAGTGCCTTGCGAAAGTATTCGGCCCCCTTGAACTTTGCGAACTTTTGCCACATTTCAGGCTTCAAACATAAAGATATAAAACTGTATTTTTTTGTGAAGAATCAACAACAAGTGGGACACAATCATGAAGTGGAACGACATTTATTGGATATTTCAAACTTTTTTAACAAATCAAAAACTGAAAAATTGGGCGTGCAAAATTATTCAGCCCCCTTAAGTTAATACTTTGTAGCGCCACCTTTTGCTGTGATTACAGCTGTAAGTCGCTTGGGGTATGTCTCTATCAGTTTTGCACATCGAGAGACTGAAATTTCTTCCCATTCCTCCTTGCAAAACAGCTCGAGCTCAGTGAGGTTGGATGGAGAGCATTTGTGAACAGCAGTTTTCAGTTCTTTCCACAGATTCTCGATTGGATTCAGGTCTGGACTTTGACTTGGCCATTCTAACACCTGGATATGTTTATTTTTGAACCATTCCATTGTAGATTTTGCTTTATGTTTTGGATCATTGTCTTGTTGGAAGACAAATCTCCGTCCCAGTCTCAGGTCTTTTGCAGACTCCATCAGGTTTTCTTCCAGAATGGTCCTGTATTTGGCTCCATCCATCTTCCCATCAATTTTAACCATCTTCCCTGTCCCTGCTGAAGAAAAGCAGGCCCAAACCATGATGCTGCCATCACCATGTTTGACAGTGGGGATGGTGTGTTCACGGTGATGATCTGTGTTGCTTTTACGCCAAACATAACGTTTTGCATTGTTGCCAAAAAGTTCAATTTTGGTTTCATCTGACCAGAGCACCTTCTTCCACATGTTTGGTGTGTCTCCCAGGTGGCTTGTGGCAAACTTTAAACAACACTTTTTATGGCTATCTTTAAGAAATGGCTTTCTTCTTGCCACTCTTCCATAAAGGCCAGATTTGTGCAATATACGACTGATTGTTGTCCTATGGACAGAGTCTCCCACCTCAGCTGTAGATCTCTGCAGTTCATCCAGAGTGATCATGGGCCTCTTGGCTGCATCTCTGATCAGTCTTCTCCTTGTATGAGCTGAAAGTTTAGAGGGGCGGCCAGGTCTTGGTAGATTTGCAGTGGTCTGATACTCCTTCCATTTCAATATTATCGCTTGCACAGTGCTCCTTGGTATGTTTAAAGCTTGGGAAATCTTTTTGTATCCAAATCCGGCTTTAAACTTCTTCACAACAGTATCTTGGACCTGCCTGGTGTGTTCCTTGTTCTTCGTGATGCTCTCTGCGCTTTTAACGGACCTCTGAGACTATCACAGTGCAGGTGCATTTATACGGAGACTTGATTACACACAGGTGGATTGTATTTATCATCATTAGTCATTTAGGTCAACATTGGATCATTCAGAGATCCTCACTGAACTTCTGGAGAGAGTTTGCTGCACTGAAAGTAAAGGGGCTGAATAATTTTGCACGCCCAATTTTTCAGTTTTTGATTTGTTAAAAAAGTTTGAAATATCCAATAAATGTCATTCCACTTCATGATTGTGTCCCACTTGTTGTTGATTCTTCACAAAAAAATACAGTTTTATATCTTTATGTTTGAAGCCTGAAATGTGGAAAAATGTCGCAAAGTTCAAGGGGGCCGAATACTTTCGCAAGGCACTGTACACCAACAGACTCACCCAGGTTGTTGTCTGTCAGTACCTCCTTGACTTTCTTGGTGATAGCGTATGTGTCCAACTCTGGGTACATGGCCACCAGCTCCTGGATGCCCAGCGGGGTATGGGGCTGGTGAAGGGAAAGCAGACTGGGGGTGGACTTCCCTCCCTCTGGGTGGGGGTTCACCAGGCCCTCAGGCTGCTGGTTCTCCTTGCTGCTCTCCAGGGTCAGGCTGACGGGCTCCACCAGCGGGCTGGGGTGGATCTCCTCTGGGCTGGGGGGCGGGGAGGGCGACGACTGGGCCGTCACTGGGCTTTTATCTATGGGCGGAAGTCACAAAACATCAGAGGGTAATATAATCAGTTAGAGAAACAGATAAAGAAGCAAAGAGACCTTCTCCATTCAACTGATTGACCAGAACTTAAATGTATACAAACTATTACTTCTAGTAAATAAATGTGTCCATGTTGCAATGTGATATGGAGTGGCCCACCTTGAGAGAGGCTCTGGCTGGGGAGCTGGTTGAGGCCTTGTCCCAGCTGATCCAGTAGCCACAGCTGCATGCGGATAAAGGGTTCCCTGCCTTTCTGGGTCAGCTTGCTCCAGGGTTTTGGCCGAGACAGCATGTCACTCACACTGCCCTGAGACAGACCCAGCACCTGGAGAGGACACCAGAAACAGGATAAGAGTCAGCAAGTAAAATAGAGTAAACAGGAGTAAATAGTAAACAGCTATTTCTAATGTGAATATGACTCTCGGTGATAAAGATCTTGGGGAGAAAAGTTTTTTGCAAGATGAAAATCAGTTTGAGATGTGACAAAATAGTGACTGGCAAATCAACTTCACCACATTACTATTTTAAATGTTGCATATCTACAACCACTAGAGGGCGGTAGCACACAACCTATAAAATTAAATAAAGCTTTTGCTCTGGAATCATCTTTTACTTAAAAAGAAGCCTTGCTAATTACCTAGTTGTATGATGCTACAAGGCATAAAAGAGTCACAGAAAAACAATGCAAACCATTTTAGATGAAGCATGGACAGACAAATCAGGACGAAGTAAGGAAGTTAGTACAGCAAAGTAAAGTGAACAAACCTTTTCACCAAAGATCCTCTGACAGATGCCATTCTTGGCCAGCTTCTCTTTGACCTGTCGGGTGAGTTCGATGGTGTCCACCTCGCGATACATGTACATCTCATACTGCTCCGGTGTCAGGGGTGGCACGGTGGGCTTCAGGGTGCGGGGGATATATGATGGGTAGTAGGCCAGGCCATGGCCAGTCGACTCTCCACTCACTGACACGTCGGACTCCACCTTCACCTCCACAGACTGCATCATCCCCGAGCCAGTGTCCTCCTCGGCCGCAGACGCCTCCTCACTGTTAGGCAGACACTCTCCGTTCTCCAACCGGGGCAGGGCCGAGGGGCCCGAGGACGAGGAAGAGGACAGGGAGGGAGACACTGAGGTGAAGGGCTGAGAGCTGCCGCCCCCTACGCCGCCCACCATGCCTATGGGCCCCCGCTCCACGGACCAGTGTTGGTCGAAGTAAGTCCCTGCCTCGCCGATCTCTGACTTGACTTTACGGATGATGTTCTGAACGAAGGCGGCAGGGGAGAGGACACTGAGGGGGGTTTGGGGGCTGCTGATGGGGTTGGCCATGCACATAGTCACCGTGCCCCCCTCCTCCTGTTTGATGAAGGTGGGTAGGGGCAGGCCCTTGGAGGGCTCAGGGAGCCCCAGGCGCTTCACTTGGGGCCCAGCGCTGGTGGCAGAGGCCTTGCCACAGACCTCCATCTCCATCAGAGCCTGCTGCTGTGCCTGCATCTCCCTCCTGGCCTGCTCCAGGATGTTCTTGATGGTGTCGTCTGAGCTGCTGTCTGCCCCGTTACTGCTCCTGCCCGAGGGGCTGCCCAGGGTCGACTTAATGTCACCTGCAGAGCGCACACACACAGTCACAACACACCTCTATGAATACATATTCCATACCAACTTCAAAAACTTAAACTGCCATCAAAACCAATTGCTGTCAAAATGTATACACCAAAATAATGATAATCAAAATGTCACCTGACCTAGCACAGTTGAATAAAGAGTAGATGTATAACCTGTTCCAGACCCACCTCCTCTCTGGGACTGGATCTCCTTCTTGGCCTGCTCCAAGATATTCTTGATGGCGTCGTCTGACCCAGTTTCAGGAGTTCGGATGCGAGGAGTGATGCTCCCTGCCACAGAGAGGGTAACAGAGAGAGAGAAAGGGGGTGAGTGGGATGGCTGATCAGAGAGCAGTTACAAGGCGTTGCTTTTGACTGGTAGATCAATGGCTGCCTTTGAGATCTTGGCATCTGAGGTTGCAGTATACGGCAAGTTCAACTTTCAAAAGCTCTGAAATCTGGGGAGAAAACAAAGTTTAAAAGTAACACAACAAACATGGGAGAGGAAGCCATGAAGAAGTTTGAGGTGCAAGCCAAGGAGATTAAAAGGTTGAACCGCAGAGAGGTCCAGAATCTACACCACCAGCCTTTCAAAACACACCACATGAGAGACGAGTGGGCAATGCTGCTCTATCCCTCAGCACTAATAAAATCCTGAAATGAAAACACTGCTACCGCAATACATCTGCAGACAACCTTCAGTTTTAGCACATTCAATGCTTTTAAATGAATGCCTGCAATTCTTTCAGTCTAGAAAGTGAGTTTTCATGGCTGGACACTGTGATCCTGTCCAGTATTTCCTGACACACCCAGTGATCTGCTGTTATATCTGTGGTTCAGGATAACCACTGTCCAGTCCACTCACCTCTCTGTCGGACCTGGATGGTTCTGAGGGCCAGAATGTTCTGCTCATCAGACAGGAACTGTTTCATCTTGATGAAGGGCTCCTTGCCTTTCACTGTCAGCTTCCTCCAGGGCTTGGGCCGGGCCAGGATCTCACTGACCGAGCCCTGTGATAAACCCAGAACGTAGTGACCAAACACACGCTGGCCAATGTTGTGCTTCAGCAGCTGCTCTTTGATCTGGAAGGCAATATCTGCTGTCTCCAACTGGTCATCATCGCCTGCAGTGGAGCTCCCACTCTCTGATTGGTCGCTGGGCAGGCCAGCCTCAATGCCCCCAGTTCCTGCAGGTCCCTGATTGGTTGACATTAGGGCGGCTTTGGCTGCGTACAGGGCGGTGGGGAAGGCCATGATGGGGCTGCCGGCTTCCTTCTTGAAAAGTGGGGAGTAGAGGAGCTGCTTGTGGAGGACGTGGTCCACAGACAGCCTGCCCCCTGAGCAGGGGGACACAGAAAAGGGTCGGGGGAGGTCGTAGCTAGAGGAGGAGACTTCCATGGTGGGAGGACCAGGGCTGGCCGAGGTACGCACATCCACCTGGGAGACTGAGAAGAAGGACCCTGTGGGCCTGCCCCCCTCTCTGCCTGACTCCTCCGATTGGTCCTCATCTGTAGACACAGACACACTCAGTTTGACAGCACTTTCACAGCCACTGGGGTTAAAGCTGCATAGAACCAACACAGACACTACGTGAAGCTTACATACACTGTGTAGTCTCGGGTCTATAAACTACAAAACAGCTTTCAAGAACTACAATTAGATGTCATAGACATACCAGCTGACTTGGAAGGTGAGTCGAGACTGACACCCTGATCTACAAATAACCTTTACATCAAAAATAACTACTGCATATGATTTGTAGATCAGTCAGTCACAATTTACCCATGATACATCACGGTTTTGATGCTCTCGAACGTGGCCATAGACACTGTTGCCTCACCATTGTTGTGTAAGACTCTGGCCTTATCCATCAGGTATTTGTGAGAGGGAAGAAAGGCCTCTTTGTCCAGCAAAAGAGCCTCTGCAGCCTTGGCAGATTCCTGGTGACACATACACACACAGGCTGTTAACCGATGTATCAATTATAGTGGCTGTAGATATCCTTACAATGGATGCTGCTCACTAAGGCATTCAATGGCCCTGCTGTACGTTTCCTTCCTTGACCGCAGTGGAACATTAAGAGGAAACACAGCAGACCGTTAGTAAATATCTCACCTGGGATGAGCTACCATTCGCTGAGGCCAACTTCATTACCTTCAGGATACTACAAGAGGAAAAAAAAACAGTATCAATGTAATAGTGTTCCTGTATATAAGACAGTGTAAAACATTTAGTAGTCTCTTATCAAGCACTGTGGGTCACCTGAGATCTGTTTTAATCTCGTCATAGTCCATCTGGGATTGCAGTTTAGTTTCTAATCTCTGAAACAGTCAAAGAGAGGAAGCATATTTCACAAAACTCCACTAACAAGAAGGTACCTCTTGCCATTTGAGTGTGTGCTATAGAACATACCTCAATAGCTTCTGTTTTATAGGCCAGCTGGTGTTCCAGCGATATGATCTGATTGGCTGAGGTGTCCTGGACTTCCTGTAGTGAGAACTGCAGTCTCTGTACGTTCTCCAACAGCCTGAGGATCTCACGGTCTTTAGCAATCAGCTTAGCCTCCAACTTGGATGACAACACACCACCCTTCTCATCCCTCTCCTAAGGGGAAGAAAGGCAGGGTGTGAGAGAAAGAAAGTCAAAGAGAGT
Source organism: Oncorhynchus masou masou (assembly GCF_036934945.1). Taxonomy (NCBI): domain Eukaryota; kingdom Metazoa; phylum Chordata; class Actinopteri; order Salmoniformes; family Salmonidae; genus Oncorhynchus; species Oncorhynchus masou. Next base: position 24,560,828 of record NC_088212.1, on the reverse strand, counting down.
AAAAGACGCTGAAGGGTAAGTTAATGAAAAGGCGAAAATTCTAATATTCTGCCATCCAGAATTCACACACTTAAAAGATCCATGACATGAAGCTTGACTTGGCTCCCTGTCAATGAATTTGAAGGGGAAGAAATGGAGGAACACATTGATCTAAAGAGGAAGTGGATGTGGTCTTGTCTTACCCCACTAGTGCCCTCTGGTGGATTATAGCTGCCTGGGGTGGTGCTCCGGGCACCGGCCAGCTGCTCCTTTAGCCTTTCCACCTGCCTCTGTGCCATCTCCACTTTCTACAACCAAACATCACAGAATAACAACTCACACAACAAAACACTGACACAACCAATCTGTCAGTCACTCAGCAGATATACAGATGAACTGGTCCTGAAGAGAACAGAAACACAAATCTGAGGACAGACCCTCAGCAAAAAAAGAAATAGGAGAGGGGTTGAGACAACACCCACCAGCAGAAGTGTGCATCTACCACTCCATTTTGCTGAGAGGACTGTTTAGTCAGCGCACTTTCTTCCCAAACTGTTTACCTGCTCTGTCACACTCGGGCTGCTAATTAATGATTCATTTTGAGAACATTTATCTAAGAGCTGCTGGCGGAGAGAGAGGGTAGGATAGAGAGCAAATGACAGAGCGAGAAGGAAATAGAGGAACGGGAGAGAGAGAGAGAGAGAGAGAGAGAGAGAGAGAGAGAAATCACTAGGAAGGAAAGATAGCAATCAAGGCAATGAGGTAAGTAAGAGCCCTAGCTCATGGCACTCCGACATCAATCGCGCTCGGCAGTCTCTCCTGTCCTCTACTGAGTGTTGCCGTGGTGCCGTGGAGCACCCACAGACGGGGGCCAGGTTTTTCTGTCTCTAATCACAGGGGCTCAGGGAGTGGGAGGCAGGGGAGGAGGCGGCATGGGGGCTGCAGGATGCAGGGTGTCTAATTAAAACAGGAGGCTTGATTACAGGAGTGATTACCTTAACGAATGAGCATCTCAATCAGAGGGCTGCCTACAGGACACCAGGTCTCACTCACCTGGTTCGCCTTCTCAAGGTTCATCATGATCACGCGGACCTCCTCTACCCTGGAACACACACAGAACCAGCCAGTGGGTTACTGAGGGGGCTATCTCATAGTATAGTATGATTTATACACCCTCCTTGACTTTTACACACTTTCCTTACATGATTCACAGTAAATCACACACTGACCCCGTCTTCACACAACATCAAGAAAGCATCCGTCCTCACATAGCCCCTGGACTGCCTGTCTGACCCCTACTCAGAGTTCTGTGGAGAATGCATCCCAACATGCCTCCATACATCTAACAATCAGAAGTCTAATTTAAATAGCAGCTCAGCCAGATTATTCATGAGGTTTGTTTGAAGTTCAACAGTTTCTTTTTAGACACATGGGACTTGATTTTCAAAAGGTGGAGAAAAATGAATTAATGAGGATTGCGAGATTGATTAAAATATGCACATAGATTTCTGGAATTTTTCAGGACAAAGAAACCCATTTCCGTTTCACTAAATGTGTTTTTGAGAGGAAATCAGAGATCTTGTTCACTATCAAACAAACTCTTTTCAAACCAACCATGTTCTTCCTCACCTCACTCTGCCCCCACAGTGCCCTTCATCTCACTGCTGGTTATTATGGGCTTGCTTTAGGAAGATGAATGACACAAACAACATAACTCATCACCCATTCTGAATAGTCACAAAGCATTGCTTTCCAACATTTTGTGTGGTTAACAACAGTTAGAACCCCAAATTCAAGACCTTTAAAATGCCCAATCATCCAATATTTCTCCATATTAATTAGTAGTAGTGTTGTGCTGGTGTACAGTCCAAGACTCATAGGGCTCTGGGCAGTGTCCAGGCCACGCCAATAAGCCTCTGATAGATGGGACCACACTGACAGAAAAAGGTAAGAGGTGTCACATAGATTTAATGAACTTATGCAGCATGGAAAAGGGCTTTATATTGACTACCTGTTCAGATACTCAAAATCAGCCAAAGTAGCCAAATGACCCTAATTATCAACATCAAGGAAAAAGTCATTGAGAGTAAGAAGAGGTAAAGTTGGAATCACAGAGCCATGGGGATGAGTCCTGAGAGAGAGGTTGTGGTGATTATGGGCCAGGGGGTTGTGTATTTAGTATTCCTATTTGACTACTGCAGTCAGTTGAGGACAACACCCACTCATATGTCAACCCCTATAGGATGTATAACTCATTACCTATTCATTAACTACAAACCCAGCCATTCACAAATGAAGCACTGGCCCGGTGGCCCAAGCACCAACACACAACCATCCTTCCTCTTCCTCACAGGGAGCTAAAGAGCTGTCACTGTGGACAGCTGCTGAACATGAGGGGAGTCAAATGGAAAATGTTTCAAATCCAGCAGAATGGATGGTGGTGGGTCTGGAAACTCCAGTTCAATTGCACCATGCATTAAGCCTGGGAGACAATCCATTAGCACCGGCTCACTGTGCTCCGTCCGCAGCACTACCCAAACAAAGGAGTGTATACTTTTAATGTGTATCGACATCCGTCATACAACTTCAGATTCATTTCAACCGTTGAGCTGGATGCATAGCGCTCACAGATCCAGGACAAGGTAGAATATTTCTGGAGCAATCTTTAAAATGGAGCCATCCTTCTTGAGGCGTGTCAAGGCTCTGGCTGCAGACAGAGGAGGCCAACACAGAGTCTCCCATCCATTGACCTGCATTAGTCGGTGAGTCGGGCTCTGGGCAAAAGTAGTGAACTGTCAGGAAATAGGGTGCCATTTCAGATGCAGCCTAGGTCTGTTTTTACAATGGCATTCTAAGGGTTCAGACTGGAAATGGGTACAGTACATTACAGTGGGGGAGTGACCATGTGTTGATTCGGGTAGAGCAAGCATGGCTAAAGAGAGAAGGCTGAGCATAGTGGTGTATGCATAGGTGGGTTGAGTAGGGACATGCAGTAGTGTAGATGGAGAGACCATGAGAAAAGTGAAGGATTGCAATGGACATGTTAGAGAAGCAGCAGAGAGGACAGTATGGACATGTTAGAGAAGCAGCAGAGAGGACAGTATGGACATGTTAGAGAAGCAGCAGAGGGGACAGTATGGACATGTTAGAGAAGCAGCAGAGGACAGTATGGACATGTTAGAGAAGCAGGAGAGGACAGTATGGACATGTTAGAGAAGCAGCAGAGGGGACAGTATGGACATGTTAGAGAAGCAGCAGAGGGGACAGTATGGACATGTTAGAGAAGCAGCAGAGGGGACAGTATGGACATGCTAGAGAAGCAACAGAGAGGACAGTATGGACATGTTAGAGAAGCAACAGAGAGGACCGTATGGACATGTTAGAGAAGCAGCAGAGAACAGTATGGACATGTTAGAGAAGCAGCAGAGGACAGTATGGACATGTTAGAGAAGCAGCAGAGGACAGTATGGACATGTTAGGAAGCATGATGACAGTATGGACATGTTAGAGAAGCAGCAGAGGACTGTATGGACATGTTAGAGAAGCAGCAGAGAGGACTGTATGGACATGTTAGAGAAGCAGCAGAGGACAGTATGGACATGTTAGAGAAGCAGCAGAGAGGACAGTATGGACATGTTAGAGAAGCAGCAGAGGACAGTATGGACATGTTAGAGAAGCAGCAGATGACAGTATGGACATGTTATGGACATGTTAGAGAAGCAGCAGAGGACAGTATGGACATGTTAGAGAAGCAGCAGAGGACAGTATGGACATGTTAGAGAAGCAGCAGTATGGACAGAGCAGAGGACTGTATGGACATGTTAGAGAAGCAGCAGAGAGAAGCAGGGACATGTTATGGAGTTAGAGAAGCAGCAGAGGACTGTATGGACATGTTAGAGAGAGGACAGTATGGACATGTTAGAGAAGCACAGAGGGGACAGTATGGACATGTTAGAGAAGCAGCAGAGGGACAGTATGGACATGTTAGAGAAGCAGAGAGGACAGTATGGACATGTTAGAGAAGCAGAGGACAGTATGGACATGTTAGAGAAGCAGCAGAGGACAGTATGGACATGTTAGAGAAGCAGAGGACAGTATGGACATGTTAGAGAAGCAGCAGAGGACAGTATGGACATGTTAGAGAAGCAGCAGAGGACTGTATGGACATGTTAGAGAAGCAGCAGAGGACTGTATGGACATGTTAGAGAAGCAGCAGAGGACTGTATGGACATGTTAGAGAAGCAGCAGAGGACTGTATGGACATGTTAGAGAAGCAGCAGAGGACTGTATGGACATGTTAGAGAAGCAGCAGAGGACAGTATGGACATGTTAGAGAAGCAGCAGAGGACAGTATGGACATGTTAGAGAAGCAGCAGAGGACAGTATGGACATGTTAGAGAAGCAGCAGAGGACTGTATGGACATGTTAGAGAAGCAGCAGAGGACTGTATGGACATGTTAGAGAAGCAGCAGAGAGGACTGTATGGACATAGTGTAGAGAGACAGCCAGGCTCTTACTTGTTGGCCTTCTCCTGGTCGTATTTACACCGCAGGTCCAGCAGGTCTGTCTGGGCTGTGCTCAGAGCTTGAAAGATAAAGGAAGGCCATTAGTCATGATGTCCTTTCGCCTCACAGTGTCCAGAAAGGACCATCGGACAAAAATACTCACATGAATGCAGCACTTTGATCCTTTCCTCGGCCTCACCCAGTCTGTCGGCCAGAGTGGTATCTGCGTCTTCGGCCTTCCTATGAGGAAGACACCATGTCTAAGATGACCAAACTTTCATAGACTCTCAGGAATACAGCACACAATACTGCATTGCATTCCGTTTACATCTAGGTCTATTTTCATTGTACAGTATGACTGATGAGGGCTGTTTTAATTTTTGTCTGTATTATACACATCATACACAGGGGTTATTATACACAGGGGTTATTATACACAGGGGTTATTATACACAGGGGTTATTATACACAGGGGTTATTATACACAGGGGTTATTATACACAGGGGTTATTATACACAGGGGTTATTATACACAGGGGTGTGAAGGAGGCGAGGACCAGGCCTGTGTTTCTCACCCCTCTGTCTGACTCTGGATCTGGTGGTTCTGCTGAGGTGAGCATGTGGCTCTGAAGGCCTGTTTGCTTTTGGGAGTCATCACACAGGCGGTCCGGCTCGATGCCTCCACAGCTCCTGATGCTGCTGCTGGGCCGTCCTCTGTGTTGTCTGTGGAGAAGAGAAGGATAGGAGAGGGAGAGGAGTACAGATGAGAGCTGTAGTCATCTGAAGTGAGGGGCCACAGAGAGAGTGTATGGAACAGAGACATCCTTGTGCACTTGGGTTGGAAACGATTCAGGGAACAGAACAGAAAACAACGTCATTTTTCAAGGACCAGAATCAGGAACAAAAGTGATCGATACCGTTCTGGAACAGAACCGTTATTTTAAAAGCATGGGAACAGGTTAATAGCGTTATTTTTTACAAACGTGATTTTTTTTCCCAGTCACACAACAAATAATAGGCAACAAAGCACCTATGCAAATCCCTCACTCTGTCACTCAGAAACTTATTCAAGTGTCTGCCTGTCAGCTGAAAATCTTTGCCAGTGTGTGTGTGTGTAGGCTACCTGCCCCGCCAAAGCAGTCTACTATAGCCTATTGACTTTACAAGCGTGATTCAGAAATTAGAGAGAGATTTTTAATAAGAGAAGAATGGATTAACTTTTTCAATGCTGGTTAAGGATACTATAGTTATTACGTTTCACATTGGATTTATTAATGACAAAAAGGTAAGACGTCGGGAACAGTGAAACGAAACGACAATAAAAAAATTCTGTTCAGAACGAAACAATTTTTAAATAATTTCTGTTTTACTACCCTGCTTGTGAGGCTTATAGTGTGTTTTTGCACAACAAAATCACTTTCTTAGATGTTTTTATCTGAAAAATAAATACTTTACAACTTTGAACACACAAGCAGCAGTGAGCTGGGCCTGGGCCCATTCTGGGGTGAGTGCTGTGGCAATGGCACTGACCTGGCTTGTTAAGGCACTCCAGGTGTCTCCTCCAGTGCCTGCCGACCTCCCTGACCAGGGCCTCACTGTCTGGGGCCGAACTCTGCAGCTGCTGCAGCCTCTCCTCCAGGGTGTGTGTGGCCTCCAGCACAGGAGCTGGGTCTGAGAGCAAAAACACACCATGGAGAGGAATTTGCTATTATTCTATGAACCATTCCACACAAAACAGCCACTCACAAATAAAGACAATTCAAAAGCTTGTACATTGCATTCGGAAAGTACTTAGACCCATTTACTTTTTCCGCATTTTGTTAAGTTACAACCTTATTCTAAAAATAATGTTGTTGTTTTTTCCTCAATCTACACACAATACCCCATAATGACAAAGCAAAAACAGGTTTTTAGAAATTGTTGCAAATATATTATAAATAAAAAAATGGAAATATTACATTTACATAAGTATTCAGACCCGTTGCTCAGTACTTTGTTGAAGAACCTTTAGCAGAGATTACAACCTCGGGTCTTCTTGAGTATGACGCTATAAGCTTGGCACACCTTTATTTGGGGAGTTTGTCCCATTATCCTATCAAGTTGTCAGGTTGGATGGGGAGCATTGCTGTAGAGCTATTTTCAGGTCTTTCCAGAGATGTTCGATCGGGTTCAAGTCTGCCTGGGCCATGGAAGGACATTGATACTTGTCCCAAAGCCACTTCTGCGTTGTCTTGGCTGTGTGCTTAGGTTTGTTGTCCTGTTGGAAGGTGAACCTTCATCCCAGTCCGAGGTCCTTAGCACTCCGGAGCAGGTTGTCATCGAGGATCTCCCTGTACTTTTCTCCGTTCATCGTTCCCTCAATCCTGACTAGTCTCCCAGTGCCTGCCTCTGAAAAACATCCCCACAACATGATGCTGCCACCACCATGCTTCACCGTAGGGATGGTGCCAGGTTTCCTCCAGACGTGACACTTGGTATTATTGTGTTGTGGCTATGACTACAGACCCGTAGCACTCACGTCCGTAGCCATGAAGTGCTTTGAAATGTTGGTAATGGCTCACATCAACACCATTATCCCAGAAACCCTAGACCCACTCCAATTTGCATACTGCCCAAACAGATCCACAGATGACGCAATATCTATTGCACTCCACAATGCCCTTTCCCACCTGGACAAAAGGAACACTTATGTGAGAATGCTATTCAATTACTACAGCTCAGCGTTCAACACCATAGTACCCTCAAAGCACATCACTAAGCTAAGGATCCTGGGACTAAACACCTCTCTCTGCAACTGGATCCTGGACTTCCTGACGGGCCGCCCCCAGGTGGTGAGGGTAGGTAGCAACACATCTGCCACGCTGATCCTCAACACTGGAGCCCCTCAGGGGTGCGTGCTCAGTCCCCTCCTGTACTCCCTGTTCACCCACGACTGCATGGCCAGGCACGACTCCAACACCATCATTAAGTTTGCAGACGACAACAGTGGTAGGCCTGATCACTGACCACCCCAGTCATAGACGGTTCTCTCTACTACCGCATGGCAAGCGGTACCGGAGTGCCAAGTCTAGGACAAAACGGCTTCTCAACAGTTTTTACCCCCAAGCCATAAGACTCCTGAACAGGTAATCAAATGGCTACCCAGACTATTTGCATTGTGTGCCCCCCAACCCCCTTTTTTCCCTCTCTCATCTTTTTAAGTGGGAGAACTTGCACAATTGGTGGCTGACTAAATACTTTTTTGCCCCACTGTATGTAAATAAGGTATTATTTTGATATAATTTATTTTTATTCTAAAAACCTGTTTTCACTTTGTCATTATGGGGTATTGTGTGAAGATTGATGAACATTTTTTTATTTAATCCATTTTAGAATAAGGCTGTAACGTAACAAAATGTGCAAGTCAAGGGGTCTGAATACTTTCTGAACTGTACATCTGAACATAATGTAAAAACGGTCAAGTATAAAGTTCAACACTTCAGTCAAGTGAATTTCATTGCAGTCTATTTGATCAAATATAATGAGATATCACAATTATCCTGGTTCTGCTGTCAAAATACTTATCCTATTATTCAACTTGTGTCAGGATCTTTAAAATGTAACTTTTTAAACAGCCTACTATCCCAAATCCTGCATGAGACGGTACAGGACAGTGCATCATATGCGCTACTTCACAGCAGTATCAACAGTAGGAGACAGAATCCCACTGAGAAATTGTTCCCAAGAGTGTCTCTGGAATTCACTCAAATGAGATGCCTTTGAAAATCTCACAGGCTGGGCCTAATGACATGAATAGACTAAACTACTGAGATCAAATTCAATGGAGAGCATCACCTAAATGTATAAATTCATTAAAAAGTAAACCGCATAGATTGCAGTAGAATATGACACGCACTTGAGTCCCGAGTATACACCTAAACAAAGTGTGGAAAAAGTCTGCTCCTGAAACGAACAGGAAGAAAAAAGAAGCTGGATTCTTTAGCACAACAGAGGAGCTGCTTTGCAATGCATGTGCAGCAGAGCTGGGCCCCATGGGGCCAACTAGGAGTCTGTTTCTCTGCTAACAAGTCTCCTCTGTATCATTTGATCATTTAAATTATTATGCCAGGAATTCTCAGGAGGCGACTCGGCACTCCACATCACAGGGCTGTTTTTAATCTTCCCTTCCCTTTCTTCCCCTCCCGAAAAGTTCAACAGCTCAGAGAGAGAGCTGCTCCTGTTGTGTACCTGCCTGCCGCACACCAAAGGAGGTGACTTCTAGTGCCAAAGCACAGAGAGAGAGGCTCAGGGGAGCTGTCTGACAAGGAGGAAGGGAGGATGTAGAGACACACACCAGCCCTTTAAAACTCCAAAAGAGGAGGGGAAATCGCTGCTTTGCTGCACAAACTTTTCTCCCGCAGCTTTCATCCATTCGTCTTTCTGCTGCTGTGTGGATCACAATCGTATCCTTTTATAGCATGGGCACAGACAGAACTGACTTTTCAGAGAGCCTAACCACAGACGTTTACACTTCAACAGACACCACTGAGACAAGACAGCCAAGACTAAACAGGCCACAGAAACACAACAGTCAAACATACAAACACTGATCAGGGACGCACAAGTTTAAATGAGCAATTTGTTGAACGACTTCCACAGCCACTTGACATATCTGAAGTTTCATCAGAAACACTGGGTCAGAGATAACCGATTGAACCATTTTTTCCCAGGACCGTTTACAGTAAAATTAGCCTCCTGCGTGTCTATGTTCACTGTTACACCAACACTGGAGATATTGCATCAGTCACATGGGACATCACACTGAAGAGAAAAGCTCTTCTTAGACAAACAGGATGACTTAAAACAGTGCTATTCACATCGACCCACTGTCACAGAAATCCCTTCCTCAGCCTCTTTTCCATATATCCTTTTAACCTTCCATGATCAAAACGCAGAGATTACGGTAGGCTCTCATAACCTGGACAAGCAGGGATTATCAATCAGTGGCTAAATCAAATTTAAAATGATGGTAGATAAACTTCATTGCCAAAAGTATGTGGACACCTGCTCGTCGAACATCTCATTCCAAAACCATGGGCATTAATATGGAGTTGGTCCTCCTATGCTGCTATAACAGACTCCACTCTTCTGGGAAGGCTTTCCACTCGATGTTGGAACATTGCTGCGGGGCCTTGCTTCCATTCAGCCACAAGAGTGTTAGTGAGGTCGGGTACTGATGTTGGGCGATTAGGCCTGGCTCGCAGATGGCGTTCCAATTCATCCCAAAGGTGTTCAATAGCGTTGAGGTCAGGGCTCTGTAGGCCAGTCAAGTTCTTCCACACTGATCTCGACAAACCATTTCTGTATGGACCTTGCTTTGTGCACGGGGGCATCCTCCTCCACCAAACTTTACAGTTGGCACTATGCAGGTAGCGTACTCCTGGCATCCGCCAAACCCAGATTCGTCTGTCGGACTGCTAGATGGTGAAGTGTGATTCATCACTCCAGAGAACACGTTTCCACTGATCCAGAGTTCAATGGAGGCGAGCTTTACACCACTCTTAGGCTTGTGTGTGGCTGCTCAGCCATGGAAACCCATTTAATGAAATTCCCAGTTAACAATTATGGTGCTGACCACTCCACAGCACTCAAATACAAAACAGGAGCAGCTTCAGTTGCAGGTTCATCCTGTCTAAACCAGAGGTTTAGACGGTCATTTTTACCCACAGCGATGAGGTATTTTAATGAGTGTCCGGGCTGACCCCAATTAGTCGACTGGTCGATTGTTTGGTCAATAGGCTGTTGGTCAACCAAGATGGTTTTAGTCGAGCTGTAATATATATATTTTATTACTGCTCGACTAAAACAACGTCAACAGTAAGAGGCGACTCCAGGATACTGGGCTTCTATGCAGAATTCCTCTGTCCAGTGTGTGTTCTTTTGCCCATCTTAATATTTTATTTTCATTGGACAGTCTGAGATTTGGCTTTTTCTTTGCAACTCTGCCTAAAAGGCTAGCACCCGGTAGTCACCTCTTCACTGTTGACGTTGAGACTGGTGTTTTAATGAAGTACTATTTAATGAAGCTGCCAGTTGAGGACTTGTGAGGCGTCTGTTTCTCAAACTACTGTACTTGTCCTCTTGCTCAGTTGTGCACCAGGGCCTCCCACTCCTCTTTCTATCCTGGTTAGAGCCAGTTTGCGCTGTTCTGTGAAGGGAGTAGTACACAGCATTGTACAAGATCTTCAGTTTCTTGGAAATTTCTCCCATGGAATAACCTTAATTTCTCAGAACAAGAATAGACTGATGAGTTTCAGAAGAAATGTCTTTGTTTCCCTCCATTTTGAGCCTGTTATCGAATCCACAAATGCTGATGCTCCAGATACTCAACTAGTCTGAAGAAGGCCAGTTTTATTGCTTCTTTAATCAGTACACCAGTTGTAAAAGGGTTTTCTAATGATCAATTAGCTTTTTAAAATGATAAACTTGGATTAGCTAACACAATTTGCCATTGGAACACAGGAGTGATGGTTGCTGATAATGGGCCTCTGTACGCCTATGTAGATATTCCATAAAAAAATATTTAGTTTCCCGCTACAATAGTCATTTACAACATTAACAATGTCTACACTGTATTTCTGATCAATTTTATGTTATTTTAATAGACAAAATGTGCTTCTTTCAAAAACAAGGAAATGTCCAAGTGATCCCAAACTTTTGAACGGTAAAATATACATATATGCGTCCATCTCAGTGAACTGATCCATCGCGGAGGCCAAAACTAAAAGCCAATTTATGCTTGAACCGAAAATATGGTTGGAGGCTCCATGTTGGAGGCTCCAAATCGAGCTCTGTACCACATCACCATGCCCCTCCCAAATGTTGCAACAATACGGAGAGCTCTGTACAGCTCCGCATTGACATGATTGGTTGACAGTAGGTGGGCGCGGCACATCCTGTATAAACACAAACGCACTTCCTTGACAACAGCTCTGCACTGCTCGGTGAAGCACAAGAAGTGAATGCCCTGATTTCTGCATATCACCCTAAATCTGCATGGCCAATGCAGACGTCGGATTGACAAATTGTTAGCGTTTGATTGTTAGTGTATATTCACCATTACATATACCGTTAATCCCTAATCTACAATGTTTGTTACATTGGTCACGGTAATTACTTCGATGCTTTCAATATTATTATAGTCTTTCCGTTCTCATTGTCTGAGTGGACACATTGTTTGCACAACCTATGGTACACTTGTGAGAAACAAGTTTTGATATATTTCATTCCATTTACGAGTTTTGTCAATTTAGTCTTTGTCTTTTGTTTGGTGCTCTCCTGTCAATGTTGAGTAATGACGCGCACGCATAGAAGTAGTCTAGGCTACCTGCAAAATCTTTCCAGCTGTCTCCCTTTCGATAACCACTCAGCGTGAATGCGAAAAATGTCATGCTCTGATCCAGTGGAAACGTCATAAAATAGGCCTGATACCTGATCACTTCTTCTCAGCGCTTGGCAGGGACTGAAATAGTTTCCGGTACTCATTTTGGGTGCTGGTACTGTTTCTAATTTGGTGCAAGAGCTCCACAATAATACTGAGCTCATATTCTATAAGAGGAACAGAAGCTCAAGCAGTAGAGCATTTGAGGTGCCAATACTCAGCTCCCTAAGTCAAGCACTGCCTCTTATCCCTTGCAAATAGCCTACAGCTGTGTCTGTCCGGAGCTCACTGGCGGGGTAACTGAGGGCCCAGAATATTTTACACAATGTTGCAGACAAGCCATGTGCAGCCAATGTGATTTCTAGGATATTAATTTTTATCAGGATGCTTTCTACCTGCAGGCTGCAATGTTTTCATTTGTTGGCTTTATGTTTATATCTATTTTACATAGTTGGTCATGGCAAATAAGTAACTTTTTAGGATTGTATCATTTTGATTAACCACATGACAATGTTACATTTTTACATTTACATTTAAGTCATTTGGCAGACGCTCTTATAAGAAGACTTATTATACATTAAATGAAACTGTTTCAAGCACATTTACATATAAAACCATAACTGGCACGCAGATCGGTAGAAATGGTAAGATACATTTGCATTCAACATGAGAAAGGTTGCTGACTCCTCATGTAGCCTATCAACTTCAGGGGGGTAATGGCAGAATCTGCGAAAGCCAGCAGGAGCGGGAGGAGAATCGTTGGGTCAGCTAAGTTTTTTTCCTTCTGGTTATCTAGATCTCTGGCGCCCTCGTGAGGCATGTCTTATTTCATCAAAGCATAAACTTGAAGTATTAGACAAGCTCAATGCATATAGATGATTTTATTAAAACATATGTCCTATATATGGAAAAATACTTTAAAAAATGTCAAACAATCCATTGGTAGAAAGAACAGACAACTTTCGGTGGACCAAGATTTCTTTTAGTCGGGGACAATCCTAAAGTATAATTGATTAACTGTTTAATGAGGTCTTTCTATTAAAATGTTTTTTTTGTGGCTTGTTTCCCTCCAGAGTAAGATAGAAAACAGCACTTGAATCAGACTATCTTAGGAATACTATGGTTGGTGCATGTGCCTAAAGTCTTTTTTTCCCTTTTCTTCATGTGTTGGTCATTGTAAGTCATTTTTGATGATGCTGTGATGAAACAATTTCCCCAGTTGGGATTAATGAAGTAACACTCTACTCTCGGCTGTTGCTTGTAGAGGCAGTATGGAACTTGGTAGTGAGTGTTGCAATCGAGGACAGACGATTTTTAGGTGCTTCTGCACTCGGTGGTCCTGTTCTACCACTTATGGGCTGAACCAAAGTTGCTCCTAGATGTTTCCACTTCACAATAACAGCACTTGCAGTTGACCGGGCAGCTCTAGCAGGGCAGAAATATGACGAACTGACTTGTTGGGAAGGTGGCATCCTATGACGGTGCCACCTTGAAAGTCACTGAGCTTCTCATTAAGGCCATTCTAATGCCAATGTTCGTTTATGGCAATTGCATGGCTGTGTGCTTGATTTTACACACCTGTCAGCAACGAGTGTGGCTGAAATAGCCGAATCCACTAATTTGAAGGAGTGTCCACATTCTGCTGCATATATAGTGTATATGGTAGATCTGTATACAAAATGAACCCAGTCAAAGAGGAGAGCAGCAGGGGTACTCTGAGGGACCAGGATGTAGCTCTGAAAGATGGGCAATAATTTGGGGGAGAGTCAAAGAAGACTGCTGATAATGAAAGAGAACAGGGCTACTAATTGAAGTTGCTAATATGCAGTGCTGGATATTCCTTTAAGAGCAAATCTCTAACTGTAAATCTTTACAAAAAAAGGAATATTAAATCATTTAATGGAGTACACTATCCTGCCATTATACCTAGAATTACTTAAACCCAATCATGAAGTGAACCATGGCCGACCCACCATTATGTACAGAAGTCAGTCATATCGTTATCTATGCAACTACAGTAAATGTTTTAATTCAGCCCTTATCTTAATTATGGTTGATTGGACATCTGCCCTGAGGTCATGATAACAGATAGCATAACAGCACCTCATTGAGGGTCATAAATCGTAGCACATTAATACATCATATTCTTCAGTGAAACATGGTTCATTACCACATGAATCACAGTGACTGGGAGAAGGTGTTGAAGAACAGAATTTTATGAGGAGGTTCAGAGGTCATTCTGGACACACACACGCCTGCTGTCCTCGCAGTATACCAGCAAAGACAAGATGGCATTCAGGATCCTGGCATCATTTGTACTTCGCCACAATTCTTTAAAAAGTTCTACCTGGTTTGGTGTTATTGTGTAAGCTATCATAGAATCTATGTGTGTGTGGTCTCATCATCTACATTGTTTACACTGTGAGCAGAGTTTGCATCAGCGTTACAGATGAAATAAAGGGCTTCCATGGCTGGTTCCTAGCAGCCACTGGTCTGGTGTTACTCTGCTATTGCTCATTCCACAGCAGGGGGGAGCTCTCTGGGTGCTGGGTGTTGCTCCTTGACAGGCCAGGGCTAGCCTGGTCACCACAGATCTGTTTGTGCTGGATAGCTAACTCCTATGGTTGTTCCTATGAAGTTGGATATAGAACAGGCTTGGCCAGGGCCCACTGTGTTTTTGTCCACATAGAAACTGTGTCTGGTGGGACAGACAGGTCCCAAACATGTGTTTGGGTGGGCGTGGTGGTGCGTAGGAGTGGACGAGGGTGGCGTGAGCCAAGACAAGCAGGTGTGTTGGGGCGGTCCGTCTTGGCCCTGTCAGCGATACACCATCATTAGGCGGTGTGGGCTCAGCGGGGTGCACCACTACGTCTCCCTGGGCCCTGTGTAATTACGCTCTGACATAATTAACCCAGCAAGCCCATTAGCCAAGCACTGGCTGGCTGGAGAGAGGAAAAAAACTCTATAATTATGTGTTGTGCGTGTGTTAATGAGGCCAGCTGTGTTCCCATCATACAACACGAACAAATTAATTTATAAGGCTGTGCTTCAAGGTTTTTTTATTTTCATTCAAAACAGTCTTGTTTTTGTTTTTTGTTTTTCTCCAAGTGGTCTTCAAGGTCCAAAAACATAATTTTCTGCTGTTGCAACAAACCGTAACACTGTCATGGATCGAAACTAGGTTGACTGAACTGTTAGTCCTTAGTTCAACCTTCAAAGACAAAGTGCATCATCAAAATGACTACCTTTGAAAAAGGTTAGCTTTTTAAAATTAAACTAAAAAATAACAAACTTAGAGTACGGGAGTTTCCATCCAAAGCAGCTCAAGTCTAATAGTCTTTACAAAGTCATCTATTCTTTTAACAGCTGCAGTCACTTGCACTCACAAGGTACAATTATTTAATGTCTATCCTTGTTTCAACCTAGATTATATTGATTTTTGTAGCTACAATAAAACCATTTAACAAAATATTAACTTTGACAAGCCTATGAAAGAAATACAAAAATCCTAATACTACAGTAAAATCAGTATGTTTCTGTGCTGTCTTTTCAATACTACACACCTGATATTCAGAGAGCAGAACAAACGTTTGTCCCTTGACGTCTTGATGTGAAGAAGAGAGTGAAAGATAAAGAAACAGAAAGAGTAATGGCGAAAGAAGAGTCTTTCACTGACAGACAAGCTGAAAGAGACACTCTTTAACATGCTCTGCTGTATGTGTTCCACACATGCCTTTGTCTGGCAGACTGAAGGACATAGATGGCATTACATCAATAACTAGTGTCTCTACAACAATGTCAAAAGACACTCTTAGAAATATACATAAATAAAAAACTAGAGTAAGCATTCATGTTTTCTTTCTGCATTACAAAACTAATAAGCAATGAACAACTGAAGTCATGTAGACTTCAGAGCTTGAGTGTCAGTCTTACCATTATATAGACTATATATACAAAAGTACGTGGACAAATTCCATTCAAGTATTCAATATTCCTTTTTTAGAAAAGATTTACGGTTAGAGATTTTCTCTTAAAGGAATATCCAGCACTGCATATTAGCATCTTCAATTAGTAGCCCTGTTCTCTTTCATTATCAGCAGTCTTCTTTGACTCTCCCCCAAATGATTGCCCATCTTTCAGAGCTACACCCTGGTCCCTCAGAGTACCCCTGCTGCTCTCCTCTTTGACTGGGTTCATTTTGTATACAGATCTACCATATACACTATATATACAGCAGAATGTGGACACCCCTTCAAATTAGTGGATTAGGCTATTTCAGCCACACCCGTTGTGGACAGGTGTATAAAATCAAGCACACAGCCATGCAATCTCCATAAACAAACATTGGCAGTAGAATGGCCTTAATGAAGAGCTCAGTGACTTTCAACGTGGCACCGTCACAGGATGCCACCTTCCCAACAAGTCAGTTGGTCATATTTCTGCCCTGCTAGAGCTGCCCCGGTCAACTGCAAGTGCTGTTATTGTGAAGTGGAAACATCTAGGAGCAACAATGGTTCAGCCATGAAGTGGTAGGCCACACAAGCTCACAAAATGGGACATAGCTCTGAAGCAACACTCACTACCGAGTTCCAAAATGCCTCTGGAAGCGACGTCAACTGTTCGTCGGGAGCTTCATGAAATGGGTTTCCATGGCCGAGCAGCCACAACACAAGCCTAAGATCACCATGTGCAATACCAAACATTGGCTGGGGTGGTGTAAAGCTCGCCACCATTGAACCCTACCTGTCTGAATGCATAGCGCCAACTGTAAAGTTGGGTGGAGGAGGAATAATGGTCTGGGGCTGTTTTTCATGGTTCGGGTTAGGCCCCTTAGTTCCAGTGAAGGTAAGTCTTAACACTACAGCATACAATGACATTATAGATGATTATGTGCTTCCAACTTTGTGGCAACAGTTTGGGGAAGGCCCTTTCCTGTTTCAACATGACAATTCCCCCGTGCACAAAGCTAGGTCCATACAGAAATGGTTTGTCGATATCAGTGTGGAAGAACTTGACTGGCCTGCACAAAACCCTGATCTCAACCCCGTCAAACACCTTTGGGATGAATTGGAAGGCCGACTGCGAGCCAGGCCTAATCGCCCAACATCAGTGCCCAACCTCACTAATGCTCGTGGCTGAATGGAAGTCCCCACATTAATGTTGCAAAAATCTAGTGGAAAGCCTTCCCAGAAGAGTGGAGGCTATTATAGCAGAAAAGGGTGGACCAAATCCATATGAATTAATGATTTTGGAATGAGATGTTTGACGAGCAGGTGTCCATATACTTTTGGTAATGTAGTGTATCTCTCCCTCCACACACACACACACACACACACACACACACACACACACACACACACACACACACACACACTTCCTCTCTGTTCTGAGCACACACTCTACCGGTCCCTCTGGGGTCTCTGCTCCACGGGGATCCATTGGAGAGGCCCAGCTCTTTTATGAACATAATGGATTATTAAGCACCTCAAACATCTCCTGGGCCTTTGTTTATTACTGCTCTTATTAATCACTTGTGCAGAATCTTGTCCCGCCCAAAGGAGCTTTCATTTTTGAAACCGCCACAAACATGGCACACACATAGCTCTCTGAGTTCCCTAATTTTCTATGGAATGTACTCAGCAGCACATTTATTATACAAATCCCCTCAATACCTTACAGGCGTCCATAAGCCTCTCTCTCTCTCTCTCAGGTGTCTGCCAACGTATATAGAGAGATACAAGGGGAAAGTAATGCTATTTTAATAGAATAGGGTCAACGCAACAGTCAATAACGCTCTGTTCTTACAACCTTGGAGCCAAAGGAAATAACTAACAGACTGAAATATGTACTGCACTTACAATCTCACGGGCCAAGGAGACTTCAATACATGAATGTTCACTGTGCAATGAAGTCACAAAGCCATGATGGAATTGTGTGTATACAGTAGTTGTACCTGGTCCTTGAACCTGTACCATGCAGTAGTATTTTGTCACCACTAGCAAGCACTGTTGGCCCAACGTTTCAGCAGATGCAGATCTCAGCCCTGCCAAGGGCCCAACAAACATAAAACACACAAACACACGCAGGCGCGCACACACACAAACATACGAGTGCATTCAGATCAGCACCTCTTCACACACAGTAAGTGAG